>NC_139963.1:71178486-71440986 GCF_963993115.1 Abramis brama | reverse complement strand
AAGAAAAGGAAGGCTTTCACTGAGGTGCGCAAGAAGATGGATACATTCGGAATTCAATCGTTTCTCCTCTTCCCGGCTACACTTAAGGTCATTCATGCTGGGAGACAAAACCTCTTCCGTTCGCCGTTGGAGGCCGAGCAATATCTTATGTCCTTACTGCCTGGGAACGACATCGCTATAGCACCCGCGGGACTGCCTCCCCAACTGGACCGCTGTGCTGACATGGATATGGAGCAATCCGTAACTCAGTAGAGATAAAACTACATAGCGAGTATACTGTATATGCTTTTGTAAGCCATTTACCTTACTTTTCTTATTTGCTAATTGGTTTATATTTATATATAGCCTACATTTTATTTTTATTTTTTCACCACAGAATAGGTTATACATCAACAAAACGAGGTGTTCTAGGGATTTTAGTTTGTTTACCACGTTTGTTACGGGTTCTCATATAGCCTACTTCTGTTTTGAAGTTAATAGTTTGTGGTTACGCCTACTTTTTGTACTGCACTACATCAATATACTGTTTTTATTGTAGTTTGCTGTGCTCATATTTAGGCACATATTTCTTTAGTTCGATCTCAACGCGTTATTTGTATTAGCTTAAATTTAAAATTTTCCTTTTCTTTTTTTTCTCTTCCTTTTTTTCCTTGATGGTTCTTTCTATTCACTCACTTAATGTCAGAGGGCTAAGAAACCTTACTAAACGTAAAGCTATATTTTTGTACCTTAAACAGTTTAATTCAGATTTTTATTTTTTACAAGAATGTCATTCAATCAAAGAAGACTTTAGTTTTTGGAGATCACAATGGGGCTTGGACATGTGGATGTCACATGGAACGTCAAGTTCAGCTGGAGTTTGCATTTTACTTCATCGCTTTAAGGGGAAAATTCTATTTTCTGACTGTGATCCGAGTGGTCGGTATATTTGCCTCCTACTTGAAATATCAGATATAATGTTTATTGTCACAAATCTTTATGGTCCTAATCAACAAAAAGAAAATGAAGATTTCCTTCATCGAATGGAAGAACGTATACTTTTATTGTTAAATAACTACCCCAACTCTTATTTGGTTTTCGGAGGAGATTTCAATGTGGTTATGGACAATAATATTGATAGATGGCCCCCAAAATCTAATAATTCTAATTCCTACTTAAAGATGTTCATGCAAAGATTTGGTTGATAACTGGAGAGAATCTCATCCATCTTTAAAGGTATTTACATGGAATAACAAGTCTTTCTCCTGCCAATCTCGCATTGACCTATTTCTTGCTTCTAAAGAGCTGCATAATATTTCAACTGATATTATACCTTCACCTTTATCTGATCATAAATGTATTTCTATTTGCATCCCTTTTTCAACTACTGTTAATTAATCTACTCCCTCCTATTGGAAACTTAATAACTCAATTCTTGCCTATGATGAAGTTAAAAACAAAATTGATGAAATTATAACATTACTGGAACAAAGCAAAGGAAGAATATAACTACTGCAGTAATTGGGAGTTAGCTAAATATGAAGTCTGTAAATATTTTCGAAAATTCAGTAGTGGATAAGCTAAAAAGAGGAAGTCTAATGAGAGTAATGTTATTTGTAAAATTGCTAGTCTTTTAGGTAAAAATGTGGAAAATATTACTGATCTTGAAAAAGCTGAACTTGCTGAACAGCAAAACCAATTAGATAAAATATATAAATATAAAGCTGAAGGAGCTTACGTCCGATCACGCAGAAAGTGGCTTGAGGAAGGTGAACAAAGCTCTGCTTATTTTTTTCGTTTAGAAAGACAACAAGCTAAAACTAGTAATATAAGTAAACTCATGATTGATGGAGTGTTAAATGAAGATCAAAAATAATTGGAAAATTTTGTTCTAAATTTTACACAGATTTATATACATCTGAATTTTGCCAACAAGATGCGACTAATTTCTTAGAGTCTCTTCAGAATGTACAGCAATTGAATAGGGTAGCTAAAGAATTTTTTGATGCTCCTATTACCATGAATGAGATTGTAGAAGCAATTAATTCATTCAAAAATGGAAAATCTCCTGGCACTGATGGGCTCACCTCAGAGTTTTATAAATTATTTAGCAAAAAAAATAGCACCATTTCTATTAGAGTTTTTTAGACATACAGTAGTGTAGAGAAAACGTATCTTCCTTCCACCCTATGTCAAGGTATAATAACCCTAATTCCAAAGTCAAATAAAGATCATCTTTTTATTGATAATTGGCGCCCAATCACTCTACTAAATAATGACTACAAAATAATAGCTTTAGCTTTGGCCAAACGATTAAAATGTGTCCTAAATTCCATTATTGATAATACACAGTCAGGATTTCTGCCAAACAGACATATATCAAACAACATACGCTTAATTTTAGATCTATTGGACCACTCATATTTACTCTCAAAAGAGAGTTTTATTTTATTTTTAGACTACTATAAAGCATTCGACATATTAGAACATGAGTTTTTGTTTCAAGCACTAAACAGAATTAATTTTTGGTGACTCCTTCTGTAATATGGCCAAAATGCTGTATATGAGCAGTAGTAGCTCCATTAAGTTGAGTAACGGTACCTCTCCCAGATTCTTCTTAAACCGTGGTGTTAGACAGTGATGTCCAGTATCTCCCTATCTTTTCTTAATTGCGACACAATTTCTTAGTTTACACATCAAAGCAAGCCATCTAAAAGGCTAAAAAGGCATCTAAAAAGATAATTATTAATCAGTTAGCGGATGATCCTGCTCTGTTCTTAGAAGACTCTCTGCAAATACCAGCAGCCTTAAGTACTCTTCATCTCTTTTCTAAAGCCTCTGGCCTACATCTAAATCTTAATAAATGTGAACTACTTCCGATAAAAAACAGTATGTTCTCTTCAATTTGTGGTATTGCAGTTAAAAATTGTGTTACATATTTGGGTATACAAATAACAAAAAATAACTCTAGATGCTCTGCTAATTTGGACCCAGTTATTATAAAAACAAAGAAACGCCTTAACTGCTGGCTGCAGAGAGACATTTCTTTGAAAGGCAGAGGTTTGCTTGTTAAAGCAGAGGGTTTGTCTCGCCTTACTTATGCTGCTCAGTCACTGTACATTGATAAGCACACTTGTAAAATTATTGATGGAATCTTATTGATGGAACAAATCCCATTATTTGAAAAAGTCAGTGGTACTGAATTCTCAAAAAAAGGGTGGCTTAAACTTCATTGATTTTAGTTTACTAATAACACAATTAAAATAAATTGGCTTAATCGATTCCTTAAAAATCCCTCTTCTATTTGGAATATTTTCCCTCAGCTTGTCTTCTTGGTGGTGCAAAATTTGCTCTAATGTGTAATTATGATATTTATAAACTCCCTGTCAAGCTATCTAACTTTCATCAACAAGTTCTTTTGGCATGGACTCTCATATACAAGCACACATTTTCTCCTCATCGGTGTTACATATAGAACAACAGGAGTATTTTATTTAAAAATAAATCTTTGTTTTATAATCATTGGTTTAGTAATGGCATATTTCATGTTAGACAGCTTTTTAATAACGAAGGTCTGCTTTTTAGGTATGCAGAATTTCTTTCAGAATATAATATACCTGTAACTCCCAAAGAGTTTGCCACAGTTATGGATGCTATTCCATCTGGCATACTCATGCTTTTCAAAAATAACACTCTCTCGTTGGGCTCATTATCTTCTCTTGAACCTGTCAACACTCCTATTGGTGAGATATGTTTCACGGAAAAAAAAGGAAGAAATTATAAAGTAAGAGTTCTATTCCTTGAGAACATTATTTCTGCCCCTCCTGCAATCTCATAATGGAATGGTCTTTTTGATCATTTAAATTGGAAAAATATATGGCCCATACAACAAAGATTTCTCCAAAGAAATCAAAGAAATCAAACAAAGTAAAAGAAATATCCTTTAAATTAATTCATAATATTTACCCAGTCAAAAAAATTCTTAAAAAAAATTCACTTTTGATTTTGACACTAATTGCTCTTTCTGTCAGAATGACACTGAAACTATTCTTCACTTGTTTTGGTCGTGCAGTTATACTTTGCAACTTTTGGAAAGATGTTAGTTGGTTTATCTCAAGCAATATCTTGCAAAATTTCTCTATGAATCCCAAAACTGTTATTTTGGGATTTTTTGAAGCGGATTAAAAATGCCTGCTTTATAATAAATTTAATTATTTTCCTATGTAGATTTTATATTCACAAATGTAAGTTTTCAAATTGTAAACCAATTTTCTTGGTATTCTTACAATAGACTAGATGTACCGCATGGCGGTACAAAATATGACCGCCGCTCAGGCCTGCACTGGCTTTCCACAAAAATAAATGACGTGGAGCAATTTGGCTGTATTGCGTGTTTATGTGTATACCTAAAAAAAGTAGTAGTATGTGCATGTCTGTCTGTGTGTGTGTGTATGTGTGTGTGTTTGTGTATGTGTGTGTCTGTGTGTGTGTGTGTGTCTGTGCGTGTATGTATGCGTGCGTACATGTGTGTGCGCGTGTGTGTTTGTGTGTCTGTGCATGTGGATTTGTATGTGTGTGTGTGTGTGTATGGGTGTGTGTCTGCGCGTGTGGATGTCAGTGTGTGTGCATGCTTGCGTTTGTTTGTATTCCTGCATGTGTGTGTGTGACAGTATCATCCTAAACCAGCAACCCTTCGCTCAACACCACCATCTACAGGCCGATGAGTGTACAGTCACTAAATGTGCACATAAATTAATTTATTTTATACCCCCCACCCCCCCCCCCCCCCCCCCCCATGGATAAAATTCTACGAAACTTAGCATACCCCCAGAGGATGTCAAGTTAATCATACACATGAAATATGGTGCAGTTCTGAACATCTCCACTGAAGATAGGGGCGATTAAAGCAGAATAATATTGCATTTTCATTTTTTATGGGAGGGGCGCAAATCACAAATGAGTGATTATGGGCTAGGTTGATGTGGGCCCTTAAGACCAACATACCATAAACATTTCTTCATCCTCGGTGCCACGGTTCAGGTAGTTATTTAGGAAAAACTGCATTTTTTGGGTTTGGGGGGGCCCAGCGCGGGGGGGGGGGAGTGGCCCCCGGGGACCAAACTAAATTTTTCCGTAAAAGTCTAGTGGGGCTACATGCCCACCAAATTTCATGTTCCCCGGTGTTTCACTTGTAAAAAAAAACAAAAAAACTTTGACAATCCCTATATGACCGCTTTCGCTAGCGGCGGTCATAATAAAACATTATTTGATTACAATCTCTTCCTCACTTAACCCAAAAGCGATTTGCAAGACCTACAAACTTTTTTCCTTACTAAATGTTTAGATATCTTTTCATTTAAGTAATGCCCTCTGTCTTTCTTTTTTGTCTTGTTTTTGTTTCTTTTATTTTACTTACATCACTGTCAAACTGTTTTTTGTTTTGTGCGATGATATTGTTGAAGTGTTTTCTTTCACTATTTTTATATATTTTTTTATTCTTAATAATTAATAATAATTAATAATATTGTTGTGTTCTTATTCTGTTATTTCACATTGTAAACTGAATGTTCAAATAAAGCATTCAAAAAAAAATGGGGACACCGGGACAATCTCGCATACATTTCAGGCGAGGCAAGGCGCATCTCAAGCCTATTGAAATGTATGCGAGAGTAGGAGCGGCTGCAGTGAGAGGAGGAGTGAAAAAAGCGCAGGCAAGCCGGACACTTCCTGAATCTCGTTGTGTTGTTGCTGGACTGCAAACGTCAGCAATGGAAGAGATCGCGTTCGTGTTCTTTATCGCAGACTAAGTGGATGCAGTTGAAATACCACTTTTTTTACACGAAGATGGTTATGATGAAGAGAATCACCGAAGGTGAACAGTGCTCATTACTTAAAATGGCTTAACGTTATTCAGCAAATAATAGGGATATAAATCTATCTGGTCTAGAGTGGTATGTTGCAACTTGCATCTAATAAAACTTATTTCGTGTAAAAAAATAAACAGCCTAGACTGCAGATAATTCAGCACCAAATAAAAGGATTTCATTAAAACGTAAATGATGCCAATGGCAAGTTGCTTTTGAGAGACAGAGAGAGAGGCCATAAGAATTTTTTTTTCTCTCCTAGGAATGTCCCTAAAATTCCTCACTTTGTTGAGAATGTGGTCAATTTGTACAGTCCTTCTGAGTTTCAAAGTCATTTCAGACTTTCTAGAGGGCATGTGGAGGTATGTAGGCCTACATGGTGTGAGAAGCAAGCAATACATCCTGTTAGGAATTAGTGATCGACCGATATATTGGCCGGCCGATATTTGCGTTTTTATTTACGTGTATCGCATCGGCCGATATGCGGCTGCTGCATTCGCCGATAGTTTTTTCCCGGCATTATTTACAGACAGGCGTCCACAGGCAGCTCTGTGTTGCTGGAGACGCTGCACTGCCCCTCCCCCACTAGCAGAGTGCTGGAATCTGCTCTTCAAGACAACGATAAGTTTTAAACTTCCAAAGCATCTTTTAACTGTTTGACTTAGCTGAAATATTGCCATACACTTTGAAAGTGGAAACACGTAGCTCTATATGTTCTTGCAACTATAGCTAAGCAAGTTTGTGGGTCCAAATGGAAAACGCGAATGCCTCTATAAAACTGCTTGCCTTTGTATTTAGGGAGCTGCAAACAGCTACGTTGTACGCTATTCCTATGCATACGGTAGCTGTTACGAACACTGGTCATAGGATTAAGTAATGCCGACGTTGTTCCGTACTATTTGTGGGAGTTTTATTCAGTGACCACCTGGCAGAGGTTTGGACGCGTGTGGTGTGTGTCTCTCCAGTGTTTCCCACACATAGACTAATTCGTGGAAGTGCGCCACAAAATCAACACCGGCCGCCACATATTGCGTTTTTTGCGGTCGCCAAAGCGAATTTTTATCCCGCCAAAACCTTATTTGATCACTAAGTGATGTTGATGACTGAAAACTGCGCTTGTGACAGGTCGCATGTTGCTGAAAGAACGAGCAGAGAAAGAGAGAGAGCACCCCTCCCCGCGGGCATATTAATCAAAATCAACTGAGAATTGACATGATGGTTGCGTCTGAACCAATCGGACACACACAATTCATTTATTTAATGAATAATCCAGCAAACTCACTGTGAAACTTTCACCAAAACTTAACATCCCCAAATGAAGCTAACACACTGGCAGGACGATGTCTTGTTACAGGAAACACAAAGAGTTTTACGACCCAAAAGAATGTGACCGCATGTGGAAGAGAGAGACAATGGGAAGACAGAAACTCTCTGCAAAACAGACTCTCAGACAAAAAGCTTATAACAAACAAACTTAAACCGCAGCTCAATAGATAGAAACAGCAGCTTACCGGTGGCGCATCTCTCCTGATGAGACAACTTGCCAAAACTAGTACTCGCTCCCGCTTATAGCCCGTGCTCATTCATTACTGGATTCTAACACACCGTTTTGGGATTTTACTGGTCCACGTTTCAACTCTTGACTGGCCTGTGCTTCAATCAGGTAAGTGAACCTCCCACCCATTAACCTGCGTTACATTGCTGTTGAACACCCGTGACGTAGTGAACGCGACAGTGATTGTTCTGACTTCATGAAGCCTCATGGTGTGAATGAACTTCAAACTGACTAGAACAAACTCTTTGAAATGTATATATGATACTGGATATGAAACTGTTAATAATGTAGACAGACAGCAATCTCATTCAATGTCAGTCATGTGTGCAGTGAAATATCATTTATTAGGCATTTAAAAGCTCTATTGAGAAAATGAAAACATGGAAAGCTCAAAAAGCAAATATATCAGGATACTTCATGACTTTCAGAACTAAAATTATTCCTAATTAAAGCAGAATCAGCAGAAAATAAGAAAATGGACAATAACAATGAGATGTTGATAAAATGAGTAAAGAGTTTAATCAATAATTAAATGAAGTAATCCGCACCAAACAGTGCCTGAGGATCGAGAACGCAAATCCTGAAACAGGCTCAAGCTGCAAGCCCTGAAAAATGCTGGAAAAAAGTTCTCTCTGTGCAAACTTCAAAAATGCAAACCCGCGAAAACGCAGACGGTGTGCACACACGCATCACGTTTAGTCCATAGGTATGTTTTTTTTTTCAATCCACTTTAAGTGTGTAGTCCAGGAGACAAGAATATAATAAACTTTACTATTTCAGCTACAATCTCCACTTTACTGAGTTCATTATCATAAAGTGCAGGTGTGTCGAGAGACAAGCTGTTCTCTCATCATCATCATCTCCAGATTCAGATATGGATCCAGTAGATCTGGAGAATCCACTTAAGCTTCTTGTTTCTTCTCAACTTTAAGCCTCTTTTCTCCCAGAACAGTATTTCCTGATGAGCTTTTCCCAGAGCCGGTTCTGCCCATCAGAAGAACCCGGATCATCTGGACTGGAGCCGGTCACAAACATCTCTGAAAGAGACAGAAAATATGGAGTATGAATATATAAATAAGGCAGACTCAACTTTATTGTATTCTTCGGGATATCATTCATGAATATCATCAGTACATTAAATATTCATCAGCTCGGCAGGGGTGGCTGGCCAATAGAGGGCGCTAGAGCGTTATTCATTTATTTAGCATTATTTATTTTATAAAGGTATTTGTAAAGGTAAAAAATGCACTGGAACTATATCGATTTAAGGGGGCAAATATTGCCCCTTACTGAAAAAGGAGTGACTGCAGAAAGTAATACAGAGGTCAACGTTAGGTTAAAGATACAAACAAAGAGGGATTCAAACAAACAACATATAATAAGGTAGAATTTACAGACTGTGAGCTGAAGAGTAATATTCAGAGAAGAAAAAGAGGTTTTTGAATGAGAGAAGGGTGGATGCTTGACGGATATCCTGAGGAAGAGCCACAACGCTAAAAGACCTGATGGCTCCTATGGTTACCAGACTATTGAAACTGAATATGGCACAGCCCCACCTAAGATAGTTTTCACCAGCCACCACACTTACCGATTCGTAAGTTTCTTAAAAGCGATCGTACGACTGATCTTAATATCACAGTCTGTTTCCCAAAAGCATCGTGACTTAAGTAGCACTTGAAAATCATCGTAGATCTACAAGTGCTCTGGAGTAATGAAGTGCAATGTGATCATAATATAAGGTTTTGATTGTACTTTATTACTCGTTTTTTGTTTAATGTATTAATGAAATAATAAAATGGGCAGAAAAATCACAAAAATCGAAATAATTTAATCTTATTTAATTTTTTGTTCATTCATTTAATTTAGATTATAATTATTAAAGATGTAATATGCTTCAAAGACTGGGGAAAATAGGGATGAACTAAAAACATGCTGAAAGGACTGGGAGATGGCAGATGAAACTGATAGTTCCTCTGAGTATGAAGGACCTGAGGTTGAGTTACCCCTACTCCTCCATGGATGCAAAAACCACCACAAATGCCATCTGAAGCTAGCCTGGGAAAACCCAGACTACTTCCGGCGAATTTTAATTCTCTCTCCAGGATAGTCTGGAGAAGAGCCCATTCAAACTCATTACTGTGCCGCTGAAATCGCGGCACCAATCAGAAATGTTGGGGGAGGGATTTACATGATGACGATAGCGCAGCGACGCTGAAGGAGATTTCATTACAAAGATGGATGCCGCCGTGGAACATCTCTCGTTCGAATCTATTATCGCGTCTGTTTTGAGTGATTTAAACTTACAGTTTTTGTTAAAACCGGAGCAAAAAACAACAGATGTTTCTCCGTCGCTCTGCATACGTCATCTCCTTCATCGATCAGATTGGTTTTAAGACTATCCAATTGCGCCCAGAGGAATTTGAGCTACGTCGTTCGGTGACGCCCCTTTGGAAATGATTTGTCTACATAGCTTCCCCAGACCCAACACTCAGTTTCAACTGAGAAGGGTCTGGTTTTAACCAGGCTAATCTGAAGCACTTTTTATTGGTCTATTGCTAAGTATTGGCCTATTCTTCCTCTTCTGTGAGAAGGGGGGACTCATTGGGCCCAGTACCTGTTTTAGGGCTGCAGCTATCGATTCTTTTTGTAATCGATTAATCTAGCACTTAATCGATCGATTAATCGAGTAATCGGATACAATTTTTTAGTGTGTTTTTAAACAACCAAAACAAATAATGCATAACGAAAATGATGTGGCTGAAAAACTCCAACATTTGGCTCCAAAACTAAGCCTATTTATTGTAATGTTTACCCATTTAGTGTTTATAAGTGCCAGTGCCAACAATTATATAACAATACAGTTGAGTCAACTTTATACTGTAAAACATGTATAACATGTAAAACTATGAATACAAACTTAAATAGTAAAGGCCATTTGGCCTTAGTTTTGTCTTCTTAATACAACATTACAAAAAAAAGGACTGCACCTTCTGCAAATTACCCACCGGAGAACAAAAATAAATGAAATGAATATAAAATATCAAGCCCAACAGGTACACAATGTATACAATTTATATAAAAAAATAAGTGTAGCGTTGAAAAGGGGAATGTTTTATTGCAAATATGCATTTTGTTAAATAGAAAAAGAACAGCATTTTGTTTTTCACTTAGGCTAGTTGAAGTATATTAGCACGTTTTGTAGTATTATATTTTTTTGTTATTTAAAATGTTCTATGCTCAATTACTTTGGTAGCCGATTATGTTTTCCCCAAAAGTACGAGTGGATTTGGAGAAGCAAGCTGGTGGGGAGTTTCATTTTTTGTTGTTGTCTGTAACTATTTGGTAGACGTGACAAACAAGGTCTCGCAAAGACTGCAATACAATATTTGTTCCTCCATCACGTCCCGGTGTATACAGTGAATGCATGCTGAAATTATTGTTGCGTGGCTACATAAAAGTTTAAGCATATGTGATGCATTGCCGCAATTGGTCTGACTGGCGCGTGAGAGAGACGAGGGTGCGTGTGTGTGTGTGTGTGTGAAGTGGTTCTTTCGTTAGGCTATACGTTTACTTCTTAAAAACATCAAAGCTAAACATCATATCTAGTCAAACTGCATCACGACATAACTACAAATACAGTATGGGATTAAAATCAGCGAACATCAATGTAAGCTTAGGCACGGGCGGAAATATTGCCGCTGGGTCAAAAAAAATGCGGGGGACAGAATCGTTACCTTGTTTCAGCGACGCTGAAAGGAAGCAATCCCAAACTTTAGACATTCTCTGCCATTTATGGACATCTACTCTCTGCCAACGCTCCAAATAAATTCAAAATGTATCACGTGCTATGGTGTGCTTCCTGAACATCGAACAACGGTCCGTGTGAAATTAGATCCCTGCGCATATAGCATAGGAATTTAACGAGGCTTCGAGGCATAGTTTTTGCCTCGAGGAATTTTTGTAATCGAGTAAATCGAGTAACTCGATGAATCGTTGCAGCCCTTACCTGTTTTGTTAAATGCTGTCCTCTGCAGTGCCCTTTTCCTTTTAGCAAGTCCTGACACTTCTTCCTGACCTCCTTCCCTGATCTTTCAATGCCCCTATTTGAAGTCAGTATTGTAGCAATATCCTCACAGATTTTTTGATTTTTTGTTTTTGTTTATTTGTATGACTGCCGGTTTGACTTTATGACAACTGGTTCAGCCATTTTGATGTAGGTTTGTGCATTTATAGATTATTGGCCTCGTAGAAAATGCACATCAAATGAAAACAATTAGGCTGAAGAGGGTATTTCGTCAGGCTCCTGAATACGAAAAACCTGCCCTTAAAGAGATGCGAGATTACATAAGGGAGCGCATAAAAATCTTGCGCCGAGCGGAGTGCCAGCGAAGGGATAGAAGGAGGCGGGAAAAGGAGAGAGCCAAGTTTACAAAAAACCCCTTCAAGTACCTGTCAGGGCTCCTTGGAGTTAAAAGATCAGGAGTGTTAACCCTCTGAGGTCTGAGCTGTTTTCTGGGCCCTGGAGGTGTTCTGACATGCTCTGACATTTCTGGTTATTTCTGTTACTTGTGACATTTTCATGGCTAAAGTCTAATTACACTGTATTCAGCACAAACTCTGCTACAATAATATATCAGCAGCATGTATGTAAAAGTTTGTAGTTTTGAGATAATGACATTTATGCGTGGTTTTTGAAAATACAAAAAAAAATTCTCACTGAAATAAGGCCATGAAACCCATACTGATTATTTCTTCACAAGACTTTTGAAAATTGTATGACGTAGCCTAGAATATTTGCTGCAAAACTATGTGAAAATCACCCTGACTGCTCATTCAGATAAGACAATATATTGATTTAAAAATTTTACGACGTGTTTTGTGTGAAAAAGCCTTATGCGAGAGCTCATTAATATGTAAGCTTTTCTCACCTGAGAAAGACAAAGAACCTCCCCTAACGGCCCTATTAGGAGCTATCAGGCCCCTATCATTCTGAGCAACCTTGCACAATACTGTAAATGAGGAGATTTAAAAAATAATGGCTTTTAAATTGTTTGGATTTATTTACAACACAACATAATCCAAAGATACACAACAAATGCCAAAAAAGCACTTCAAAGACAGAGACCTTTGTGCCATTCCTAAAAACATTGTACATACCTTTCATTTCCAAGATTTTCACTTTACCATGTTCACGTACTGAGACTCATGTGAATGTTGAAGTCCTCAGTGGCATCTGGGACCTGAAAAAAAAAAAAAGTGAACATACTGATATCAAGAGAAAGGCCTGCATGATTTTGGAAATAAATATTAGATTTTTCTGGTTAAAATTGCTTTTTAAAATTCCTTTTTAAAATTCACAGAATACACACACACACACACGTTTCCAACGATATATAATATAATGAACACCAGGTTTGTTGTGCCTTGTAGGCATAAGGTATATGCGCAGTGCGGATAAAATAATAATAACAATAAATAACCTATAGCAGCCTATAAATCTTCCAAAAGAAGCTAGAGAAAAATATATTGATTATCATGTTACTTCAAATGTTTCCATCCGTTATGATGATATGAAATGAGATAATAATAAAAACATGAAGCCGTTTGGTGCGTTTTGCTTTCATCCAAAATATGATACATTCAAACGCGATCGCTTGCAAAATATGATGCATTCAAACGCGATCGCTTGCAAAATATGATACATTCAAACGCGATCACTCTCAAATATAAAACATTATGGTTACCATAAACATATCTATGTTTGAGCAGATATCCACAAACACAGTAAACACGGGTCTAAATATTATAATATTCCCCATATATCTAGCAACAGTTCAGCTACAACGTGACATTTATGCAACAATAACAAACTAGGCTATGTAAGAATTTCTTACCTTATCTTTCTTGTCTTCAAATCGCGTTCTTCTTCTTCTGAGGTAGCCTAAATCCAATGTAAGCTCAGGCACGTCTTTCAAACTCGACGAAAAGTGAAGTGAAGTGTTTTGTTGTTGAGGTAACGAGCGCGTTCGCGTTCCATGTGGAGATTTGCATGTGAATATCTTTTGCGCGAGTAGGCGTGGCCAAATTAACTGTAATGAGCAAGCGTTTGAGAAGCTGGACATCTTGTTGGTTTTATACAAATTACTTAAACAGAGAATATTTGTTTTCGTTTTGAATCCGATCATTTAAAAGTACACACTTAAATGTTTATAAAGGTATATGGCTCATAAATGTGTGACAAGTATTCGCTGAGTTTTGTTTCAGTTTATAGACGTGCTCAAGAAAAAAAAGTTCACCGCGACGGAGAGGCAGAAAGCACACCCTGTTTATTTTCTTTATTTTACAAAAGCACAATGTTTTGATTTGATTGTAAGTGGACACATACAAAAGGAGAAATATCACAGATTCTTTTTTTATATTTCTTTTTTCTGTATGACCATAAATGATGGAGTAATTTAAGTTTATAGTGCTACAATGTGGAGAAAATCCGGCAAAACGCGTCGGCGCGTTTGTCGACCTCAGAGGGTTAAAGGCCAGTAAGGAGGAGGTAGAAGAGCACCTCCGTAAGGTGCACAGTGACCCAAGGCGAGAGGAAGAGCTCGACCTGGAAGGAAAGCTGTGCAGGCTAGAGGAGCCGACCATCTCCTTTGACGAGGGAGAACTCAGATGGCAGGAAGTTAATGATTTCATCTGAAAGGCGAGGGGAAGATCTGCACCGGGGCCAAATGGAATTCCGTACAGAGTTTACAAGAACTGTGATAGGCTGAGGAGACGTCTTTGGATGTTACTTAAGATAGTGTGGAGGAAGAACCATCTGCCAGACAGTTTTCTTATTGCCGAGGGCTGCTTCATCCCCAAGCAGGAAGACTCTTCCAGTTTGAAAGACTTCCACACAATCTCGCTGTTGAACGTGGAGGGGAAGGTGTTCTTCGGAATCTTGGCAAAGAGGTTGACCCAGTTCTTGATTAACAACAAGTATATCGATACCTCTGTTCAGAAAGGAGGAGTACCAGGAGTCCCTGGTTGCATCAAACATAACAGCGTCATCTCCAAGATCATCGAGGATGCTAAGAGGAACCAGGGAGATCTAGCAGTCCTGTGGCTTGACCTAACAAATGCTTATGGCACAGTGCCGCACAAGTTGGTCGACCATACACTCAGAGCCTATCACGTCCCCCAGAGGGTACAGCTGCTTCTCTGGAAATACTTTGGGCACTTTAAGATGCGCTTCACCTCTGGTGACTTCACTACCAATTGGCAGAGATTGGAGGTCGGAATTGTGACCGGATGTACCATCTCTGTGATTCTGTTCGCAGCGGCAATGAACCTCCTCGTCAAGTCAGTGGAGAAGCCTAGACGGGGAGCTGTGCTGTCAAGTGGAGTCCAACAGGTCCCAATCAGGGCTTTTATGGACGACTTGACAATAACAGCGAGGTCAGTCCCGGAGGGCAGATGGATCTTGGAAGATTTGATAGAGCTAACCACAGCAGCTAGGATGAAGTTCGAGCCCTCAAAATCGAGAAGCTTGGTCCTGAAGCGGGGCCGTGTGCAGGACCGCTTCCGCTTTGAGATCGATGAAGACACCATCCCAACAGTCACAGAGAGACCAGTAAAAAGCTTAGGGAGGTGGTACAGAGCCGATCTGACTGACAAAGCAAGCGTGAAGGAGATGCTCAACCAAGCAGAAGAATGGCTGAAAGCCCTGGAGAGGAGTGGCCTGCCCGGCAAGTACAAGGTATGGGGCTACCAACACGGCATCCTCCCAAGGCTTTTGTGGCCATTGCTTGTGTATGAGGTCCCATTGACAACAGTGGAGGCTTTGGAAAGGAGAATTAACAGCTTTCTTAGGAGGTGGCTGTCTGTCCCTAAAAGTTTTTGCTCGATAGGGCTGCAAATTGCAGGGAGCAAATTGCAATTGCCAATTACATCAGTCGTGGAAGAATTTAAGACAGCCAAAGTTCGGTTGGCCATGATGTTGCGTGACAGTGATGATCAGGCTGTGCGACAGGCCGACGTCGTAGTAAAGACGGGACGGAAGTGGAAGGCCAGCGGAGCTCTGAGGGAAGCGGAGGAGCGATTACAACATGCAGACATCATGGGGACGGTGACTCAGGGGAGGCTGGGCCTGGGAGTCATCACCCGAGCAAGCTGGAAGGACACAAGGGCAAAGGACCGGAAGGGGATGGTGCAGAAGGAGATTCGGGCTGTGGAGGAAGAAAGTAGACAAGCCAGGGCAGTAGCCATGAAACAGCAAGGCGGCTGGACCCGGTGGGAAAGTGTCAGAGGAAGATCCCTCAGTTGGAAGGACATCTGGAATATGGAGGGGCATCGGATAAAGTTCCTTCTTAGCTCGGTTTATGATGTAAAAACCTCCAAAGATGGAGACTGATAGAGGATCCCTTCTGTGTCCTGTGTAAGAGACCGGCAAACCTGGAACACATTCTGTCATCCTGTCGGGCAGGCCTGACTGAAGGCAGGTTTAGGTGGCGCCATGATCAGGTGCTGGCACAACTGGCCGATGGATTGGAGAAGGAGAGGAAGCAGAAAAGAACCAAGGCCCAATACAAAGGCCCCTGCTTCATTGGCTTCCTCAGGCCTGGGGAGAAGGCAGGCAAGGAGGACAGATGTTTAGGGATCCTAGGTACAGCAGAGGACTGGGAGATGAGAGTTGACCTCGGAAGGCAACTCAAGTTTCCGGAGGAGATTACCGTAACCAGCCTCCGACCAGACATCGTGCTCTGGTCCCAGGCGACAAGGCAGATGGCCCTAATAGAGCTGACGGTACCCTGGGAGGAAAGGATCGAGGAGGCACATGAACGCAAGCTAGGGAAGTATCAGTCCCTCATTTCTGAGAGCCAGCAGAGGGGTTGGAGAGCCTGGAATCTACCAGTGGAGGTGGGTTGCAGGGGGTTCCCAGGACAGTCACTTTGGAGGGCATTGGGGACTCTTGGGGTTAGAGGGGCAACTCGCAAGGATCTGGTGAATAATATATCAAAGCAGGCAGAGGCAGCATCCAGGTGGCTGTGGTTGAAGAGCACCGAGCGGTGGCTAAACCAGGCTGGCAGAGAGGGTGGGGGTCAGAGCTGAGTGGTGAAGTCCTGAATGACTGAGGGAGCAGATCCAGGACGCTGGTTTTGCTGTCAAGCCCCATTGAGGTGTCGTGGGCTAGTTGATGAAACACCGGTGAAGTGGGGTGCCCACTTGAAAACCCAGTGAAGCCAACAGGTCTAAACCATGCAGCTCTGCCCTCAGTTGAAGACGTCTGAGGGGAGCGACTTCTATGCTAGCCACCCACATAAGGAGCAGGACGTAACTCCTGCCAAGTGAGGTGGTTGCGATATACCCTATCGTTTAAAGACAGGCTAAACATTTCATAATACAAGCAATTACCAGCCATTCTACAAGGTGACATTTCCGCACTTGACAAATGGACTCGACTCTTAAAGGGTAACTCTCGCCAAAATCAAACCTAGGCTCTTTTTGTTAATATACCCGAGTCAAACATTCGTGCAAAAGCATAATTTGAATGGAAACTCCACTTTTAAGTTTGACCGTATTTTCAGTTTCGGTCAAAATGCCTTTTGAATGGGAGTGAATGGGGCACAACAACGAGAGCATCAAAATCGCTATTTTTAAAACACTAAGGAGGCTCGAAACAACATGAAACTGTGCTTGAAGTATCACCAGGGGCTCTACATATGAACTAGAGCATTGACAACATTGTGTGCACAAAGTTTGCTAAAAAGAAAGGTTTTGTACAACTTACACAGAAAATAATTTGTTGCTCAGCACATGAAAATAAATTACTTACCGTGATCTCAGACTGTGCTTAAGTGGTTTCTCCACTGCATGGATCTTCATGTGTAAATTCAGGTGAGTTTTAAAGGAGAAACTCTTTCCACACTGATCACACGTGTGCGGCTTATCTCTGCTGTGGATCCTCTCATGTGATTTCCAAGTTGATGACTGACTGAATCTCTTGTCACAGTGTGAACACTTGTAAGGTTTTTCTCCAGTGTGGATCCTCTCATGTGTTTTCAGATGTTCTGACAGACTGAATCTCTTGTCACAGTGTGAACACTTGTAAGGTTTTTCTCCAGTGTGGATCCTCTCATGTCTTTTCAGACTTGATGACTGACTGAATCTCTTGTCACAGTGTGAACACTTGTAAGGTTTTTCTCCAGTGTGAATTCTCTGGTGCAGTTTTAAACAGTTCGCTGTAGTAAAAGTCTTCTCACACTCAAAGCACATGTACTCTCTCACACCAGTGTGAGTTTTCTCATGTGTATGTAAATACAGCAGCAGTGAAAAACTCTTTCCACACACAGAACATGAATGCGGCTTCTCCTTCATATGAATTTTCAGGTGTTTCTTCAGCTTTGATGCCTTAAGAAATGTTTTGTCACATTGATCACATGAGAACGGCTTCTCTCCAGTGTGAATCATCATGTGATCTTTAAGGTGTGGTGACCGCCTGAAACTCTTCCCGCAGTGATCACATGAGAACGGCTTCTCTCCGGTGTGGATCCTCATGTGTAGCTTCATCTCTCTTTTTAAAGCAAAACTCTTTCCACACTGATCACACGTGTGCGGCTTCTCTCCAGTGTGGTTCATCTCATGTGATCTCAGATGTCCTGATTGTCTGAATCTCTTGTCACAGTGTGAACACTTGTGCGGCTTCTCTCCAGTGTGGATCCTCTCATGTGTTTTCAGATTTGATGAGTGATTGAATCTCTTGTCACAGTGTGAACACTTGTAAGGTTTTTCTCCAGTGTGAATTCTCTGGTGCAGTTTTAAATGTTGAGCTGTAGTAAAAGTCTTCTCACACTCAAAGCACATGTACTCTCTCACACCAGTGTGAGTTTTCTCATGTCTATGTAAATATGGCAACAGTGAAAAACTCTTTCCACACACAGAACATGAATGCGGCTTCTCCTTCGTATGAACTGTCAGGTGTGTCTTCAGGTGTGATGCACTAAGAAATGTTTTGCCACACTGATCACATGAGAACGGCTTCACTCCAGTGTGAATCATCATGTGAACATTAAGGGCTGATAATTGACTGAAACTCTTTCCACATTGATCACATGTGAACGGCTTTTCTCCAGTGTGGATCCTCATGTGAGCATCAAGACTTTGTTTGGTTGTGAGACTCTTTCCACATTGATCACATGTGAACGGCTTCTCTCCAGTGTAAATCCTCATGTGAATCTCAAGTTTTGGTTTGGTTGTGAAACTCTTTCCACACTGAGTGCAGGTGAAAGATTTCTTGGCTCTTTTCTTTAAAAATGTAATTTTTGTCTTTGAGCGACTCAAAGGTTTTCCTCCACAATGGACATGATGTTCCTCCTCCACTTCACTCAGTTCTTCACTCTCCTCCTCCACTTCACTCAGTTCTTCACTCTCCTCCTTCACTTCACTCAGTTCTTCACTCTCCTCCTTCACTTCACTCAGTTCTTCACTCTCCTCTTTCACTTCCATCGGGTCTGACATGAAAGAAACAAATATTATACTTAATTTTCAGTACATCAAAATAATTCAAAGAGAGGAATATAAAGTGAAAGGACATGAAAGTGAGCCCTGATGTAATAGTAGAAAGTAGACAACTGTTATGAAATATTGTGATAATTTGATGCCTTTTTATAAATTGATTATATGTCCTTGAAACTTTCCATGAATGAGGAAGATTTATCTTCCAATTATTGTTTTTAAAACATTATAGGCACAAATCCCATGTTTCTTTAGCAAGAACTATTAAATATATTTGATATTTGAAATATATTTGATATGACACAATTATCTAACATGATATTAACATTAAAATATACAACACTGCCATATTTTGACACCAACTTTGAGATTGATATTTATTTGACTAAAACATTTTAATTATTAATGGCCGTTCACACTAGACTTTTCCATTCATGGAAACTTTCATTCATGCGCATGTGAAAGTGGGACACCAGAAACACAAGCTTAAGTGAAATACCCTGTGAGAAATAGCACAAGCTTTTAGCATTCAAGTGGGGAGGATTGTTATTTTTACATTTTGAATTATTATTTGTTATTAGTTAAATTTATTGACGTCATTTCACGACCGTTGCAGCGTCTGTAGAAACTTCACAAGCTCAACCCCGTTACTCCTGACATGATTTTCCTCCTTTTAAAATACAGTATTTCTTAAAAATAAAATTCACACAGGAAGTGACATCATCTAGGCTCTTTCTACTGCATGATGGGAAGACAAGAAAATAATCTCAATCCATTGTCTCAGTTTTTACACAAACTGTAGCATTGACTGTATTCATCAACCCTGTTACCAAAGTTACTGTAAGAAGAATCTCTATAACTATGAATAACTTGTATTATTTTTTACAAATACAACTTTATCAGTAACTTGGTGTTTACTGACTATTCCTAAAATTATATATTTTGTAAACTTTGTTGAAAATGACTAAAATTCTGGTAACATTGTTGCTACATGGGAACCGGATATAAAATAAATGTAAAATAAAACAGTTAAAATAGTATTTAGCTTGGTCTGATTTTGACAATCAATATAAAAATGTCTCAAACCTCCCTTTACTGACCATTTGT
Source organism: Abramis brama (assembly GCF_963993115.1). NCBI lineage: Eukaryota > Metazoa > Chordata > Actinopteri > Cypriniformes > Leuciscidae > Abramis > Abramis brama. The sequence goes on along the minus strand of NC_139963.1, from coordinate 71,420,991 downwards.
TGAAGAAAACCCAGAACATTCTGTACCGTTTCATAGCTGAACTGTTTATCTAAATGTGATGAAGTGCTTGAATGTTTCTAACATGAATGTTCTTCAGCATCATGAATGAAAGGAATAAACACCAACCTCTTTGTTCTTCAGGATCTTCAGTGTGTTTCATTCTGCAGGGTTCTGGATAGCTCATGTTCTCACTGTGCTCTTTAATGAACTCAGTCTTTGCAGATTTTAGCTCTTCCTGATGCTCGTCTTCACTTGTAGCTGATGGGAATTTACAGCATTTATTGGAGAATTACTGTGGGAGGAGCTTCACTGATGATATGACTACAGTGGGAGGAGCTTATCTGATGAATTACAGTGGGAGGAGCTGATCTGCCAAAATCAAAAATATAAATCACTATTAAAAATTAAATATAAAGTTTGTTTTTATAATAAATGACACTTCTAAGCATTTATGTCTGTCTAACTATTCATCGTACAGTAATTGATGCCAATTCATTAATTGTTTTTATTGCTAATCCTAATATTATTCTGCTTCTTCATTAAAATACAGGCATCTAGAAATATAGAAAAAAATACAAATAATTTTAATTCTTTCAAATATAAATAATGGTAAGAAAAACGGTTAAAATCATAAAAACAGCAATAAAAGGTACATAAAGTAGCCAACAAATCCTCTCAGTCTGCTGACACCAATGAAATGAGCTTTAATTGTCAATTTACAGGAGATCTGAAGACATCAGCATAATAAATGAGGTGAAAACAGGAACTATTGTCATGAAATAAAGAGTGTTTTCAGCAGATCTGTTAATATTGATGAGCCTCAGACTATCAACACTCATTCAACAAGCCATTCAGGGTCATCAGCAGATCATCTCACTTTATTCTGAGTGTTTGCTGTTAGAAACACATTATTTGAGTCAGGATACATGACAAAAGCCTGTAAAACTGCTCTACTGAATGAAAATACTGTAATTTCTCACAGTATGACATGGATAAAACATCAATAACACAAAAACAATCAATGACACCATAGCACGTGATGACACTCATCTTCATCAACCACTACAGAAAAGTAATTACAGCAGCATAATATGTCCACATTAATCTAAATATAGTTTGATCGTATGATAACATTAATCACTATAAAGTAGTTAGATCGTTAAAATTTTATACATGTATGCGAAGAAACTGAAACATTTTCATAAATCTTTTAAAGTTAAAGAGCACCACTAAAAAGCACTATTGTTCCTATAGTATATATAGTATAGTAAAATGCTATTCATATTTATTAGTATTGCTTTAATGTCTCACGTGGCTCATCTTAGGCTCAATGTAAAGCATTAGCAGTCTCTGCTCCAGTATGACACTTGAGATCGATTCACATTAATTCCCTTCACAGATCTTAATCTTTGACTTTTGACTTGACGAAACTATCATACAAACGAACACAAAATCACTCAGGTCTGAATGAACTCAACATATTCTCCTCATGCTTGTGGTGGTTACAAAAGATAAATAATAGTAAATAAATATGTGATAATATGTGATGGGACGCGCATTTGTTTTCGTGGTGCAAAAGTTCCAGTGCATCTTTCCCCGCGATGCTGCCTGGGCTAGACTCTGACTGCGGGCAGTTGGCCATCAACCACGGACACATCTAAACTATGTGTGTGTTGCAACCACTCAACTGGAGAATGGTGGACTTCGGCCTTGTACAGCAATGCAGGTTTCGTCTTGCGATTGATGCGGTTCCGAGGACTTTTTTGTCGTTTCAGAGGTGTGTGTGTCTAAAATGTAACCCTGACTGTTTTACATGCCTTTTGTTAAAGGGGGGGGGGGGGGGGGGGGGATGCTCATTTTCACTCAATCTCCTGTTAATCTTGAGTACCTATAGAGTATCAAATCAAATCAAATCAAGTATACTTTTCACAATACAGATTGTATCAAAGCAGCTTCACAGTATTAAAATAAAATAATACAACAAAGTTTGTATCTAGTGGAATTTATTGATTGATAGAATAAAATTAAATATCCCGAAAATATCCCCAACTGAGCAAGCCAAAGGCAACAGTGGCAAGGAACCGAAAAACTCCATCAAGTGACCTAATGGTGTCCTAAAACTCCATCAGGTGACCTAATGGAGAAAAAAAAAAACCTTGGGAGAACCCAGGCTCAGTAGGGGGCCAGTTCTCCTCTGGCATTTATGAACTAGAGGCCGGATTGTAGTTTGAAACTGTGAGATTAACAATATTATATGAATGCCTGGCTGAAAAGATCTTTAATCTAGTTTTAAACTGGGAGAGTGAGTCCGAGCAACAAACAGTATCAGGAAGGCTATTCCAGAGTTTTGGAGCCAAATGTGAAAATGCTCTCCCTACTTTGGTGGATCTGGATATCCTAGGTATGACCAAAAGCCTTGAATTTATTGATCTTAAAGAGCGCGATGGATTATAGGGTGATAGAAGATCCGTTAAATAGACTGGAGCTAAGCCGTTTAGGGCTTTATAAGTCAGTAGCAATACCTTATAATTAATACAGAACTTTATAGGTAGCCAATGTAGTGATGATAAAATCGGTGTTATATGATCATATTTTCTTGATCTAGTAAGAACTCTAGCAGCTGCATTTTGGACTAACTGTAGCTTGTTTATTGAGGATGCAGGACAACCGGCTAATAAAGCATTACAGTAATCTAGTCTCGAGGTCATGAATGCATGAACTAACTTTTCTGCATCAGAAACTGATAGCATATTACGTAGCTTAGCAATGTTTCTAAGGTGGAAAAAGGCTGTTTTTGTAACATACGAAATATGATTTTCAAAAGACAGGTTACAATCGAGTATAACACCCAGGTCTTTTAGAGGATAAAGTAACAGGACATCCTACAATGTCAAAGTTGTATTGTGAGAGGTTCTGTGGGCGATTTTTTGAACCGATAAGTATTACCTCTGTCTTGTCTGGATTTAATAAAAGAAAATTACGCGTCATCCAATCTTTTATATCTTTAACACACTCTGTCAATTTGGATAATTTAGCGTTTTCATCCGGCCGTGATGAAATATATATATTTGAGTGTCATCAGCATAACAATGGAAACTAATTCCATGTTTCCTTATAATATTTCCAAGTGGTATCATATATATTGAGAATAACAGGGGGCCCAACACAGATCCCTGCGGCACTCCATAGTTTACTGGAATTATGATCGATTTTTCTCCATTTAAATAGACAAAATGGTAGCGGTCAGATAAGTATGATCTAAACCAGCTTAATGCTTGTCCTTGAACACCAGTATAATTTTGTAGTCGATCTAAGAGTATTGTATGATCTATAGTATCGAACGCAGCACTTAGATCAAGTAAAACTAGTATTGAGATACAGCCTTGGTCAGAAGCTAAGAGTAAATCATTTGTGATTTTAACGAGCGCAGTTTCAGTGCTATGATGCGGCCTGAATCCTGACTGAAACTTTTCATAGATATCATTTTCTTGCAAGAAAGAGCCCAGTTGAGTGGACACAACTTTTTCTAGTATTTTAGACATAAAAGGTAGATTTGAAATGGGTCTATAATTTACTAGATTATTATGATCTAATTGTGGTTTCTTAATGAGAGGTTTTATAACTGCCAGTTTAAATGTTCTTGGAACATGACCTAAAGATAAAGACGAGTTAATAATATTGAGGAGAGGCTCTTCCACTACAGGTAACACTTCCTTCAGTAGTTTAGTTGGTATAGGATCTAATAAACATGTTGTTGTTTTAGATGAAGTGATAAGTTTATTTAACTCTTTTTGTTCTATAGTTGTAAAGCACTGTAATTGTTCTTGCGGGGGGATAATTGAGGCTGAATTATAAGGTGCGATTGAGGATTGAACGTTTACAATTGTGGTTCTGATGTTTTCTATTTTCTCAGTGAAGAAGTTCATGAAATCATTACTACTAAACTGTAACGGGATATTTTGTTCGGGTGACGTCTGTTTATTTGTTAGTCTAGCCGCGGTGTTAAATAAAAACCTAGGATTGTTTTGGTTGTTTTCTATTAGTTTGCGGAGGTGCTCAGCCCTGGCCGCTTTTAGGGCCTTTTTATAACGTGACATACTGTCTTTCCACGCGATTCTAAAGACCTCTAAATTAGTTTGTTTCCATTTACGCTCTAAATTACGGGTTTCTCTCTTTAGAACATGCGTAGTATTATTGTACCATGGTGCTTTAATTTTCTCTCTGACCTTTTTTAATCTAATGGGTGCAACAACATCCGATGTTCTAGAGAGAATGGTGCTCATAGTGCTAGTTAGTTCTTCTAGTTCATCTGTTTGTTTGGGTTCAGGCAGCAGCTGAGACAGATTAGATAAGCAATTTGAGAAATTATCTATGGTGGATGGAAGGATTGTTCTGCCTGGTCGAAAACGCGGCACAGCATGACATATTACAGCAGTACGTAATATGCAAGTTACCAAGTAATGGTCAGTGACATCATCACTTTGTGGAATGATATCTATATCGGTTGGATCGGTTCCATATAATTAAATCGAGTGTGTGATTAAGACGATGAGTTGGTCCGGTGACGTTTTGCTTGAGCCCAAAGGAATTTAATAAATCTATAAACGCAGCCCCTAACGCATCATTTGAATTATCTACGTGTATGTTAAAATCTCCAACAATTAATGCTTTATCTACATTGACCAATAGATCTGAGAGAAAATCTGCAAACTCTTTTAGGAAATCAGCGTAAGGCCCAGGCGGTCTATATACGGTAGCCAAGGCTAGAGATAATATGGATTTTTTTCTAACATCTAAGAGCGTAACATTTAGTACAAGTATTTCAAACGAAATAAACTTATAACCCGTTTTCTGAGTAACATTGAGAATATCTCTATAGACCGCTGCAACACCGCCGCCACGACCAATCAGACGGGGTTCGTGCTTATAGGAGTATCCTGATGGAGTAGACTCATTTAGACCGAAATAATCATTAGGTTTAAGCCAAGTTTCAGTTAGGCAAAGTACATTGAAGCTATTATCTGTGACTATTTCATTTACAATAACTGCCTTAGGTGTGAGTAATCTAATGTTTAGAAGACCTAGCTTTAGAAATTGTTTTTGATTACTAATAGCAACATTTTCTGGTTTAATAACAATTAGATTTTTTCTAGATCCTGCAGTAGATTTATAATTTGATCTCACTAAACGAGGAATAGACACAGTTTCTATGCAATGTTCTACACTATTTATATCAGTTAATTTGGTGCAGCAGAGACTATGATTTGGACTTTTGGTTACTAGTCAAAAGGTATTTAACATTTTGGAGATGTTATCTGACAGAAGATCCGATCCGAATCTGCTTGGGTGTAAGCCATCAGCACGGTAAAGCCTAGGACGCTCCCAAAACAGATTCCAATTATTTACAAAGAGCAGTTTCTGCTCATTGCACCATGATATTAACCATTCATTTAGTGCGAATAATCTACTAAACTTTTCATGACCTAGTCGGTACGTGGGAAGCGGTCCTGACACAATGATCGTTATATCAGGCGATGTGCTGCGTACCGTATCGATCAGATTCCTGATGTCTTTCTTCAGAACCTCTGTCTGTCGCAGCCTGATGTCGGCCCCTCCCGCGTGCAGGACCACAGTTCCGACGCGCTCGTTCAGAATCTCGGGAACGTGAGCAGCGATTTCAGAAACACGAGCACCAAGAAAGCAGTGACTATGCACCTTACTTTTATTTAACGTAGCATGTACGTGTCGAACGATGGAATCACCGATGATCACAGCATCGCGTTCTGTTTCGCGAAGAGGGGAGAAGCGGTTTTGTGTGGATATCTCGAAAACCGGGAGGGTTTCTCAACAGCTTCCAGCTCAGACTGTACCGCGTGTAGCTCAAATGTGTCCTCACCTGCACCAAAAGGTAGACTACTTACATTTGATATATTCGCCATTTTAACAGATGGACAGTAAGTTAAGTTAGCAACGACGCTACCAGTGATGCTATCAATATTAATACTAATTTATGGCTTAAGTCTTGGATATAATCCGTCTTTTTAGTGGTACGGGTGTGGAGTAGACGCACGATAGGCGAAAAAAATGTTTGTTTATAAAAGAGTGCGGAGAAGACGCGTTCAGCCGTGATTTACGGACGTAACCTATAAGAGTATCCAGCGTTGTAACTATGAGGTGAGGAAAAATAGAAAATGTTCGTTGTAAGTGAGTTTAAAGAGAAATCAAGAATTATAAATCAATCGATGGAGCTCCAAAGACAACAACGCGTTCAGACGCGACGCATGCCCATTCGAAACAGTTTTTTTTCAGTTTAACAGTAGTATTGCATCCTTCATATCTGCAAAAAGTATTTAGTTTTATTATATTTATAAAAGACAGATAGGCTGTACCGAGTCTTTCTGGAAAAAAACATTGACTTCTAAAACCCGAACATAGCGCTTTGATGGCAAACTGCTTTTGCTATCTTGCTCTAGTCTATGAGTGCGCGCGCCCGCGGTTCTTCCCATATAAGGAAATTCCGCCCCATCTTACGTGACACAGACCCATACTCGAAAAAAACTTTCCGAAACTTGTGACTAACCGGAAGGACAATTTTTGGCACAGAAATACTCCTTCAAACGTACAATTTAATTTTTGAAACTTTGTCCATGTTTAGCATGGGAATCCAACTCTTTAACAGTGTAAAAAACTCAGTATGCATGAAATAGCATTTCACCCCCCCCCCCCCCCCCCCCCCTTTAAATAATCACTCGTTATTAAAATTTTGATATTTCGATAATACCTCAATTGTATGGAACGTATTTGTGCAAATTTCTATGTCACTGTCCATCTTTATTATATGGGTTTAGGGGGCGTGTAGATCTAGGCTATGTACTTTAACTTTTTTTAAGCGGAAAATTTCTTATTTTCAAATATGCATTTATAGTTTGTATATATATATTTTATAATGACATAATTATACATATACATGTTATATGTTTTAAATACAATTATAATGAGGGGAAGAAAGATGGCGTCGTAGAGTGAACACGTCTTTTGGCGAGCTCTCGTGAACATTAGTCCAAATATTCGATTAATTAATATTTTCACTCAGCGGAATCATTCTACGAGCTTAAATGGTTATTGTGCCATGTCTTTAGATCAATATTTTTCAAAAGGATCTGACAGAATGCCCAAAGCTAAGAAGATTGCGTCGAAGAGTTGTACTACCAGCGGCGATGAGCATGGTGCTTATACGAGTGACGAGAGCATGAAGAGTCGTGAGGAGGAAAGTTCCAACTCTAACTTTGCTCAAGCTCTGGACAAATTAACTGAAAATATTACGAAGGTAATAGATGAGAAAGTGAATACTGTCCTAGCCGCGATAAACGATCAAACCGTTCAGTTCCAAGCCTTGGTGGAGCGAGTGGGCCAGGCGGAGGAACGAATAGCCGGTGTGGAAAATTCAACGGAATCTCTGCAGGCCACCATGGCTGATCTTCAAAAAAAAGTGAGCGAAATGTCAGCGCACATCGACGATCTGGAGAATCGCGGGCGCAGGTGTAATTTGCGGCTTGTCGGTCTTCAAGAGGGCGCGGAAGGAAGTGATCTGGTGCATTTCTTTGAAAGGTGGTTGCCCGACTACTTAAAGATTGCAACAAAGGTAGAAAAAGACTGATTCGGCGAGCTCTAACGGATCTGCAGAGCTAGCAAAAGATGAAACTAGCATAACTGATGGTGCTACAATAATGTCAGCGATTAAGTCTTTGGAAGCTGGAATTCACCAAAAGTTTGACGCGCATGCAGCGGAGTTACGGAAAGAAATATCATCCCTGAGAGAAGAAGTACATACTTCACTAACGGCGGTAACTTCAGAAGTGAAAGCGCACGAGGATAGACTAACTAGTCTGGAAAATGCTACATCAGAGTGGACGACTAGTTTGCAGGCACTTGAGCCCACCGTTACTTCCTTACGGAACGAGATTACCACTCTTCAGGCTAAATGCACAGATTTGGAATGCCGCTCACGTCTAAGCAATTTGCATCTTGTCGGTATTCCTGAGGGTATGGAAGGCACACAGCTGACAAAATTTATCTCAGAAGCACTGCAAGAAATATTCAACCTCCGTGAACCCCCGCTTCTTGACCGAGCCCATCGTACGCTGGCAGCGCGACCTGCGGAGGGTCAAAGACCACGGGCGTTTGTCATATGCTTTCACCGATTTGACGTCAAGGAAGACATTCTGCGGATGGCTATTCAATCCAAACAGCTCAAATTCAAAGACAGACTCGTCCACATTTTCCCTGATTTCCCCCCTGAGATCGCCAAAAAGAGGGCAGCGTATTACGACGTGAAACGACTGCTGAAGTCCCGATCCAATGTAAAATATGGGCTAAGAGGTCTAACCGGCTTTCGGATCACATATGATGGTACTGAGCACAAGTTTGATACACCAGCTGAAGCGATGGACTATGTGAAAAGGCACATAATGACCCCTTAAGACAAGAGGACACGAGCTATATGAGCAGCTGAGGTAAATAGAAAGGTCAACTGGTTGAAGTAACTTAGCTGCCTGACTTTCAAAGCCGTTATGGACTAAGTTAGTTGAAAGAATATCATGTTATTCTTTCTACCTGCTTTATGTTATATTACCAGATTTGTCATTTTGTGTTAAAGTTAATTATCCTGCTCTTGGGAATCCTCGCTGCGGTGCAATAAAAATAAAATAGGTGATGAGGCTATTTTTCGCTTGTTAGCCTATTATAACAATATTCAAAATTTCATTTTCTTGTTTTGGTCATATCCATAAATGTGGTTATAAGTCACGTACGAGTTTCGTTCTAAGGTGACTCGGGCGTATTGTTGGGTGTTAACCCAGGGAGGCGTACACTCCGTTAAGGGTAGTGTTAGCTTTGTGCATAGGGTGGGTGTGGATAAGGGGTGTAGGGGCGGGGAGGGAGGTTTGGGTGGTGTTGCAGTTTCAAAGCTGAATCCACCTCTAAGTTCATTCATTCTTCGTGGTGTTCATCATTGGATGTCTTTTACACATGGATGTGTTTCTGGTTATTTTAGGTTTCTGTTTGGGTTTTTTGCTGTTATTGTTTTTATGTATTTTGTTAGTTGGTTTTCTTTTGTTTTCTTTTTCTTCCTGAATATGATGTCTCTTTTATTAAACACTTTAGCATGGCAAACTCTTTGAGGTATGTTAGCTGGAATTGTAAGGCTGTCAATAATCCTGTTAAACGCAACCGGGTCTTGAACCATCTGAAGAGCTTAAAAGCAGACTTTGTTTTTCTGCAAGAAACGCATCTCCGTTCTGCTGACCACTTTAGGTTAAAAAGGGATTGGGTAGGTCAGGTTTTCCATTCAATATTTCATTCTAAATCTAGAGGCTGTGCAATTTTAGTGCATAAATCTGTCCCATTTGTAGTCTCTGATACTATTGTAGATCAGAAAGGAAGATATGTTATTGTCTCAGGAACACTTTTCTCAACCCCCCTGACTCTTGCAAATGTTTATGCACCTAATTATGATGATCCTACTTTTATTTCTTCTTTTCTGTCTTGCATTCCTAATATTCACTCACACCCACTTATTTTGGCTGGGGACTTCAATTGTGTTATGTCTCCTGCTCTTGACAGATCTTCCAAAAAAATTATAGCTCTATCAAAATGTGCATCAGTTATCCTTACTTTTATGCAAAAGTACGGTATATGTGATGCATTCCGTCACTTGCATCCCTCTGATAGGAAGTATTCATTTTTTTCTCATGTTCACCAGACGTATTCTCGTATTGATTATTTCTTTCTGGACCATAAATTTCTTCCATACTTACAGGACTGTTCTTACCAAAGTATTGTAATTTCTGATCATGCACCAATGGTATTAGAGCTTAAGATTCCACACCAGCCACCTAAATATTGTCAGTGGCGTCTTAATCCAGGTCTCCTATCTGATAAGGATTTTATTGAATTTGTTTCTTCTAATATATCGAGTTTTATGGAAGTTAATACCACACCAGGCATGCCATACTCGACCATTTGGGAAAGCCTGAAATGTTATTTGCGTGGTCTAATAATTTCTTATTCATCCCATAAAAATCAAGAAAAGGGAAAAAAACTAATAGAAATATCCAACTCCATAGCGCGTATTGATAGCCAGTATTCTTCGGATCCCTCCCCTGAGCTTTTTGAAGAGCGTCAGTTATTACAGGCAGAATATGATATTTTATCAACCGATAAGGCTGAAAAACTGATTCTGCGTGCTCAACATAAGATTTATGAGCAAAGTGACAGAACAGGGAAGTTGCTTGCTCGGCAGATTCGTGAGGCTGAAGCATCTCGTATGATTCCCCAACTTAAATTACAATCAGGAGCCATCACAGCAAACTATAAAGAAATAAATTCTGAATTCAAGCAGTTTTATGTTGACCTATACTCCTCAGAATCCCCACCAGATGCTTTCACAATGAACACTTTCCTTAATGGAATTGAATTCTCTGCTATTAATAAAGTGTCCCATGACTCTTTAGAGAAGGATATTCAGGTGGAGGAAATTGAGGAATCTATAGCGTCCATGAAATCTGGTAAGGCCCCAGGACCTGACGGATTTCCGTCCGAATTTTATAAAGTATTTTCTAAATTGTTAAGCCCTATTTTACTTTCGTTTTTTTTAGAAAGCCTTCAGAATGGTTATTTGCCTGCAGGTCTCTACCAAGCAACTATTTCTCTGCTTCTAAAGAAAGACAAGAATCCACTTGAATGTGGTTCGTATCGTCCCATTTCACTGTTAAATTGCGACTATAAGATCTTAGCAAAACTCTTATCTATCCGTCTGGAAAGCTCTATGGGTCAAATTATTTCGCATGATCAAACTGGATTTATTCGGGATAGACATTCTTTTTCTAATATTAGGTGCCTTTTTAATATATTGTATTCTTCCCATTCAAGCAATCCAGAGGTGGTCCTGTCACTCGACGCTGAAAAGGCGTTTGATCGCGTTGAATGGAATTATCTTTTTCAGGTTTTAGGGAAATTCGGATTTGGCCCTACATTTGTCTCTTGGATTAAAATTTTATATGCAGCCCCTAAAGCTTCTGTACGTACTAATAATACTCTTTCAGAGTATTTCGAACTACAACGGGGCACGAGACAGGGTTGTCCACTTTCCCCATTGCTATTTGCCATAGCCATTGAACCCCTTGCAATTGCCCTGCGGTCCAGTGCACAGGTCTGTGGTATCACCCGTGCAGGTATAGTACACAAGGTCTCTTTAGCTGTGTCCCAAAGTGAAGGCTGCATCCTTCGAAGGCCGTATTTGAAGGCCGGATGGCCGTATTTGAAGGCCGATTGCGTCACAGCGGTGCGACGAAGGACGTCCCAATTCAAAGGCTGCATCCTTGGAAGGTCGCATTTGAAGGCCGATTGCGTCACCGCGTCTCGATGAAGGCTGTCCCAATTCAATTCTGCATCCTCCGAAGGCCGTATTCGAAGGCCGGTTGCGTCATCGCGCCCCGACGAAGGCTTCCCTGATTCAAAAGCGACGCCAAATGCACCCTTCGTTTCCCCGTAAAAAGAAGGATACATAAATGGACACTTAGCGGCCTATTCTATCCCATAAGTCATTGCGCGCCGTTGACGACAGCATTTATTTATTTATTTTTAAAGGCGGCCGAGACTAGATCGGTGGTGGACAGCAAATTCACATTTAAATGTAAGTATTATGTTTTCATTTACTCAAATAGCTAGCGAAACCAGAGTTAAAATTTCTTATAAACTTCTTCTTAATTCCTTCGTCACCATTGCGTGGCTACATTTATCAGGTAGTTTTAGGCAAAACTTGTGGTAATAACGTTATTAGTTTAACGACCTATTTGTAATATTTGCACTTGTGTATTATAAGAAATATCACTCACCCAATAAAGCCCAAAACAATAAGAAAAGCAGTAGATAAGCCAATGGGGTTTCACTTGTATGTGTTTTTGTAGTGCTGTCATGCAAGCTATGTGGTTTTAACCAAATTTTAGTATACAGAAATATGATTTCTTAAGTATTTTGTATGCATGTCTTGATGTGTCATATTTTGCAGTGTTAACAATGCACTTAAGATTGCTCCTCTGTGTTAAGTACCCTTTTCTGCTTTTTTAGAACAATTCAGGAAAAAATGGGTATATATATATATATATATATATATATATATATTTTTTTATTTATTTTTTAAATACTTTTCTTTATATTTATATTTATTTATTTATATATATATATATATATATATATATATATATATATATATATATATATATATATATATATACAGTGGCGTCATGCCCATTCAAAGTGAAGGGGCACGTGCCCCCTCAGATTTTTCCTCCCTGGTAATTTTTTTGTCACAACTTTATTCCTATTATGCTCCATAATATACTAGAGCCTATAACGACTCAAATGTATTCTTCTGGATGTGTAATAAATCGGTCAGCATCAGCCCGTCCCTTTTTCCTAATATGGTGTCTGTGTATATCAAATCTAGAGCGCTACGCGCGTCTTTGCTGTGTATGTTCAAGCAACTCACTCGTCTCGCACGTTGAGCTGGCAATGTTATACAGATGGTCTTGAAGTGGTAAGTGGGCAAAGCAACAAATCGGCATTGAATTAGTTATCGGATGATATTAAAAGGTAGTGGGATTATTTGTGGTTGACCTGGAAATTTTAACTTGATCAAAAAGTTATGGATTTGATATTAGCTGCGAATTCAGAGCATTAACTTAAGTTGTGTCAGTGTAACATTATGGATAGCCTAGTCTAACCGTAAACTAGCTGGCTAACGTTACTGCCATACAAAGCCATAGTAATGTTATCTGATCGGTTTTGAAACATAATAATGAGCAGTGTAACTACAGTATTTCAATGATTTTACTAAAGTAATGTTACATATTTACGGAAGTGTATTGCATTCACTTGAGGAAAAATAATCGACTCTGTTTTTCTGAATTAACGAGTTAATTATCTCAGAATTATGAGATAATTTTTCATGAAAAAAAGTTTTTGCTCAGTTTTTCTGAATTAACGAGTTAATTATCTCAGAATTACGAGATAATTTTTCATGAATAAAAAGTTTTTGCTCTGTTTTTCTGAATTAATGACTTAATTATCTCAAAATTATGAGATAATTTTTCATACAAAATATTTGCTCTGTTTTTCTGAATTAATGATTTAATTATCTCATAATTCTGAGATAATTAAGTCATTAATTCAGAAAAACAGAGCAAAAACTTTTTATTCATGAAAAATTATCTCGTAATTCTGAGATAATTAAGTCATTAATTCAGAAAAACAGAGCAAAAACTTTTTATTCATGAAAAATTATCTCGTAATTCTGAGATAATTAACTTGTTAATTCAGAAAAACAGAGTAGATTATTTTCCCTCAAGTGAATGCAATACGCTTCCGTACATATTACATTTGATTTGATTACTTTTTTACATTTCTGTCAAATATTAACCATTTTCAAATAAACGGGGTAGTGTTAACCTTATTCAGCACTGAAATCTGTCAAACTTCTTTCAAAGTCCTTCATCACATATTAATATTAAAATAACTTAATTTCAGAGCACCACAAAGTCAGACCTCAGCACCTTTATGTACCTTTAATGTAAGATCGTTCTTAGGTCGCATACCAATTTAAAATCATAACATAAAAACTGCAATGGTACTGTTTTTAAAATCATGTGTAGTAGGCCTAAGTGTAGTAGGCCTAAGTGTACAGTAAGTGTGTGTGTGTAAACATGCTTTAATGAAGTAGACTTCAAAAGCTTTTGAATTTGAGCTTACAGTTCTTTCATCAACCTGTCTTTTACATAAACTTACAAAATAGACTTTAACTTAGTCCTCAGATAGAGGAGGGTTGCTGCTAGCTCCGTTAAGGTATTTCTGTCCCTCCCAAACTGCATTGAAATGGTATGTTTAGCAGCCAGAATTTAAAAAATTTCAGGGGGAGAAACCCCCTGACCCCTCCTATCATGATCCATATCACCCGTCAGAAAACAATTGCAACGTCTCAGATTGTGCCCCCCCAGAATTTTGGCTTGCATGACGCCCCTGTATATATATATATAATACACACATCTTTGCTGAAATGTATTGTCCTGTTGTTGTTAACAAGCCATGGTTCATTTGCTCTGCCTTTAGGATTGCAAGTGTCCTGGGACAGGAGAGGGTGTGAGTGGGAAACCCACTGCTGAAACTTGGCCCTGGTTTGTCCTCATGGATGAGGTGTTGGGACAGAGGCATTGCACCAACCCCCCTGTCCTCATCGCCTCAATCCCTGAGGACACACCAGGGCCGAGTTCAGCAGTGGGTGCCCACGGTGAGGAGGAGCCAGGGGCAGGAGCACCAGCACGAAGGCGGCGAGACAGGACGGGTTTTTGGACTTGATCAGAGAAGAAATGCAACTACAGAGGGAGGCAGAGACGAGGAGTGCACAGGAAAGAAGGGAGAGGATGGACAGGCTGTTTTCTCTTCTTGAGAGAATGATTGAAAAATATATATATTTTCTACATATTCTTGTTTAACTTTTTTCACTTTTATTTTTTAAAAGATAAATTATGTACATTTATTTTTATGCAACTTTAATTGTGTAAATAAAAGAGAATGAATTGTTCTGGACATTGTTTATTTTTGTAATGACAGTAATACTTTCTGCATGAAACAAATTCTATACATTTTTATTTTTTCAAATAAAATTGGTAAATGAAAATCATTTGTTCTATAGGCTACATTAAAGCACTTTTTCCAACTATTTACAAAATACGTTAAACATATCAAAATCAACATAAACATTTAATTTTACAATACATAAAATAAGAAAAAAATGATGTAGACTCTATTGAGCTGAGCTGCTGGACCGGGATGGGCTGCCCCTAAGGCCTCCTGCTGGTGGGACATCATCTGGGATGGTCTCCAGAGCGTTTGAGTGCATATTTCCACTATCCACTAAGTTGTCTACCAACAGGTTTGCAGGGCTGATTCAATCGACGGCTTTCTGAAAAAAGTACTTTTAATAACTACTGCATTTATATTAGGCTACTACTGCATTACTGCGTATATGTTGCATTTTACTTCTGTATATTTTCAATATACAGTAATATCTGGTTGTTACATTATATACTTTTGTGTAGTTTAATGTAATCATATTGTGATGTGAGGAAAAAAGTACTTCAGTAGGTTACTTCACATTTGTAAGTGAATACTTAACGAAATATGCAGTTCCGAAAATTAAAGTAACAAAATTAGTCACAATATTAACAAATTGTTGCTAACTACAGCAGCGTCCCATATCAAAGGGCGCATCTGACGCGCTCGGACCGGTCTAGCCTACGAAGGATTGTTCTTGTCGCCTGGCAACTGTGACAGCTGCAGATGAGAGCGCGAGAAATACTGGACTTTTTATATTCAATTGGGTTTTGTATTCAAACAGGGCTAAACCGAAAATACATGACCTGGCAGCGCCGGGGCTAAAAAATCCTCACCATGTCCTCAAGTAAAATATAAAACATAAAAATGACAATAGCCAATTCTGGCTCCATAGCTGTTTACTCAGTTATCAAAATGAATGATCAGGATAGCAGCTGTCCTCTCGCACCGTTGCTTGGCGCCAGGAGCGGTGATCGGGAACACCTGGCTGCGCAATTAGGAAATCCTAGGAAGGCTACATGGTGCGTCCTTCAGAGGACGCATAGGCTGCATCCTTGAAGTCTGCGTCCTTCGAAGGATGCAGCCTTCAACATTGGGACACAGCTTTTATATGCAGATGACCTTCTTCTTTTTTTGTCTAATCCTCTTATTTCAATTCCTCGAGTTTTTTCCATTCTGAATGACTTTAGTAGTTTCTCTGGATACAAACTAAATTTCTCTAAAAGTGAATTGTTCCCATTGAATTTATCTTCCCTTCAGATTTCATATTCAGATTTTCAATTTAAGGTTGTCAGAAATCGTTTTAAATACCTGGGGATTCAGGTGACTCGTAAATACTCTGACCTGTTCAAAGCCAACATTAGTCCTCTTTATAATCATGTCAAGTCTCTCTTCTTGTCCTGGAAATGTCTCCCTCTTTCTTTGATAGGAAGGGTGAATATCATCAAAATGAATGTACTTCCAAAATTTTTATATCTTTTTCAGTGCCTTCCTATATTTATTCCAAAATCCTTTTTTACAGTTTTGCAACGGAATATTTCTTCTTTCATATGGGATAAGTCAAAAAGAATTAATCAAAGTCATCTTATGAAACCAAAGTGTTTAGGCGGCCTGGCTTTGCCAAATTTTCAAACCTATTATTGGGCAGCAAACATTAGGAATCTGTTATATTGGGTGCAGCAGGATTTGCAATTAAAGAAGTCTCAGTGGGTACTATTGGAATCTGCCTCTTGTACTCCAGCAACTTTAACATCCTTATTATGTGTACCAATTCCCTATAAACATACTCTTTTAGTAAAAAAAACCCTGTTGTCAAACATTCATTAAGGATTTGGTCTCAATTGCCTCTCTGATGGATGGGGCTTTTAGTATCTGGAGGGAAAAAGGCCTATCTACAATTGATCAACTATACATAGATAACAATTTTGCATCCTTTACGTAACTCCAAGAAAAATTTGACTTACCCAATTCACATCTATTTAGATACTTTCAGATACGGAACTTTATTCGAAAGCAGTTTTCAAACTTTCCCTCTCTGCCAACTAAAAATATACTTGATAACATATTAGACCTTCATACATCTTTGAAAGGGGCTATTTCTAAAATATTTACCATAATCAATGCAAAACAGTCCCCTTCAGTGCGTCCCCTGAAGGCGCTCTGGGAGGAGGAACTGAATTTGACGCTGGAGGAAAATATTTGGGATCTAATTCTTGCCCGTATACATTCATCTTTTATAAATGCTAGGCACACCCTCATCCAATTCAAGGTAGTGCACAGAGTTCATTGGTCTAGAGCTAAACTAAGCAGAATATTCCCTGATCTCGACCCAACCTGCCTTCGCTGCTTAACTGAACCAGCTACCTTATCACATTCCTTTTGGTCCTGTCCGAAATTGTCTGATCTTTGGGGGAAAATCTTTGGGTGCTTCTCTGTTATTTTTTCTTTAACAATAGACCCTAACCCATTAACAGTATTGTTTGGTGTCTTGCCAGAATCCGTTAGTCTAAACACATTGCAGGCTGATAGTGTAGCCTTTGGAACTTTACTAGCTAGGCGACTCATTCTTATGAATTGGAAGGCAGCAGCTCCCCCTTCTTACCGCCAATGGGTTTTTGACCTTTTGTATGCTCTCAGGATGGAAAAGATTTGGTTCGCAATGAAACAAAAGCCAAAACTTTTTCTGAAAGTCTGGGGCCCTTTTCTAGAGTATTTTAAGGAGTCAACAACTACTTAATTTGTTTTATTTGATTTTTTTTTTTTTATTATTTATTTATTTATTTTTATTTATTTATTTATTTATTGTGTATGTGTGTGTATTTGTATGCATACAATTATATTTGTATTTTTATTTTCATAATCTGAATTAATGTATGTTACATTACGAGTGTACATGTATCTGTATTATTTATATTATATCACATGTTATTGTTACTCTCTGTCAGACCCAAGATGAAACTAATAAAAAAAAAAAAAAAAAAAAAAAAAAAAAGCTTGCAACGAAGGCTGGACGGATCAAGCTTGATCGTGCTCATCGCTCGTTAGCGCCATTACCAGGACCTAAGCAGAGACCCAGACCTGTCATTATAAAGTTCCATAACTTTACGGACAAACAGCGAGTGTTGGACGCAGCTCGTCGTATTGGCATGGATCCCGAAAGGAGCACTGACGCAGGACCGAGGATTTCATTCTTCAACGATTATTCTGCGATGGTGATAAAGAAACGTAAGGCGTTCGACGATGTCAAACGGCGACTGCAGAAGATGAAGATTGAGTATGCACTACTGTATCCTGCAACTCTGAAGCTGACCGTCAACGGGACAGTGAAACGCTTTGCCTCTTCAGATGACGCGACTGCGTTCGTTGACAGCTTGGGCTAATTTGGCAAGCTTTCGAGGGTAGTTTTGTGGTATCTCAACAAATTAACATGCTGAGTGAAGATGTATCATGTTGCTGAGAGCGTGGAGAGGTTTGTGTGTACCCTATGTTCAGAGATGTGAGTGGTGGTTGGGGGGGTAGGCAGTTGCCTTAACCCTCTGGGGTCTGAGGGGTTTTTGGGGTCCTTGAGATGTTCTGACATGCCCTGACATTTGTGCTTTTTTCAGTTGCTTATAAACATATTAATGGCAAAGGTGTAAATTCACTCTATTTAGCACAAACAGGGCTACCATAATATGTGAACAACTTGCATGTACATGTTTGTATTTTTGAGAGAATAATGTTTATGCATGGTTTTTTTTTAAAAACTAAAAACTAAAGTTTCTGAAATAAGGCCACAAAACACATAGTAAATATGTGTCAATAAGACTTTTGACTAATGGATGTCGTTGCCATGTGTTTTTTCTTCAAAAGTATGTGAAAATTATCCTCCCTGATCATTCACATAACACAATACATTGATTTAAATTTTACAAAACACTTTCTGTCTGGAAAGTCAATATGCAGAGTGGGCGTCAACGATCATGCATATTTAGTGGTTTGCACCTGGAGACAATGGGGCCGCATACTTAATGAGGCATTCATTCAGGTGTGTCACAAGAAAGAATGCAAGAGCAACAGTTGGAAGCATCTAGTATTGGCCTATAATATGAAAAGGAAAACATGTCTAGTAATTGTGCAGTTAATTCTCATACTGTATTTTCAGTTTTGGAATATTTATCCTCTCCCCAAATTTGTCACTAATAAAACAAAATAAAATATTATTTTAAAGAAAAGGCTGTCGGCGCCAGTGGCCTCGTGGTCAGCACGCCGACATGTAGCGCCTTTGCGCTCGGGCGGCCCGAGTTCGAGTCCCGGCTCGTGGACCTTTCCCGATCCCGCTCCCCGTCTCTTACCCACCTCGCTTCCTGTCAACTCTCTACTGTCCTGTCACAATAAAAGGAAAAAATCACCAAAAAAAACATTATAAAAAAAAAGAAAAAGAAAAGGCTTATATTTACCTTTTATTAGTTTGTTTACATCTACCTTGTATTTTTTTTTAATTAAAAAGGTTACAATTACAACAACAATTCAAGTGTAATATTTATTTGTAAAAACTAAAGTATACATTTATCATACATATTTCAAAGTTAAGGATTCATTACTTGAATATAGCCTAGGCTACATTGGAATAAACACTATAACATTACTTACTATTACTATTACTAATACTGTTACTATTACTTTATTTTTGACAAAACATACTATATTTAACATGTGAGCAAAAATTGTCAAACAAAAGCTTATTTGAGGTGGCAGATATTTTACAGTGAAAATGTATAATCTATTCAAAACTAATCAATGAAATGTTGTCTTTTATATGTCTGTAACATAGTAACTTTCGTTTTTATAATAATAAATATAAATGTTAATTTGCAGTTTAATACGTTGCTTATACAAATGCATTTTATTTCAACATATTTCACTCGATTTTTACTCAGCCTATAGCAATGCAGTTTGCTAAAAGCGAAACATTCACAGACAGAAACGATTCAAATTTAAACCGTCTTTTGCCAGTTGTGGTAAACAGCGGCATCTCTGCCGTTCATTCATTCATTCATGCACAGAAACGCGACGCACTTGAGAATGAAAAAAAAAAATTACTACATTATTCCATAGCCTCGGATCTGTTGCTCCTCGTACGTCTAAGGTAAATTTTCGATTATAGTATTATTCCTCACAGCGCTGCGAGACTGTGTAAACAAGTACAATGATCTGATGTGTTTTCTCGAGCTGATATGGGGGCGTTGTTTGCAGGATTGCCTCAGACATTTGCGTTTGAATAGCGCGCGCGCTCCGGGGCGGGGTCACATTACATCTGAATGAGATCTAATTAGCTCGACTGGAATCGCTCTCTTTTAATACAGATTTCACAAGCTGAGAATATTTGTTTTTTATATATATTACTTCATTTAAAAGGAGAGAATTCAAGCTTCATGCCTGTGTGTCTGTATGCCTGTTTGACTGAGTATTCGCTGAGTTATGGTTCATTTTCGGACGCGTTTCAGAATGGACTACACTGACAGAGAGGAGGCAGAACTCGCATCATGTTTATTTTTCTTTATTTGGCGAAAAGCACAACACTTTGTTTTTATTATGAGTGTACACAAAAATAATACACACTTAACAGGATAGATTGATGTATAACACAGGCATATAAGATAAAAGTTAATTTTTTTTATTTATTTTTTTTTGCACTCATACGGAAAAAAAACGAGCCTATCGCGCCGGCGATACTGCAACACTTAGAGACAGTGCATTTTCAGTTTACTTCTCTTCTGAATTTAAATCCTTTCTATCTATTAATTCTCTATCTACAGATAATCCATCCTTATTGTGGGAAACTTGTAAAGCTTATGCAAGGGGGCAAATCATTTCATTTACTTCCTCTAGAAAGCGTCAAAGAATGATAAATTACAGGGCTTTGGAGGCTCAGTTATTGGTTAAGGAAAAAATGTATAATAGATCCCCATCAGCAGACTTGTTGAAAGAGTTACAAGCAGTTAGAGCATCTTTAGACTGCCTCCTTACTGTGGAAGCAGAGAAGAAAATAAGATACTCAAAACAAAGATTTTATGAGCATGGAGACAAACCTGGGAGATTTCTAGCATATATTGCAAAACAACGTGCTGCATCTCAGTTTATCACTACTATTGTTGTCTCAGATGATACAATTTTCCACGATAATAAGAATATTAATAATTCGTAAGATTTTTATATGAATCTATATTCTTCTGAGAAAACAGATGACCATCTCAAACAAATGATTGACTTTTTCTCTGAGATTAATCTACCAACAATTTCAGCTACACAAAAAGACTCCCTTAATGGACCTATTACTAGACAGGAGGTTATTAATGCTATTAATGTTCTTAAGAATGGTAAATCACCTGGATCAGATGGGTTTTGTGCAGAGTTTTTTAAGGAGTTTCAAGAGCTGCTTGTAGACCCATTGCTTAATATGTTTAATCATTCGTTTGCCGTTAAATAATTACCAAAGACCCTTAGAGAAGCTAATATCACGCTTATATTAAAGAAAAGTAAAAGTCCTGATGTATGTTCTTCTTACAGATCAATAGCATTACTAAATATGGACCGGAAATTGCTTTCTAAAATTTTAGCAATGCGCCTTGACAAAATTCTCCCTACAATAATTGGGATCGATCAAACAGGATTTATACAGGGTAGGAATTCATCTGATAATATAAGGCACCTTTTAAACATTATCTACGCCTTTAAAGGGAAATCCATAGATGGACTAGTGCTGTCCTTGGATGCAGAGAAGGCGTTTGACCGTATTGAGTGGTCCTACCTTTTCTTTGTTTTGGAAAAATTTGGCCCAGGTGAAAATTTTGTGCAATGGATTAGAGTGCTGTACACGGACCCATGCTCTGCCGTATTGACAAATGGCTTAAGATCTGATTATTTTCCTGTACATAGAGGCACCATGCAGGGTTGCCCCCTGTCGCCACTTTTGTTTGCGATGGCCATAGAGCCTCTAGCTGAAGCAATCAGATCGGCAACATCTATTTCGGGTTTGCAGATAGGACATAAACATCACAAGATTGCGCTTTATGCTGACGATGTATTACTTTTTTTATCTGAGCCCGAGAAGTCAGTTCCCGCTCTGATCGAGTTGGTCAACAAGTATAGTACCTTTTCTGGTTAGAAAATTAATTTGGCTAAATCTGAAGCTATGCCTTTAGGTACTCTCACTTCCATACCTAATATTACACCCTGTTTTCCTTTTAAGTGGTCACCTCTAGGTTTAATTTATCTAGGTATTTCTATCTCTTCGTCCCTGAAGCGGATGTATGAATCTAATTTTGTTCCTTTATTTGAGAAAATGCGGCAAGACCTGGAACGTTGGAATTCCTTGCCAGTATCTTGGCTAGGTCGGATAGCACTTGTAAAGATGATTGTTCTACCAAAATTATTATACCCTATTCAGATGGTTCCTATACTATTCTCAAACAGGACATTAAAGGACCTGAATAGCTGGCTGACTTCCTTTATATGGAGTAAACGTAAGCCTAGATTAAAAATGTCAGTACTTTATCTTCCAAGTTCTATGGCGGGGTTGGACTTTCCAAATATTAAGAAGTATCAGTTAAGTTCTCATCTGAAATACATTGCAGATTGGGTCAGGAATGATTTTTCCTCTACTTGGTTGGATATAGAATCTTCCTTTTCACAATTTCCTTTAAGAGCCCTTCTTTTTATTAAGAGTTTTCAAAAAATAAAAGAGATATATGACAATCCAATTAAAGTAAATACTCTAAAAGCATGGAGATCAGTATGTAGGCTTGAAGGTAGATCTAATCTGACTTCTTTCTTTACCCCAATATTAAACAATCCTGATTTCACTCCAGGAATTTTGGATGATGGTTATAACGATGGTGTTGTTTGGGTCTTAGTAAGCTTGGGGATATTTTTTCAGACAATAAATTAATGTAATTTGAGGAGTTAACTCAGAAGTATCATTTGTCCAAATTAGATTTTTTTCGTTTCCTCCAATTGAGACATTATATTACTAATAACACAACACTTGTTAGAAATTGTGAAATTTCTTCTACTGAAAGGTTATTATTTTTATCATCAGGGAAAATGCCTCTGGGTAGGATTTATCGTTTGGTGTGCTCAATCTCTTCTACTGATACACAGAGTATTAAAACTAAATGGGAAGAAGAGTTAGCTACTGACATTGACGATGAAACATGGGAAGCCATTTGGTCTAATGCTAAAAAAATATGTTTGTACACGAATGAGAGAAATACAATTAAAAATCATTCATAGACTCCATATTTCCCCTAACCGCAGGCATTTTTTTAACTCCTCTTTATCTCCTATGTGTTTAAAATGCAAAATTGAAAAAGGTACCTTAACACATTGTCTGTGGTCATGTAACAGACTGCAAAGGTATTGGTTTCTGGTGTTAGGGGAGATGGAAAATATCTTTAATATTCAGCTAGATTTTGACCCAGTCTCACTGTTGTTGGGTATACCTAATAGATGCATTACTTCGTCTGCTAATAAGAAATTGTATAATATTCTATCCTTTGCTGCCAGGAAAAATATTTTACTTAACTGGATCAGTGATAAATCTCCATCCCTTAAAGGCTGGCACAAGATCATTTCTGAGTTGATTCCCCTGGAGCGCCTTACTTATGTTACATGGAAAAACGGGCCAATTTTACAAAGTCTGGACCCCATATCTGGATGCTTTGGAACCTTGTCTTCGCCCTATTATATTACAAGGAACAATGTAACTGTAACTTTCTGGACATTTAACCTTATTTTTTTTTGTCATCCTCCTCATCTTTTGGAAATGTTATTTTATACATGCTATAATGTTGTTGTTATTTTCTCTGCACAAATATGCCTTATTGTATGGTCCTGTTTTAGTTAAAAAATCTGAGCGTTTTTTTTTTTTTTTTTTTGTGGCTGGGTGGGGGGGGGGGGTGTTTGATGTCTTGTTATATTTGTATTTTAAGAAAAAATCAATAAACATAATTATAAAAAAAAAAAAAACAATTATAATTAATGTAGGCTAATATATGTAGCAGGGCATTCAGTTACTTTTGAAAGGACAAAAATAAGGAGTTTGACTTTAACTTTGCCAGCTATAAAAAAAATCTAGCATTTCCTCACGATTTACCACTTTAGTGACAGTCGATATGCATGCATGGGCCACTGGCTATGACAGTTGTTATCCTTTGTTGTGTAATAAGAGGGAACGGCTTCTAAACAGGCATTAAATATAACATTGGTGTGATAGTGATGGGTGGAAGTGGTAATAAGAAAATATCCAGTTCATTCCTTATTAAATGTGCAATAACGAAAAAAAAAATAATCCTTATTTTAGATTGCATATTTGAGTAACAAAAATGTATGGGTGGAGTTTTTTAGGCATTGTGTTTCTGTTACCTGTCTATATTGTGTTTTGGATTGATGGGAAAGGGAGATGGAAGTTATACAAGTAAGATTAAAAACAATGCTTAAAAGCAGTGTTTTTTTTTTTGTTTTTTTTTGAAAACAAACAAATCACACGAGGCTAAATGGGGAATCATAATACCATAACTGTATTACTACTACTGTTTATCATTTGTCCCATTTTTGTGTCCTTTGTCTCTTTCAACACAAGAAGCACAAAGGGGATCTAGTGGATCCTGAAGACTCCCTGCACTGACACTGCACCCTCACCTTCAGTCTCAGCTCCTTGGATTTTGCAAGACTTTCCTTGCTCCTTATTTTTAATAAACATTAAACTTCCCAGTGTTGGTCTTTGTGAAAAAGTGCAGATACACCCACGTATGATTAGCGCACAGTTTAGCACAAAATCTTTAGTTGTATTTAAATCGCTCCTGCTGACTTGAGCATATTTCCTCCTCTCTGTCAGACACTACAAGAACAACATAGAGGAAAGGACAGACAACATGCTTGACATGCAGTTTATTAGACATTTATAAATCCATTGTGCTAAATCAGTGCAGAATATACAGTATACACATATATATACACACACACACACACACACACACACATATATATATATATATATATATATATATATATGTGTGTGTGTGTGTGTGTGTGTGTGTGTGTCATTGACAAATAAATCATGCAAAAACAATGCATTTACACAAGTTTCAGTTGTTAACATTTCTAAGTGTTTAAATTCACCAGACATGGAAAGTGTACCAACCTACCGATACTTTAAATCAGCAGTTTTTACCAGTATTTGAGAGAGATCTACAAACCTTTTCACTCAAGGGCCATTTAGGCTCCTCTGGAGGATGCATTATCCAGTAAATGACATGCAAATTGCTGGTAAAAAGTTTTTCATCTATCTCAATACATATATATATATATATATATATATATATATATATATATATATATATATATATATATATATACACACACACACAATTTTTTATATAGATAGATGATGTATTTGATTTGTAAAAAGCTTGTAATATTTTTTTCAGTAAGCTATAATATACTATGGGTGTCAAAATGTTTTTATGCTGTAATATAGGGAAGTTGGTCGATTTTATGAAATGTACACAAAGTAGAACTATAGGTATTGTTGTGTTATACGCCGGCTGTTGCAATACAATAAAAACAAAACCTTTTTTGTTAAAATATGTGTTAATAAAAAAAGTAACGCATTTGTTTAGAAATAGTTAATTTGATATGTTTGTAGAAAAACAATATTTGTTTAGATATTTTTTTGAAGGATTTAATTAATATGTACATGTAAAAGCTTTAAAGCTAAAGTAAATTAAAAAGAGCATATTAGGAATAAAAGTTTAATAACATATAACCTGGAATAAAGTACAAAAACATTGCAATTAATTACACACATTAACAAAACACTTAACAGAACAGTGTGTTTGTGTAAATCTAATATTGGGTGTTTTTTTCAGCACACTCACCCAGCGTATAGTATCACACTCAGTATCGCACATAGGAATAAAATTTTCCAAAACACTGCAATTAATTACGCACATTAATAAAACACAGATCAGAACTGTGTGTTTGTGTAAATCTAATACTGGGTGGTTTGTATCAGCCAACTCACCCAGCGTATAGTATCACACTCTGTATTGCACATAGGAATAAAATACCAAAACACTGCAATTAATTACACACATTAATAAAACACAGATCAGAACTGTGTGTTTGTGTAAATCTAATATTGGGTGTTTTTTTCAGCCCACTCACCCAGCGTATAGTATCACACTCAGTATCGCACATAGGAATAAAATACCAAAACACTGCAATTAATTACGCACATTAATAAAACACAGATCAGAACTGTGTGTTTGTATAAATCTAATACTGGGTGGTTTGTATCAGCCCACTCACCCAGCGTATAGTATCACACTCTGTATTGCAAATAGGAATAAAATACCAAAACACTGCAATTAATTATGCTAATGAACAAAACACAGATCAGAACTGTGTGTTAAGTGTAAATCTAATACTGGGTGTTTTTTCAGCACACTCACCCAGCGTATATTAGCACACTCTGTATTGCACATAGGAATAAAATAAATTACTGCAAAAATTTAGCACTGAATAGAACAGCTAAACACTGTGGTTTAACAAGGATCCAAAAGATAGAGCTAAGCTTTGTCTCGAGGTCCCTGTCTCCTTTACCATGTAATCAGATCTGTACATAATAAAATCTACCA
Source organism: Abramis brama (assembly GCF_963993115.1). NCBI lineage: Eukaryota > Metazoa > Chordata > Actinopteri > Cypriniformes > Leuciscidae > Abramis > Abramis brama. Next base: position 71,394,643 of record NC_139963.1, on the reverse strand, counting down.
AATCAAGGCTTTATTGCTGATGGATCTGTGTAAAAGTAATATATCATCTATAAGCTATAGTTGTGGAACAAGTTGTCCAACACATTTAAACATTAAAGTTTTGATCTGAACACAAAACTCCCACATGTGTGCTAAAGTAAACTGGCACAACGTTTGTTTGCACAGAAAAGTCGTTAATGTTCTTCACATACACATGGTCTATTAAGGTTCCCTTTTCAGTTGTTGGCTTTTTAACAAATTGATCAAAACCACTATCTGACATGAAAGAGCACAGGGATCATCATTATTAAAGTCTCCTATAAGTACAATTTTATTGCATACTGAAGTCATGTAATTAATCAATGTACCTACATTTTGTTTGAAAATGGATAAAGGATATGTTTGTGGTCTATACACTATTCCAAGTAAAATGTCAATATCAGTCCCGAGCGCCAAGGTCGCGTTCAGCCATGGTCTCATTCACTTCGGCTCCAACATGCCACCACAAAGCCTGGGTGGTTCCTCAGCGGAAGACGCTGACCAGGACCAGAGCAAGAATCTCTCCGCCCCTCCCGGTTTTCAAAATATCCACCCAAAACCGCTTATCCCCTCTTCGCAAAACAGAACGCGATGCTGTGATCATCGGTGATCATACATTAGGTAAAAGTAAGGTGCACAGTCACTGCTTTCCTGGTGCTCGTGTTTCTGAAATCGCTGCTCACGTTCCCAAGATTCTGAACGGTGATGAGCGCGTCAGAACTGTGTTCCTGCACGCGGGAGTGAACGACATCAGGTTGCGCCAGATAGAGGTTCTGAAGAAAGACTTCAGGAATCTGATCGATGCGGTACGCAGCACATCGCCTGAAAAAAATGATCATTGTGTCAGGACCGCTTCCCACGTATCGACTAGGACATGAAAAGTTTAGCAGATTACCCGCGCTAAATGAATGGTTAATGTCATGGTGCAATGAGCAGAAACTGCTCTTTGTAAATAATTGGAATCTGTTTTGGGAGCGTCCTAGGCTTTTCCGTGCTGATGGCTTACACCCAAGCAGATTTGGAGTAGATCTTCTGTCAGATAACATCTCCAAAATGTTAAATACCGTTTGACTAGTAACCAAAAGTCAAAATCATAGTCTCTGCTGCACCAATTTAACTGATATAAATACTAGTGTAGAACATTGCATATAAACTGTGTCTATTCCTCGTTTAGTGAGATCAAATGATAAATCTACTGCAGGATCTAGGAAAAATCTAATTGTTATTAAAACAGAAAATACTGCCATTAGTAAACAAAAACAATTTCTAAAGCTAGGTCTTCTAAACATTAGATCACTCACACCTAAGGCAGTTATTGTAAATGAAATAGTCACAGATAATAGCTTCGATGTACTTTGCCTTACTGAAACCTGGCTTAAACCAAATGATTATTTCGGTCTAAATGAGTCTACTCCATCAGGATACTCCTATAAGCATGAGCGCCGTCTGATTGGTCGTGGCGGCGGTGTTGCAACAATCTATAGAGATATTCTCAATGTTACTCAGAAAACGAGTTATAAGTTTATTTCGCTTGAAGTACTTGACCTAAATGTTACGCTCTTAGATGTTCGAAAAACATCCCTATTAACTCTAGCCTTGGCTACCGTATATAGACTGCCTAGGCCTTACGCTGATTTCCTAAAAGAGTTTGCAGATTTTCTCTCAGACCTATTAGTCAATGTCGATAAAACATTGATTGTTGGAGATTTTAACATACACGTAGATAATCCAAATTATGCGTTAGGGCTGCGTTTACAGATTTATTAAACTCCTTTGGGGTCAAGCAAAACGTTACAGGACCAACATCTTTGTTTTAATCATACACTCGATTTAATTATATCACATGGAACCGATCCAACCGATATAGATATCATTCCACAAAGTGATGATGGCACTGACCATTACATGGTATCTTGCATATTACGTACTCCTGTAATATATCATGCTGCGCCACGTTATAGATCAGGCAGAACAATCCTTCCATCCACCATAGATAATTTTTCAAATTGCTTATCTGATCTGTCTCAGCTGCTCAGTGAACCCAAACAAACAGATGAACTAGAGGAATTAACTAGCACTATGAGCACCATTCTCTCTGGAACATTGGATATTGTTGCACCTATTAGATTAAAAAAGGTCAGAGAAAAAAGTAAAGCACCATGGTACAACAATACTACGCATGTTCTAAAGAGAGAAACAAGTAATTTGGAGCGTAAATGGAAACAAACTAATTTAGAGGTCTTTAGAATCGCATGGAAAGACAGTATGTCACGTTATAAAAAGGCCCTAAAAGCGGCCAGGGCTGAGCACTTCCGCAAACTAATAGAAAACAACCAAAACAATCCTAGGTTTTTATTTAACACCGTGGCTAGACTAACAAATAAACTGATGTCACCTGAACAAAATATTCCGTTACAGTTTAGTAGTAATGATTTCAAGTTCTTCAATGAGAAAATAAAAAACATCAGAACCACAATTGTAAACGTTCAATCCTCAATCGCACTTTATAATTCAGCCTCAATTATCACCCCGCAAGAACAATTACAGTGCTTTACAACTATAGAACAAAAAGAACAACATGTTTATTAGATCCTATACCCACTAAACTACTGAAAGAAGTCTTACCTATAGTGGAAGAGCCTCTCCTCAATATTATTAACTCATCTTTATCTTTAGGTCATGTTCCTAGAACATTTAAACTGGCGGTTTAATACCTCTCATTAAGAAACCACAATTAGACCCACATAATCTAGCAAATTCTAGACCCATTTCAAATCTTCCTTTTATGTCTAAAATACTAGAAAAAGCTGTGTCCGCCCAACTGGGCTCTTTCTTGCAAGAAAATGACATCTATGAAAAGTTTCAGTCTGGATTCAGACCGCATCATAGCACTGAAACTGCGCTCGTTAAAATCACAAATTATTTACTTTTAGCTTCTGACCAAGGCTGTATCTCAATATTAGTTTTACTTGATCTTAGTGCTGCGTTTTATACTATAGATCACACAATACTCTTAGATCGACTACAAAATTATACTGGTGTTCAAGGACAAGCATTAAGCTGGTTCAGATCATACTTATCTGACCGCTACCATTTTGTCTATTTAAATGAAGAAAAATCGATCATAACTCCAGTAAACTATGGAGTGCCGCAGGGATCTGTGTTAGGTCCTCTGTTATTCTCAGTATATATGCTGCCACTTGGAAATATTATAAGGAAACATGGAATTAGTTTCCATTGTTATGCTGATGACACTCAAATATATATTTCATCACGGCCGGATGAAAACGCTAAATTATCCAAATTGACAGTGTGTTAAAGATATAAAAGATTGGATGACGCGCAATTTTCTTTTATTAAATCCAGACAAGACAGAGGTACTAATCATCGGTTCAACAAACCGCCCAAAAAGAGCTTTAAGATCACTAAATTCAAGGCTGTTGGCCTTACCTAGGATTTCTAGGTCCACCAAAGGAGGGATAGCATTTTCACATTTGGCTCCAAAACTCTGGAATAGTCTTCCTGATACAGTTCGTTGCTCAGACTCGCTCTCCCAGTTTAAAACTAGATTAAAGACACATCTCTTCTGCCAGGCATTCATATAATACTTTTAATCTTACAGTTAAATCTGAACTCTAGTTCATAAACGCCAGAGGAGAACTGGCCCCCGACTGAGTCTGGGTTCTCCCAAGGTTTTTTTTCTCCATTAGGTCACTTTGATGGAGTTTTTCGGTTCCTTGCCACTGTTGCCTTTGGCTTGCTCAGTTGGGGATATTTGGGGATATTTAATTTAATTAATCAATCAACAATACTATTGATCAGCATTACCAAACGCGGACGTTTTCCACTAGAAACAAACATTGATGTATTATTTTAATTTAATACTGTGAAGCTGCTTTGATACAATCTGTATTGTGAAAAGCGCTATATAAATAAACTTGACTTGACTTGACTCGAAGACTTTGTCATTATAATAAATACTTTTTATACTACAATACTACAATAAAAGTCTTTTATTGTCAAACCAGACAAACTTCTTACCTGACTTAATGCTACATAAACCTGCCCAGCAGCAAAAACTGTTTACTAAAAAAACTAACTACTGCACTATCGACAGTTAAACCCTGAACTTTATGTACTGTGCACGCCCAAGCTAATTTTAAAGGAAACTGCCAAAGGAATCCACCCTTCGTACAAAGTGTTTCTTCTTCTACATATATTGGTGTGGATTGAAACACTCTTGTTGGCTCAGACGAACACTGCTTACGGCTTGTTATCCCCATGTTACTATCATCAAAACAAACGTAAATAGTTTCAGGTAATTTATTTTTATCTGAACGTTCAGTGTGTGTAACTGTACCACAAACACCATTAACTAGTCCATCACTGACATCAAGATTTTTAATTAACATGACATGTGCATTTATGCCTAAAAGCAACTTTGCTGCCAAGCTCGTATTATAAACTTTTACATGATGTCCAACAAGCAATTCTAATTGACCAGACTGCTTGCTACGTGCAAAATCTTCAGCCTCTATAGTTTCAATATCTTCACAGATTTTAATTAACTGCTCTAGGTTGTGCTCATGAACTTCATCATTAGTAGAACAAATATGTAAAGAGTCGTTATTTTCATCATTCTCACAACTTGCTAATATTTCTAAATCTTCTTTTTTAAGTGGAGATTTCTTGCTTCGCTTTCTTATTCAATTTAATAATTCAGCAAAAGTGCTGTCCTGTTGTCTCACAACCTGTGTCAACTCTACAACACCAAAGTAATTTATCCATAAATCGATTCCTGGTTCATCCACAAAGAGTGGTTTACCCTTCACAGGAGCTAATTGGAAGAAATCACCAACAGCTATGACGGCAATATTACCTAAAATAGAAAAATCTCTGGTTTGCTTAATTTGTCTCAATCTTCCATGAATATATGTTAGCAGTTTATGGTCTACCATTGATATTTCATCTGTAATTAATATTTGAAGGCCGTGGAATTTTGTGCGTAAAGAATTTAGCTTGTTTTTCCTCAAAGGGGTGTACGGCAACTTTTATGCCAATACAAAAGGTTGTATGAATTGTTGAAGTTTGTAATTGGTATGCTGCGATGGCCGTAGGAGCAGTTAAAAGAACAGTAATGTCATCTGGTTGCAGAGCTGTTTGAGACAATAATCTTGTTTCTTCATATTGTATGGCTTTAATTAAATTACTTTTTCCTGTGCCTGCTCCACCAGTAATAAAAACATCAAAATGGTTCTGGGTTTTCTCCTCTGATTTTATTCAAACACCAATGTCTAATTTTATAGAAAACAGCCATTTGGGTTTTGTTTAAAGGGCGAATTAAGCTTAATCCATCTACTCAACTCAGACAATTATCTTTCTTTTCTATCTGAGCAATTTGTTGATTGTTACATGCTAAATCTGGAATGCTCTCATGTCCTTCTACTTCCTGATCAGTCTCCTGTCTAAGCTGTTCACACTCAAAACGTTGTAATTGCTGTTCAGGACAAAGTGCACACCATGCATTTTCTAACATGTCCTCATTATTAACAGTATTTTGTGCAGTGTCCATCACATCGGCATCTTTTTTCGAAAAATGCTCTGTTTGTATTTACGACATGTTGTACTAATTGTGCTGATCCATCGCTAAAGGAAACGTTACCATCGCTCACCTTCCCTATAAAATTGTTCATAATTATTATATCCTTCTGGTTTCAGTTGACTATCTGTATGGTATGGTAGAAAAAGTTGTAGGTTCACTTTTGTATGCAATTCGGTACTCTGACGCAAAGCACATATCATTAAAAACATGCTGATTTGGTCTATTTTTGTAACGATCTACAAAACTTGTCATCCGCATCTCTTCACTTTTCAGATTCTGAGAGTTCAACTTGTTTTGTATAACACTAAGTGGCAAACTCATATGAACAGTATCGTCACCTGTAGGAATAAACTGAACCTTCCTTGAACACTCTTTTAAGTGCATATTGGTTAATCTATAAACTGCTTCCTGTGCACTAACTTCTCGATTGTGTAAATACACGGTCCCTAATTTTTTCAAAACTTGTTTTGCATCCAAATTACCCTGAGTTCTTGATTCTCGTTGAGCATTAGCTAACAACAAACCCATTTCCCTTTCAGATTTTGAAATGTAGGAAATGATATAAACAATGCAGGCATAAGCATCTGTTACATATTGAATGTCCATATTAGTATTCCAACACTGAAGGCCAAACTTATTATACTGATTAACCCACACTTCATTTAATTGTCGTTTCAAGACAATGTGTGTAGTATTATTTATGCACTTATATGCCATCTCAAACAATTTCTGATCTATTCCAACACTATCAAACAAACTTTGTTACAGAATCTATCTTCTCTTCTAAAACAGCTGTCTTAACTGCTGTCATTATGCCACAAGCATATTCTACATAGACGTTATCATGTACAAATCCACTTTTAGTTCTATCTTGACAACTATTTGTACAATCACCATTATCGGGCATGTCTACCTCAGACACATCTACCTTTCTTCGACATATGAACGTCTGCATTGATGGTGGCTTAGGAAAGTTAAAATGACAGACTGTGTTTTTCTTTTTGCATGTTTTAGAATGATGTTTACTGTGACATTGCACAGATGTGACAATACTGTGCAAGTTCTCATCTTCAATGGACACTTTACAGGTAACATATGTATCTATAAAGTCAACAACCTCCTCATCAGAATTTTTATCTATTTGTGGAGCATTTTTGATCCAAAACAAACAATGAATATGGAGAGAACCGCGTTGTTGAAATTCAACCCTATAAAAATAATCTACAATTTCTCCAATGGGGTGAACAGGTGACATAAGCACCTCTTTAAAAAAAAAAGCCACCTAAAATCAAATATGCGAGCTGCAGTAACAGGATTACAACGCAAAAGCTCACATTGGTCAGCCCATTCTAGCCGGTCTAAAGTTTCCTGTCTTCCTTCATGTCTTAAAATACTTGACATCAAATTTGTCCATCTTATGTCAGCAGATGAAAACGAGCAAAACCAAGTGGGAATGCCCAACTGTCTAACCATAGCAAACAAATCTTTCTGCACACCTTGCCAGAATTATGGAGTTCCTTGGACGGGTTTCAAAAACCTGTACCCTTCATCAAAATTAAGTACTTGTCTCAGGGTCTCTGTGTCTTTAAACATATCACTTGGTATGGATTTACTACAGCCATGTCCTTTCCATAGAGCAATAGATACACTAGACACTACCTTTTCAACTTCGGACAAATACTGTGCATAAAAAATGTATTCAACATTTTGCGCAAATCTTCCATCTGCATGCAAAATTTTATTATTAAAATAGCGTGATAAGCGAGGGGTGGGCAATCTTAAACCTTCTTCCATTCGCAGATTACTCGCAGGCATTCAATTCTATGCAAAATATTTGAATCCCGATTTTCCAAGTGTTTTCTCTGCTACTTTCATTCGGCTATTGCTCAAAGGTATAAGTAAATCCTCTAGTAATTCCCCAGATAAACGATTGCCAATTACTTTGCCCTTATTGCAAAGATTAATCACTTCAATACGTAACAGCCTATTTTCTACATATACTAATATTTTATTAGAAGCCGTGTTGCTAACTGCTTTTTACGGATTCATGTGTCCGGGGAATTTACTTCAGCAACCAATCATTTCAATCCTGCCCATGGTCTTTCTTTTTCTGATTTACGCTTCTCACCTAATTTCTTTACACTTTTTCTCAAACACTCTAAGAGTGATTCTGAAGGTTTTGGTGTTACACTAACAATTTCTAAAATTAACAACAATTTCTGTCCCTTCTCACCTATGCTTAAATTTCTTAAAAATCGCCAGAGATCTTCAGAACATTCCCCTCTATTTATCCTCCTTAACAGAGCACCCCTCTCTAAAGCCTGGTTTACGAATCACCTAGTTTCCGTCCTTAAAAGCTGCAGCCTATCTCCCTCCCAGTATACCGGGCATTCCTTCAGAATCGGGGCAGCCAATACAGCAGCTGAACGTGGCATCTCTACTGCAGCGATCAAGATCCTGGGCAGATGGTCTTCATCTGCATTTGAGTCATATATAAGACCTGATTCAAGAATCATCCTCGAAGCTCAGCAAGCTCTCCAGTAATGGTCCAGGTAAATTCCTATGCAACTACTGGTGGTGGTGTTAAAAAAAAAAAAAAAAAAGTATGGTATTTTTATGTATGGTCTTGCAGACTGTGTGGCCCTGCGGCCTTGTCTCTGTGGTCTAAAAGGCTGTGTGGCCCTGCGGCCTTGTCTCTGTGGTCTAGCAGACCGTGTGGCCCTGCGGCCCTGTCTCTGTGGTCTAAAAGGCTGTGTGGCCCTGCGGCCTTGTCTCTGTGGTCTAGCAGACCGTGTGGCCCTGCGGCCCTGTCTCTGTGGTCTAAAAGGCTGTGTGGCCCTGCGGCCTTGTCTCTGAGGTCTAGCAGACCGTGTGGCCCTGCGGCCTTGTTCTCTGTGGTCTAAAAGGCCGTGTGGCCCTGCGGCCTTGTCTCTGTTCTAATTTATTATTAAAAAAAAAATAAAACATTTATATATATATATATAATTTCGGAAGCGTCAACAATGGTTAAGCGTTTGTTATACTGCAGCAGATATTAAATGCTAAACACATTAGATCTCCAGGTTCTGTTCTAATCATAAAGTGACCTTTTATTAATTAGCTATCAGCCATGTGGCGTTCTATGTTCACACTTACCATGCTAACTCTCGTTCTTCCACTTTCTAGGACTTCAGGACACAAGAATGGTGGGTCTACTTTATTTACCGTTTTGGGGGTAGGTTCCGTCCTGGCGGAAGCATTCTTCCACCTAATTTTTGGGGGTCGGTTGCACCCCTGCCTTGATCTTCAGGCAGGATATGCAGAGTCCGGGCCCTCAGATTGCGAGCTACGGACGGGACCTATGCCAAAGAACTTTATTGCTTGCTGGGTTGTTAATAAATGGATAACTGTCACAGTATTTATTCTCCCGAGTCTTTCTGGTAGAAATGAAAGCTTTAGCATAAAGTTCTGCCGGGAAGACTTAATTGTTACGTCACTTTACCTTTCATCTATCCAATCACATTATAACACTCATGGTATAAAAGATCGGTACTTACTCATGTTTGAGTTCGCAGATGCTGACGCTCCAATTCACCACCATCCTCCCCACCACCTCCAAGTCGAATCCTTCCTTCCCTCCATCCTCCCCACCACCACCACCACCAGGATGGTCCCTTCCATACCTCACAGGGGGTCGGCTGCGCCCCTGCCTTGATCTTCAGGCAGGATATGCAGAGTCCGGGCCCTCAGATTGCGAGCTACGGACGGGATCTACGCCAAAGAACTTTATTGCTTGCTGGGTTGTTAATAAATGGATAACTGTCACAGTATTTATTCTCCCGAGTCTTTCTGGTAGAAATGAAAGCTTTAGCATAAAGTTCTGCCGGGAAGACTTAATTGTTACGTCACTTTACCTTTCATCTATCCAATCACATTATAACACTCATGGTATAAAAGATCGGTACTTACTCATGTTACCAACCCAGCGTGTGTTCTGTCCAATAGTGACCCAGCGGTGTGGTTAAGGTTGGGTTATTTTTTAACACAGCAGTTTTTGTGTAGATTTTTAGAGTGTAAAGTTAAGTTGATGTGCATCTCTCTCTCTAGTCTGTCTGTCTGTCTGTCTGTGTAAAATACATGTGGTCCTAACAGTCTAAATATATTGAGTTCACATACACCCACACACATAACACCTTTAACAATGATCCTTAAAGTCCCTGTAAAGTCAAAATTAAGTATGTGTTCTGAGTTTGTCACACCACAGAATAATGTGTTATTAACCACCCAGTCAAATTTGAATGATAAAAAAGCAGCCAAGTAAATAAAATAAGCAATCAAAATCTTGAAAAAATTATATATAAAAAAAAAAATTATATAAAAATCACGGGAAAGTTGACTAGCGGGCACGCACTGCCGATGATGGCACCAGTTCGGCGCAAACGGGAAGATGAAGGCTGAGGTGGGAGATAGTCGGCTCGGCCCCATTCACCAGTAACAGCGGATTATCAGTGAATTCCAGTTGTCTCCGATGAAAGTTTATAAAACTATCCTGTGTAAAATGATTATTACAGAGGCGGGTGTTGGTGGTGATCCTCAGCTCTCCATCAAGATGGCTCTTCACAAAATGAATCCACCTCTTGTTGATATGATCGTTGTTTGGAAATTTAAATAAGGACACCGATCTGTTCTGTAAGTGATCGCATCCAGGTAATACGCATTTTCTGTGACGAAGGCATAGCTCGCTAACAAACTGTAGGCTGTAGTAAATAATACTGACAGTAACTCACGATTGAGCAGCGAACTGATAGGGGAGGTTTCTCTGTTTCTCTCTTTGTTTAACAGAGTCCACAATTCAGTACTTCACAGTTCACAGCGTTTGTAATATGTTTTAGCAATACATTTCTAACATTTATAATGTGTTAAGAATTTTTTTTTTAGAATTGCCTTTACAGGGACTTTACAGGCCAAGCAAATTCAACACATCCAAATTTGAGCAGTTTATTTCAGTTTGCAATGTGTATTATTTTCCTATTTAATCGTTCAGCTTGTCTGATCATTTTTATTAACTGCTGTGCACGATGAATCAGTCCGTTCGAGCCTTAGTGGAAGATCTTCGCCAGCGCCTTTCTCTCCTTCTCAGTCTTGCGAACTCTCTTTGCGTTGTCCCTCCGAAGGTGTTCAACTATAAGATCGTCCATAAAAAGCATTGTCTGTTACATTAACATTTCTTATTTCTGGGTCATCTCCATCCATTACATTCAAAGCATGCAGATAATCGTTAATATATACCATTTCTTCAGAAGATTTATCAGAAGAGTTCATAATCATTTGATCTCCAATATTTATTACAACTCCAAAACAGAAACAGCAATTCACTGCCATTATAAGTGCATTATAAAGAGCCAGGACATTTTTAAAGGCACACTATGCAAGAATTGTACCTTAAAGGGCACCTATTATGCAAAATTCACTTTTACATGGTGTTTGAACATAAATGTGTGTTGGCAGTGTGTGAGCAAAACCACCCTAGAATGATAAAAATCTCAATAAATCATAAGCACTGTCTCAGAACGCCCTGTTCTAGATTTCCCTCACTGTGAGGTAGAATTGCGCAAGCCCCACCGACGTGGTTTGATTGACATCTGGTTTTGGCATAGACCCCGCCTTCGGTGATCTGTTCACCATCCTCCATTGTTTCAACGACAGCCGGTGTGTAATGTCTCCTAAGAAGTGTAGGTGTTCTGTTGTGGGATGTAAGAATGGACATTCTTGTCTTCACTGACATCAGAGCCACTGAAAACGCAGCGGATGGATTTTATTTATGAAGAAAAGGCACCACTTAAACTTCCTAAATACGAGAATCATGTTCTGACTGTTTAGTGAACGAGGGTCAAAGTTAATCCTCAAGTGTGGATCGTTGCCTACAGTTCGCGATCCAACGTCACCTCCAGAAGTAAGTGTATTTTATGATTTTTGAGCAAATAGTCATTTCAATCGATGTCAGCCAGTTCAACAACAAATGCGTCTAAAGCTATTTATTGTCGTTGTCATAGGATGTCTCAACAAACATTGTCAGACAGTTTTATGTCACGTAGGCTATCATTTTTTGCAGCAATTACAAATGTAAATAAATTTAGCTGCTCTATCTCCATAGACAGTATATAAACATCTATCTCCCTCCCCTTAAGAAAAAAATAAATAAATCGTTTGTACTTAGCAAACGTTATCACAGTATTTGTGTGTGTGTGTGTGTGTGTGTGGTTTAAAAAAATTGCGCGAACGTTATCACAGTTCGTGTGTGTGTGTGTGTTGCACATCCATAATTGCAAAGGAGACGCGATTAAAACTTTGTAAGTACATAAATGTATCAAATAACCATTCCGAGACGTTTAGTCCATTCTCATTCGTGTTTATTCTGTGCCAGACTCTCTTCATCATCTGGGTCCAGCAGCAGGGCGGGGATATGCAGCTCATTTACATTTAAGTTGGTATAGACCAAAACAGCTCTTTATAAAACAGGCCCCAAAAATGACATTTTCAAATGGTTATAATAAATTAACTGTGGGGTATTTGGTGCTGAAACTTCACAAATGCATTCTGGGGACACCCAAGACCAAAATTACATCTTGTAAAAAGGGGCATAATAGGTGCCCTTTAATATAACAGCTTCAAAGTCATTTCTATGGTAAACAGACTCGTAGTAGGGCGAATCATCCCAATAGCAAAGCTGGCAGGGGACGCCACTGGAAAAACTACCAGTGCAAGTTTGAGAGGTGGCGCCCCGCAAAATCTCGCGAGAATCACGACATGCTTTGTGGCACGACGTCACATACATCAACAACATACGAAGCAGGCAGCCTTTATAGGAGAAATATACTAGCACGCATTTCAGACGTGAATCATGGCAGACTCGACGAAGAAAACGTGGTCAGAAGAGTCCAGGAAAAGGAAATGAGAATCTGACTGCACGAGGAACCAGAGGTAAATAGGATTAGATTGCGGCTTTATAAGCAGAGGAGATAGGGAAGTCTGTCACAGCCATGTCTTGTCCATATTTACGACAGCAACCTGTTGCCGAAGGTGCAAGAGCTTTTCGAATTAATTGCGTATTGCGGGATAGACAGGATCCTTTAGCGCAGTACGACATTGTAATTATGGAGAGATTTTGTTTTTCTCGTTAGGGTGTTATTCACATCATTAATTTGTAGGGGTGTAAATCCATCCTCGATCACTTTTAGTCAGCTTTGACGCGTCTTTTCAAAGTGACATCTGACCTGAATACTGCGCCGCTAGTCGCTAAAATGGACTTATCCTGTTCACCAACAAGGGTGCGGCTGCTTGTCTGTTTCTGCTGTAAAACATGAACACGCGATGCCTTGACAGCGGACAATACTGGCTTTTGTGAAAAAACTTGTTTAGGGTTCAGTCAGTCTTGTCAGGCGTCTATTTCAGATGAGGAGATTCCATATCGATGTATCGTTACACCCCTATTAATTTGTTGGAACCACACATTAAGTGTTCAACACGGAGGAGTCGGGCTTTGACAACTGCACAGACTGTGTGCATTGCCCTGAGATTCTTTACGAGTGGCACTTTCCTTTAAACTATTGGAGATGCAGAGAACTTAGTGAAAAGTGCTGTCTGTCGTGCCATACGCAAAGTTTACCTGGCACTTAAGCAGTTTTTAGGGGTTTTTGTTGCATTTCCAAGCCACTTAAGACCCCAGGTTGTAAAGCAGATTTTTTTTTGCTATTGCAGGTTCATTTATAATTGTTAATGACATGCAATCATGACGATGCCAAAAAGTATGTGTCCTTCAGGCTTCCCTAACGTGATTGGTGTCATAGACTGCACACATCCCCATCAAGGCCCCACCAGGCCCCAATGAAGGGGATTGTGTGAACCGAAAGGGGGTTCACAGTGTAAATGTGCAGGTAAGTTACTATTACAATTTATAATATTCCAGGGGTGCGTTTCCCGAAAGCATCGTTAGCCAACTATGGTCGCAAGTTCCGTCGTTACCAATAGAGTTCAATGGACATTGCGATGAACTTGCGACCATAGTTGGCCAACGATGCTTTCGGGAAACGCACCCCAGATTAGTAATATATTACATTAAAAAAAGGAATGGAATCAAAAAGTCTGCGGTTGACTGACTAAAATCTCTTAGACGGTGTGTAACTATGTTCCATATCACAAATGTGGAAGCAAAAATGGCCAGGATCAGTGCATAACTCAAGAATTTTCAGAGTCACATTTATGCACATTATTTGAACGTGGTAAGGGAACATATCAATGTCAAGCTCACAGTATTACACACACTTATGCTGAGCCTAACAAAATTATACAGGGGATTTTGACGGGATCCTGCTTGGAGACAGGGGCTATGCCTGCTAGGCCTGTCGCGATAGTCAATAAATCAATTAATCGCACGATTAAAAAAATGAGCTCGATCATTTTTCCGGCCGCGATAATTCCATTTGCATGCTTGTTTGTTTTCCTCGTCTCTCTCTCTCTCTATCAAATAGACTGGATGACCACTCTCGGTTCCTTAGCGTATAGGAGGAGTGAACCCTCTTGTCAGTTGCATGGTCTTTGTGTGGGGAGGCGGCGCGCTACGCTTGTCAGTCACATGGTCTTTGTATGGGAAAGTGCCGGCGGGACTGCTTGCGGTGACTGCCGGGAGAGAGAGAAGACGCTAGTTGTGAGTTGGAGGAAAAAAAAGAAAAAAAGATGGAATTGGTTTCAAAGCCAAACGCGACAGCGAGACCGATCTCATGAAAATGAGTATCTATATCACGAATGTTATTTCTCGTGCCATTTATAGGCTACGCCAAAAATAGTTTTTTCCTCACCCCTAATCCTAACCAAGTATTTTCAGTGCGTAGCATATACACGCAATAAAGCATGTCTCCGTCTTCCCCACAGTAAATTACACAATCACTCTTGCATTTGTTTAGTCGACAAAGTAACAGAAGGACAGTGCAAAATGGTGTGATATGGCCTGTTGAGGCTTTTTTTATTTGTTTACAAAGGTCCTGGCAGTTTTGCCTGTTATGGAATGTATCACTATTTATGTCTGAGCCTAATGTTTAATATTTTTTGAAGTGCAATTTTGTTTACATCCATTTTATTCATTGTTTTTGGTATTTATTATAGTGATTTTTTTTGTTAACAGACACTGAGAGTCCATTGCTTTTATTGTTTTTGGTTGTTTTGTTCATTTTCCGTGGATATTTAAAATGTTTTTCTGTTTTCAATGTTTAATATTCTTAAGAAATAAAAGTTTATAGATCTTTGAAAAGGTGTACCTGCATTATTATGCCATTATCATTATATTAGATGAAAAGGGCACGCATTGAAATTACCTTTGGGCAACTAAAGGAAAGAATTCAGTGTCTGAAAAGTCTGAGGGTTGCACCTGACAGGGCCTGTGACATAATTGTTGCATGTGCCATATGCATGCTTAATATCCATTGCCACTATGAGAAAGGAGAGGAGCCCTGTGGTGGGGGTGCAGCCTGATGATGACGACCTCCAGCCAGTGCACTTGGACCAAACTAGTGGCAGAGCTGCACGGGACAGAATTGTGGAACACCATTTTTGAATGTGTAATAAAAGACAAGACAAATATGCTTAGTTCCTGGAGTTTTATTTAAAAAATTCTTTATAAAGAAAAGCCAGCAAGTCATCTTTTGCCTGCAATAAGAGACAGTTATGTAAAGTCAGCAATACTACTATGTGTCAAATGGTGTATTAGCACTTACTCTTAAGGTCCTTTTGAAGCAACTCTATCTCTAGTGCAATTTTTCTCTTTTTCAAGTTGTCGAGTTCAATTTCTCCTCTTAATTTGTGTCTTTTCAGGTCAAAATACTCAATTTTTTGTTGAAGATGCCGTTTATATAGGGAACGGATGTCGCCCTGTGTCATTTTGTGAAAGAAAAAAGGGTCAAAACATGCCTCATGCAACAAAAGTAAAAAAAAGTCAAAGTACAACACTGTCCACCTCTGTATCAGTTCTTTGTGCAGACTCTTCTGCAAGCCTTTCTGTAGGCCTTTCTCTAGGTGTGGACTCCTGCAACTCATATTGCAGACAGAAAGAATAGGTACACAAGTATATACAAATTAGTGTAAAGTTATTTATGCACTTACAGGTTCTTCCAAAGGACAGTCATCTGAGAGGGTTTCTTCACTGTCCTGTGCAATGGAAATAAATGGGTATTACAAAGTGTTGCACTTTCTTCCCTTTAGGCAAGTTAGAAAAAGTACACAACTTACTGCATATGCTTCGGCCACCACTTGCTTGGGAACTGGTAAAAGTGTTGGTGTATTATGTAAAACTGCACAAAAGTATAAAAGTAAAAAATATTCATTTTTTATATTAACTAAAAGTTTAGAAGTTTTAACTTTCACAAACGGTTGAAATGACTGTACCAGCCATTTGGATTATACAACAACAAATACTTTTACAGTGTACTAAGAGAATTGAAAGCTCATTTAGCCTACCAGTAATGAAGGTGTTGCTGCTACTGGTCCCTGGCTTTGGGTCTGAGGAAGAGCTGCCCCCAGGGATGCCCATCTCCACAATGGTTCGGTTTTCATTCAACCCAAGGGCCAGCTCCTCTGCTGGGGTATATTGTGGTGGTGCAGGACCACCACCTGTTTGTTTGTTTTTTTCAGCCTTTTTCTTGGTGGCTGTTATAAACAGACAAACACATTATTTAACAGTGGCTTTTAAAAAGAGGAAAAAAGTGGCTTTTTAAAATAAAGACAGTATAAGAATTAAAGGCTACCATTTTGTAGAATATTCTTGTACTTCACTTTTACTTGTCCCCATGTTCTAGTGGGTCCCGTGGTGGCTCTGACATAAAAGAACAAAGTAAATATGAAATTATTAAAATGCAAAAATACATACTGTAGAAAGTGATAGAAACTTCTACCATGGACAGCACTTACGCATTTAATTTGTCTGCTACTTTTTGCCAGCCCTCTCTCCTGGCTTTTGTAGACTTTGAGGTGTTCCCTGTCGTTTTAATTAAAGACTCAAATTCGGCATAACCTTCCATTAAAAGCTCTTGTTCTGCTTGGGAGAAAAACTGGGCACGTTCTTTGGCCACGCTGAACAGCCAATAACAGCGTTGCTGATCAATGTTTCTACTATCGATACATATCCCCTTTTAAACCAACGCATGAACGCGCAATTATCTCAGACAACTCAATCCAGCGATACTAATCATAAACAACAGGTGTGTTTGAAGAACCCAATTAGCCGGATCATGATTAGTACGATGATATCATCTTGGATGTCTCATTTGATCTCGGATGTTTTAAGCAACTTACGAAGAACGAGCCCCTGGTCAGTAGACATGGTATTTACGATAGTAACGTTAAATACAAGTACTCCACAGTGACTCTAGGGGTCACTGTTTGACAAAACCGGAATTCCTGCATAGCGTGCCTTTAATATTACTTTGTTCGTCTGAAAGAAGAATGTCATACACACCTAGGAATGACTTGAGGGCGAGTAAATCATGGGCTAATTTTCCTTTTTGGGTGAACTATCCCTTTAAAATGCTTTCTCAATGGATCTGCCAGCTCTGTGTAGTAATGTTGTTGCGTGATCGAGATCGGCCCACGAGTAAACCGCTGTCTAGTATTGCTCTGAGCTGATAAACTGTTTGCGCTGCGCAGCTCAGACGGGTAGCGTGGTTTCATTCTGCTTTCGTTTGCCGTGTGATGTTTCTCGTATGCGGCAGAAATGGCAGCTCTCTCTTATAAAAAGTTCGCAAAATGTGACCATTTAGTCTCAGTCTAGAGCCCTGTATAGTGCTGTATTTCTGCTTTACATGAGCGCCACCTACTGTCAGAGAGCAAATATGTGTTTTTTTGCATTGATCTGAACTGACAAATTAGACTGTTGGTTCAACACGAGTTAATAGATATCAATCAATCAACAAAGTGTCCTGTTCTCACCACACTGTGTGAGTATAGGTGACCATAAGTCTGAGTGGACGCCCATGACATGCGGAGTCCCTCAAGGCTCAATTCTTGCGCCACTCCTGTTCAACCTGTATATGCTCCCAATGAGCCAAATAATGAGAAAGAACCAAATCTCTTACCACAGCTATGCAGACGACACACAGATCTACTTAGCCCTATCGCCTAATGATTACAGCCCCATTGACTCTCTGCTTCAATGCATTGATGAGGTCAACAGCTGGATGTGCCAAAACTTTCTACAGTTAAACAAAGACAAAACTGAAATCATTGTGTTTGGAAACAAAGATGAAGTTCTCAAGGTGAACGCATACCTTCACTCTAAAGGTCAAACAACTAAAAATCAGGTCAAGAATCTTGGTGTGTCTTTAGAGTCAGACCTTAGTTTCAATAGTCATGTCAAAGCAATAACTAAATCAGCATACTATCATCTGAAAAATATTGCAAGAATTAGATGCTTTGTTTCCAATCAAGACTTAGAAAAACTAGTGCATGCTTTCATCACCAGCAGGGTGGATTATTGTAATGGACTCCTCACTGGCCTTCCCAAAAAGACCATAAGACATTTGCAGCTCATACAGAACGCTGCAGCCAGGATTCTTAGCAGAACCAGAAAATATGATCATATCACACCAGTCCTCAGGTCATTACACTGGCTGCCAGTTACTTATAGGATTGATTTTAAAGTATTATTACTAGTATATAAATCATTCAATGGCCTAGGACCTCAATACATTGCAGATATGCTCACGGAATACAAACCCAACAGATTACTCAGATCATTAGGATCACATCAGCTAGAAGTTCCAAGAGTTTACTCTAAGCAAGGAGAGTCTGCTTTTAGCTATTATGCCAGCCGCAGCTGGAACCAGCTTCCAGAGGAGATCAGATGTGCTCCTACATTAGTCACATTCAAATCCAGACTCAAAACACATCTGTTTAACTTTGCATTTAATGAATGAGCACTGTGTCACTGTTTGTCCGACTGTTTATACTGTGTCTTATTTTAGTCTTTATTCTAAACTGTTTTAATTATTTTTAGTTCTTTCTCGTTTCTTTATTTTAAACTGTTCTTTATTCTAAACTGTTTTAATTATTTTTAGTTCTTTCTTGTTTCTTTATTTTAAACTGTTTTGTATATTCTTATTTCTTCTGATTATTTTTAATAGTATGTAAAGCACTTTGAATTACCATTGTGTATGAAATGTGCTATATAAATAAACTTGCCTTGCCTTGCCACACACCGGCTATAGGTGGAGAGGAGATATTTGGCTATAGGGTGTGTTAAATATCAGCTTTCTTGTGTAATCAGATATCTTTCATACACTCTGCTGAATTAAATCAGTCACATGCTTGATAACTTTACGAATGGGCGTCTTTACTTTTCTTATTCTTAAGCTGAACTTCCTTCTACATCCAGTCCCCTCATACATACTAGTACACTCACATCTTAAAGATACAGACCATCATTCTAATACATGACAGGGTGATGTGTGTCTAACTTACACAGAAGAGACTTTGTTGCTCAACACATGAAAATAATCTACTTACCCTGATCTCAGACTGAGGTGATGTAGTTTCTCCACTGCATGGATCTTCATGTGTCGCTTTAGGTGAGTTTTAATAGAGAAACTCTTTCCGCACTGAGCACACGTGTTCGACTTCCCTCTGCCTGGGATCTCTCCAGTGTGGATCCTCTCATGTGTTTTCAGAGATGATGATTGACTGAATCTCTTGTCACAGTGTGAACACTTGTAAGGTTTTTCTCCAGTGTGAATTCTCTGGTGCAGTTTTAAACAGTTCGCTGTAGTGAAAGTCTTCTCACACTCAAAGCACATGTACTCTCTCACACCAGTGTGAGTTTTCTGATGTGTATGTAAATATTGCAGCACTGAAAAACTCTTTCCACACACAGAACATGAATGCGGCTTCTCCTTCATATGAACTGTCAGGTGTTTCTTCAGGTCTGATGCACTAAGAAATGTTTTGCTGCATTGATCACATGAGAACGGCTTCTCTCCGGTGTGGATCCTCATGTGACCCTCAAGACTTGGTTTGCTTGTTTCCACACTGAGTGCAGGTGAAAGATTTCTTGGCTCTTTTCTTTAAAAAATTATTTTTAGTCTTTGAGCGACTCAGAGGGTTTTCTCCAGGTTGGACATGATGTTCCTCCTTCACTTCACTCAGTTCTTCACTCTCCTCGCTCTCTTCCATCGGGTCTGACATGAAAGAAACAAATATTACATTTAATTTTCAGTACATCAACATAACTCAAAGAGAGAAATATAAAGTGAAAGGACATGAAAGTGAGCCCTGATGTAATAGTAGAAAGTAGACAACTGTTATGAAATATTGTGATAATTTGATGCCTTTATATAAATTGATTATATGTCCTTGAAACTTTCCATGAAAGAGGAAAATTCATCTTCCAATTATTATTTTTTAAAACATTATAGGCACAAATCCCATGTTTCTTTAGCAAGAACTATTGAATATATTTGATCAATGACACAATTATCTAACATGATATTAACATTAAAATATACAATACTGCCAATGTTTCGATACCAACTTTGAGATTGATATTTATTTGACTAAAACGTTTGAATTATTAATGGCCGTTCACACTAGACTTTTCCTTGCACTGACTTCACTGACTGTATTTAAAATACAGTATTTCTTAAAAATAAAATTCACACAGGAAGTGACATCATCTGTGCTCTTTCTACTGCATGATGGGAAGACAAGAAAATAATCTCAATCCATTGTCTCTGTTTTTACACAAACTGTAGCACTGACTGTATTCATCAACCCTGTTACCAAAGTTACTGTAAGAATAATCTCTATAACTATGAATAACTTGTATGATATTTTACTAATACAACTTTATCAGTAACTTGGTGTTTACTGACTATTCCTAAAAAACCTAAACTTTGTTGAAAATGACTAAAATTCTGGTAACATTGTTGCTACTTGGGAACCAGATATAAAATAAATGTAAAATAAAACAGTTTAAACAGTATTTAGCCTGATCGGATGTTGACTATCAATATAAAAATGTCTCAAACCTCCCTTTACTGACCATTTGTTGAAGAAAAACCCAGAACATTCTGTACCGTTTCATAGTTGAACTGTTTATCTAAATGTGATGAAGTGCTTGAATGTTTCTAACATAAATGTTCTTCAGCATCATGAATGAATGAAGAATAAACACCAACCTCTTTGTTCTTCAGGATCTTCAGTGTGTTTCATTCTGCAGGGTTCTGGATCACTCATGTTCTCACTGTCCTCTTTAATGAACTCAGTCTTTGCAGATTTCAGCTCTTCCTGATGCTCTGATGCTCGTCTTCACTTGTAGCTGATGGGAATTTACAGCATTTATTGCTGAATTACTGTGGGAGGAGCTTCACTGATGATGTGCTTGCTGTGGGAGGAGCTTCACTGATGATTAATTACTATGGGAGGAGCTTCACTGATGATGTGCTGCAGTGGAAGGAGCTTCACTGATGATGTGAATGTAGTGGGAGGAGCTGATCTGACAAAATCAAAAATATAAATCACTGAGTTTGTTTTTATAATAAATGACACTTCTAAGCATTTATGTCTGTCTATCTATTAATCGTACAGTAACTGATGCCAATTCATTATTTTAATTATTTTTATTGCTAATCCTTACATTATTCTGCTTCTTCATTAAAATACAGGTATCTAGAAATAAATAAAAGAATATAAATAATTTTAATTCTTCCAAATATAAATAATGATAAGAAAAACAGAACAAAATCATAAAAAAAGAAATAAAAGGTACACAAAGTAGCCAACAAATCCCCTCAGTCTGCTGAGATCTGAAGACATCAGCATAATAAATGAGGAGAAAACAGGAACTATTGTCATGAAATAAAGAGTGTTTTCAGCAGATCTGTTAATATTGATGAGCCTCAGACTATCAACACTCATTCAACAAGCCATTCAGGATCATCAGCAGATCATCTCACTTTATTCTGAGTGTTTGCTGTTAGAAACACATTATTTGAGTCAGGATACATGATAAAAGCCTGTAAAACTGCTCTACTGAAAGACAATACTGTTATTTCTCACAATATAACATGGATAAATCATCAATAATAAAACAAAATAATTAAATAAATAACCTCTCTTTATATGAACCTCTTCAGGTAAATAACTACAACACATAATATGTGAATCTAAATATAGTTTGACTTTATAATAACTATTAATTGCAATAAAGTAATTCCATCATTAACATGTTACATATTCATATGTATAGAAACTGACAATGATCATAAAACTCTAAAAAATAAAGAAAATGTACGTTTCCTGTGTCAAACTTAATTAATATTCCCATGCATGTATAGATTTGATATTTCCCACGTTCATTACTCATACAGGGGCAATATAAAGTGTCTACATCAATTTTAATAAGTAAATGTAATCTGCCAAGGATAAATGTCGACAATAATAAAGAAAGGTAAACATGAAAACGGCAACAGAAACACTTGAGATCGATTCCCGCCATCACAGATCTCAAAATTTAACTTGACATTCAGTAACAGTTCTCACTCCAAACATCCGAGTCAATCACACAAACGAACACAAACGAACACAAACTCGCTCCCCAGGTAGCAAACAGACGTTGGCCCAACGTAATTTTGTCCGTTGGGCCAACGTTGGGCCAACCATGTTATTGGACGGCCAGCAGACCTTCTGCCAACCTAAAAATACCTTACCAACCTTCTGCCAACTTAAAAACCACTACAACAACATTGGGCCAACGTTGGGCCAACCATGTCATTGGACAGCCAGCAGACCTTCTAACAAATCAAAAAATATAGCCTATTTTAACCATCTGCCAACTTCGAATGGGGCCTTTGCGGGCAGCCCACTGTGGGCCCAGATACCGGTGTGAAATGCTGGGCACATGTGCCCCATCGGGACAGCACAAAGTGTGGGCTGACTGTGGGCTGGCCCACACTAAGTAGAGTGCACCGGGAAAAGTGTGGGCATACTGTGGGTACACTGGGAAAAATGTGGGCATACTGCGGACAATGCAAAGATGTGTTGTAATATACCTGTGTCCTTAACAAACAACAAGATAAGTTTGGTTGTACATTACATTTGCCACAATACATGCAAAATAATTGCACTTGTTGAAAGTTGAAGTAGTACATTAGAAGTTAAATGTTTCAAATAATTTAATTTATTCAGTCATGTAAAATATACACACAATACAATACATTACCGTTCAAAGTTTGGGGTCAGTAACATTTTTTAAATACTTTTGAAAGAAATCCCCTCATCTCATCAAAGCTGCATTTATTTAATAAATATATTAAAAAGAGTAGCCTAATATTCTGAAATAATGTTGCAACTTAAAATAACTGTTTTCTGTTTTAATCTATTTTAATAAATAATTACATTTTTTACAATAATTACAAAAATGTTGTAATTATTCCAGGGATGTTAAAAATTAATTTTCAGTAGCCAGCATCCAGTCGTCAGCATGTAAATCATGAAAAAAAAAAAAAAATCAGGAACGTTTGAACAGAACTGTCAAAAGAGCAGCATTTATTTTAAATAGATTTTGAGTAAAAAAAAAAAAAAAAAAAAAGTATAAAACCACATCACAACACATTAAGGTGTATTATGAATCCTCTAATAAAATAAATCAATCCCCTCGGATACCAGTAGATCTTTGCCAGATCTCCAGTCTTCTGGTTCTTCTGCTCCTTCCACCATCCCAGTCTCTTGCATTATGATTTAACCGGATCAGGATTTAACAGGATCAGGATCAACCCCTTCGGATGCTGCGGCCTGGCTGTTTTTTTGTGTCAGCATCTATAGTGAGAAAAAAACAACAACAATTGAAATGTTATCATAAAAAAGAATTAAAAAAAACAAGGGTTGTTCAAAGTGTAATTTATACACTTGTGTTTTTCCAAGGGTTAGGACATTTCCACCTCAGGGAGCCTCTAAATGCATTTTGACTGGAGAAACCTGAGGATAATTTGAGTTCCGGAAAAATAGTTACAGGTGTTGTTTATTATTATTAAAAACAAATTTAGGCGGTGTAGTTGAAAGAGAAACATACAGAAATTGAACCAATTGAGGGCATGATGAAATAAGAACATGAGAACAATTTACTAAAATTATCAACACAATGTAAAGAATAATTTTGTCAGCTTGTCAACAAGTACTCACACTCATGTCATTCCAGACCTGCATGATTTCTTCTGTGGAAGATGATATTTTGAAAAATGACTCAATAAAAAGTAAATGGTATCCAATGGGATTTTCATTGTATGAACAAAACAGATTAAACATAATTCAAAATATCTTCTTTTGCATTCCACAGAAAAAAATGTAAATACATGTTTGGAACAACATGAAGAACAATCCTTTTAATGTCTTTATCAAGAAATCATTGATAGCTTTAACCTGCAGCCTGAATATGTCATTTTTATTTTAAAAAAAAAATAAAAAAATACAGAGAATGTGTCTGACAGTCAAAAGTGTACTTACACAGAAAAAGAGTGACCTGTGCCTGAGTGGCTCTCTTGGGTTTATTGAGCTGTTTGACACACATCACAACTGAGGAAAAAAGAGAGAAGACAACTGAATATTAGTCAAATATTACATAAATCTATACAAATAAAAATGATTGTTTTTTCATCAGTGATTATTGACTAATTAATATGTCAGGAGTTCTCAACTCTGGTCCTCAAAGTGTCTTGCAGTTTATGTCCAGACCTGATCAATCTCACTTGCTCTTTTAACCAAAAGAGCTTGATTAGCTTGTCCAGGCGTGCTGGACCAGGGCTGGTGCTAAAGTCTGCAGGACAGTGGTCCTCAAGGGCCAGAGCTGAGATCCCCTGCAAAATGTTCTGAACATGACTAGATCGATCACTTACAGCAGTGGTGTCCAGTCCTGGTCAAGGAGGAGTTTAGCTCCAGCCTGTCTGTAGTGTCTGCGGATACTGGAGACCTCGATCAGCTGGTTCAGGTCTGCTTCACTGGGGTGGGGTTGGAGCTCAATGCTGCAATCAGGATTAGATGGCAATAAATACTGAAAAGAGAGAGGACAAACAACATTTCAAATACAGTATTTGTTCAGGGGGTGAGGAACATCTCATTTAAAAAATTTGATTCCCAAAATATTAACATAACATAAGCAAAATGTTTATGAAAATACAGTTATTTATATGGTGCAAAGAAAGTTTTTGTAAATGTCTATGACAAATCAACAATGCAAACATTGAGAATGTGTCAGACAGTGATGCCAACAGAATACTTACACAGAGCAGCACCAATTATCTGATTACACACAAGGAAAAGGGAGAAAAGGAAACAAAAATTAATATTTCAGTCAAATATTTACAGTATCTGTATGGACAAACGTTCTGATGAAATTTATATATTCAAAAGAAATTATTACATTAATGATATTAAATGAATGAATAGTATTTCATGGCCTAGGCTAAATGTTTTACTGCTATTATAACTTTACATAATTAAGTTAATTAAATATTACAGATGGTTGATTTCATTTCAGTTATCAATTAAAGATAGAATTGTAAAATCTGTTGTTTTTAGGTCACGTTAACATGATAGTTATGACCCCATGTAACTTTATGGAAGTTAACTTAAATAGCCTAACGTTAACGTTAACATATTTGCTGTCTGACAGCGCGCAGTGTTTATCGGTGTCTATCAATTATTAACGGTCATAATCATATTTAACAAGATGTAATAAGATTGTGTAGCTTATATATTGTATTTACGCTACATAAATCCTCGTTTACATCGCTATTTAAAACTTTAAAACAAAGACATCTCGTCTTCAGCCCGGCCATTGTGTCTAGCTCGGCCCTAGTTCATCACGTAAACGGGAAAACAATTTTTAAACCAAATTATAATAACACTAAAAGTGTAAAACACTTACAGGTAATCAGTTCATGCAGTATTAAAGTATACATTACCTCGGAGATTACCAAAAAAACGGACCGTCTGAGCAGCTAACGTTAGTCGACCGTTATTACCGTTTCATTTAAACAGCAGCAGAGAAACGTTAGCTAAGCTATGTATAGCCTATAATCAGATAACAATAAAATGAGTGTAATTTAATACCAATTAATTACCATTTTGACCCGTTTCACTCATTTTTAAAAAAAAACTCAAATTACTAAGGAAATTTAAAAAGCTTACCTGCTTGGTCCAAAACCTCGTCAAAAACCGCGAGAATGCACAAAAAACCGCCCAATTTTTTTTGTGGCTTGTTTTTTGTTTAAACACATTGAAATCACTAACAAGCTTTAAAATTACCCATTTTTCGACTTAGCTTATCCGATTTTAGAAACAATATTCAATCAAATGAACGCAAAAGTAGGCTGTACCTCAGTCAGACTATTCTATTATGTTACGGAAAATAATGCGATCAACTTAGGCTATCAATGAGTCTGTTTATTGTCAATAAAAGTCGCTTGGAAGCATTCAGTAACATAAAAATATTGAGTGGATATATGGACATAAAAAATAACCCACTTTAACATTTCAATTATTTCAAATGGCAACATGAAACATGCATATAAGGGCTGGGAGAAAAAAAATCGATTCACCTAATGTTAGGTAGGCTATAGATAGATTTCCGATGACGTCACATTTCTCCCGCAACTCCTTACGGCGCCATCTTGTGTGTCAAGTGGGTCAAGCGTTTGTGTTACGGAGCATGATAATATCCTGAATCGGCATTATTCTGAACATAAAAATCATACGATTATTCTCCGTTTGGCTGGAGTTAATGTTCAGTGCTGCTCTTGTGAACATTTAGAGGTTTTGTGCTCTGGAGATGTGACACTTTATCTAATCATTTCCAAGATGGGCTAGCTAAATGCGCTAGCTCTCATCGGCTGTCAAATCGCTGTACCCAGGCAGCTACTATCGACACAGCCCTTGAGAGGTGTTGGCTGGGCAGAAGCACACTCTGACGATTGTCCACCTTCATCACTTTCTCTGTGGCCACATCAGCTGGTCGAGCCAGAGGCAGAGGCTACACCTGGAGCACATCGCTCCGTGCCTCTGCTCTCCATCTCTCTCCTAAGTTACACTAAATTAGTTTGGAGCGTTGTGTTGTTGTTGTTTTTTTACCCAGATGGTGTTGTCTTGACACTGAGTCTAAATGTACCATATAATAAGGGCTGTGCAGATATCAGCCGCCTGGCTACAGCGATGTGAACCGTCAATGCAGGGCTCCAGACTAACATTTCCACGAGGGAGAGAGAGCAAGACAGCGCTTAGTTTGGAGACGGTGAAGTCTTGTTTACATGTTCGCCTGGCTCCGAAGAGAGAGAGAGAGTGCGCGCGCGCGACCGGCTCTCTCTCTATCTGCTCGTTCTTTCAGTTAAACATGCACCCAGTTCATCTACATTACTCACCGATCAAATAAGACTTTGGCGGGACAAAAATTCACTTTGGCGGGCGCTAAAACAAGTTCAATGCAGGAGAATTGCGTGAATTTAACTGAGTAGTACATGACCATGCACTCGCACAAATGCGACCACATAAAATTTTAACTCGCACATTCTAACAAAATAATTGTATGCTTCCAGAGACTTTCTTCTTCTTAATTCGTCAAAAGTGTAACGCACTAACGGTGTGGATGAGATACTTGGCAATGTCCATTTCCTGAATATCGGGGTACACCGCAGAATTAGCCTACATAACCAGTCCTCTTTCGACATTGTGTAAGGATCCTTTCCATCGATATAACTCAATTTCACATCATATCTTGCCTTGCAAACATCGTCTAATGTGTCCCTGTAAATAACCTTCACCTTGTCGCCAGGTTTGGAGGAATTTGTCATCGTTATCTCAACACAAAAGAGTCAAAAATACTTTATATTAACTGGCTTTCTATTAATGCAGCACAGTGAATGAGCCGTGTCTCCCAGTGGCTTACTGACAGCTTTGACACACAACATGGCGGCGCGCCGCAGAGGATAATGGGTAATTCGAGAAACGGAAACCCATCTATATGGCAATTTTTTTTAACGATTTTAAAATCTTTTTTTATTTTTATTACAGAATATTACAGATATTAATTCAAATTAAATTGCTTTATTTTTGCCCTTGCTTATAGATGAGGTTGACAGAAGTTAACCACTTTCGTTTCAAAAACGTTTCAGGATGAAATGTGTCGTTATAGAGCTGCACAATTCATCTTTAAAAGACTGTGATCTCGATTCAAACACCCACGCGATATTATTCCATTTCGTCTGTCTATTAAACCTTTGACAAAATCATATCGCAACATTCAAATCTGTGTTGGCGCTGCCGCTGACCCAGAGAGAGTTGTCATGAAACCGCAATGTCAGTCAGCTAGCTAAGTAACTTTGAAAACCCCGCGGCGCGTTTGAGGGGTTGTTGTTTGAGGGGCTGGCGCGTGCATCACTGAAGGTAGTGGGAAAGAGTGTCTGTTGTGAGGTTAGGGGGCACGTAGTGTGTGGGTGTGTGTGTGTGTGTGTGTGAGTGAGTGAGTGAGACTGCTGCCTGCTGAACACTGGGTCGCAGGAAGAAGGATCTGAAGTGCCCGTGTTTCGGAAATAAAAACCTGCCGAACTGATCCGAAACCAGCCCAATTTTTATCCACCCGCCCAAACCCATTTTTGCCCGCAAAATAGATTGCAAAACCGCCCAATCTGGCAACCCTGGTCCAGAATGACAGCTCCAGCAGTCTCATTGGTTAGAATTAATCACGTGATGACACCATCTACTGTATTACTTAAAATGTTTCTTTTGCAGTTTTAAGAAATATAATATTATATACACAAGTATATAATTTATCAGTGATGTATTTATTAGTATAATTTTTTAATAATTTTATAATAAATACATCACAGATGAATACAAAAACAAATCAGTCAACCATTTGCATTGTTTTATTGTAACAAAATAGGTTAATTTTATTTAATAAATATGGTAACACTTTCTATGCAAACCATGCTCATAATGAATTATAGCTCCATTTATACTTTTTATGAGCAATATTACTATTCTATAAATATATTTATAAAGACTCATTAAGACCTATGCATTATAAGATATAGTTAAATTTATATAAATGTTTTATAATTCCTTATAAGTCACTCATTTGCTCTTTCAATGCGCAAATTGCAGCTGACCATACCAACGTTGGCCCAACGTTGTATTTCTGTCAGATAGGTTGGGCCAACGTAACCAACCAATATTGACGTTGGCCCAACGTCTGTTTGCTACCTGGGTCAGGTCTGAATGAACTCAACATATTCTCCTCATGCTCGCTGCTGCTGCACTAAATGTTCATTTCAGAAGGAAGACGCCAGAAAAGACGCAAAAGTATCGCTGTGATCGATGAAAACAATACAGAAATGAGCCTGTCGCTTAATCAAACTGTATAAAGTGTGTGTGATGGTTGTGTAAATATGAGAAATACCGTGAACTGCTCTCCTCACCTCAGAAGACTCGACGCTGAAACTCTCAATGAGGAAAGAGACGGTGCGAGCGAGCGGTGACGTCATCGGCCGCCAACGCCAGGCGGGAAGGAAGTCGACCGGAAGTTGAAGTCGGCCGGGTGCCGACATCTTGTAGCAGAACTTCACTTGCGTTAGCATCCCATTGACTCCCATTCATTTTGGCGTCACTTTGACAGCGAATAACTTTACATCTGAGGCGTTTAAAGACTCCATTTGTCCATTATTTATTTCTAAAGATACACGACAATGTATAAAATGATCCATTACCTTGTAGCTTATGTTATGGACCCGTAGAAGCAGTTTTTGTAAAAGTAGGCTAACGATTGCGTCATAACCACGCGACTCTCTGTCGCACACTAGAGAGATTACCGTATAGACGGGAGGAGAAGCTCGCGGGCAATCGGGGGGACGTGGAGGCAAAATGACAATAATTAATCAGAATACCTAGCAAAAGTTTCTCCTGCTCCAAGCTTATGGACAGCTCCTACTCACACTCTCCGTCTCTGCAAGATTCGGAAGGGAATGATTCAGATTTCTCTTGGCACAGCTACTAGAAGACAGACGGGTTGCTCACGTGGTCCGTGTAACGCTTTGCTCGGTTTGAGTCTGCGCGTCAGGAAAGGAAGTGCTAAGAAATCGCTGAAAATGGGCTTCACTTGTCTCAATTGAGTTCCAATGGGGTCGCTGTGTCCATTTCTTTTACTGTCTATGGCCAACGCACGCGCGTACGGGACACCCGCGCAGCCAATCAGGGCCACGCAGATTCAGCTTTACTAGTAGCCTTCCATTATTATTATTATAGAACTGAAGTGACTCCAGTTACTAAAGGTGAAAGGAACTTTTTCAAGTGAAGCACAAAATAGTCAGAATAAGCAGAGGAGGATCACCTCCATCCAGTCTGAAAAGTGTTTTGGCCTGTAAAGTCCGGCTCAGTTTATTCTTTAGCGTCCTAAGACAAATAGTAAAGGCATGTTGGTAGATTAGCACCTGTAGAATTTCCTTTTGTTGAAACCCCAGATAAAAGTAGAAAGCTTCTATTGTTTAGATCCATGAGGCAGTTCGACTAGCGCATTTCCTTACTAAAGAAAAAACACTGAAATAAAAACACTTCTACAGAAGACTGTATTCTCATAACTTACACTGTATTCTACTAAAAGCTACTAATTACATCTTCAACAGTGTAATACTGTGCTATTTTAAAGAGTAATTCCTTATTTTACTTCTAGAATAATAAGTAATTAAATTTCAGTAATTATTTAGTTAGTACTGCATTACACCCAACACTGATTAAGCAACTATGTTGATAGAGCACATCCTGTATTGTATTTTAATGACTATTTAATATTACCTCTAAACTTTGACTAGGCTTGGCATGTTGCATATTAATTGTTCTAGGAACCTCAGATAGTTTATATTTTAATTGTTGTGTATGTTGTGCTACTCTGTAATGATGTTCTAGTTAAGGTCATTCGCAGCATATGTAGGGCCCGAACATAAACTCAAGCCCAGGGGCCCCAGACCTGATCTTTGGTCTTTTTACTTGCACTGTTTACTTGTCTTTATATTTATTAAAATACTTGTTACGGGTAAAAAATAATGTTAAAACTAGGAGATTTACTTGGCCCTAGTGATGGAAATTTTGATTCTTTCCAGAGACTCGTTCATTTTCAGTTCGTTCACCAAAATGATTCATTCAGATTCATTCACTGATTCGTTCAGTGACAATTTCTTCATATTACATAAATACTGCAGCAGGTGGCGAAAAATAGTGTCTTTATTACTATGTTTTAACGAACGTATTTACTTGTTACAAAAAAAACAAACTGATTTGGCTTTGTTAAAATGTGTGCCTTATTTACTAAATTAATAAAATATGTCTAAATAAGTGGTTCACACGACCAAAGCAAGGTTTTCTTGCATAATTAACATTTTAATTGTTTGGTCAGACATACACATTCATAAATCTGGGATTATATTAAACATTGAGTTATGTTCTGTAGGCTATGTTAAATATGAATATATAAACAATTGTATGTGCACACCTGTAACTGCGCTTTGAATGAGGTTGAATCACATGCTAAATGACCGATCTACCCAGTAGGCTACTCTCATTCATTTCATTCACAAACGAGATCTCTCTCTCGTTCAGACTAAAAACAGAGCGATCTCGGTCAGTGATGGGCGTATTCGTTCAGTAGATCCAACCAATTACATGCCCCTTCACAGCACGAACTGAAATGCTATTTGCTGACATTACGCAAATGAGACCTAACCGTCATATTTTTTGGTTTGTTTTAGTTTTTAGAGAAGTGCATGATATGAATAAAACGTAATGAATTCATTTTTGATAATACAAAATGAACACAAAACACCAGTGCTTACAGTGTACAGTAGTCAAGTCAATTGTTCAAAGTGCAAAATACCACAAAAGTAAGTCTAAGGGTGTACTCACACTAGCCAGTTTGAACCGTGCCCGAGTGCGTTTGACCACCAAAGCGCGGTTCGTTTGACTAGTGTGAGTGCTCCGAACCGTGCCCGGGCACGGCTCGATTAGCCGGCCCTGGCCTGCTTGGAAGAGGTGGGCCAGAGCACGGTTCAGTTGGACTCGGGCGCGGTTCGCATGCAGTGTGAGCGCTAACCGTGCTGGAACAGGACGCGTGACGTCACGGTTTTGCGACGCTCCAAAACCAACATGGCGGGGAAAGGGTCGCTTTGGTCTACGGCAGAGGTGCAATGCTTGTTGGAAATTTGGGCAGATGAGAGCATACAAGAACAGCTGGACAAAACGCATAAAAACTCAGATATATTTAGAAAAATCCGTGACTATCTTCTTTGTCATGGATATCAAAGAACTACCGAGCAGTGTAGAGACAAGGTAAAAAAACTGCGGGCACAGTATTTAAGGGTACGGGATGCACTCCGTAAATCGGGCAGCTCTGCAGAAGAAAAGGAAAAATTTCAATGGTATGACGCTGTCGACAGTATAATTGGCAGCAAACCTTCTAGCCAACCGAATGTGCTGGAGTCCCATCCACGAAGATCGCTGGATTCTACGTCATCTGATACGGAGAACACAGGACTGGAGAGATCACAGAGCTGTGAGTAACGTTAACATACATACCAGTTCCATTTGATAGCTATTCTGTTAAATCAGTATGTGCATGTCCCTAAAGTAAATTACGCAAGGTTTTACTACGAATCCAACCAAGAAACCATGGTTACTGTAGTAAAATCTTGGTTTCCACAAACTGACCATGGGTATGCTGTTAAAACTGGGTTTTACTACAAAAAGAAAAAAATTAGTTTACATAAGGGATGTTTGTTTAATGTTATTATTAAAATGATTACCTTTTGTGTTTATTTTGCTTTTATTTCTGTAGTTACATCGGTCAATTCAGACTCAACAATCGCTTCAAACACTGGTGATGAGACACAGGACACATCAGATAACACTGAGACAATACCTTCAGAACAAGGCAAAAAGAGAAAGAGAAAGGTAGAAGTGAGTGACATGATGACTGCCTTTCTAGATATGCAGAAAAAACAGCATGAAGAATTCATGCAAGGGGAGCACTTGCGTTACCAGCAAGAAAAAGAAATGCTTGATAACTGGATGAAGGCTCAAGTACAGATGGAGGAGCGTCGACTGCAACAGCAGAGGGAGGAACGCCAAGAAACAAACATGATGTTCCTGCAAACCATGAACAGACTGTTTGATGCCATGATTCCCTCACACTCTCATCACCAGCCCTCTCCTCACCATCCCTCTCCTCATGCTCCTCCTCCTACACCTCCTCCTGCTGCTACTCCTCCTCCTACTCTTCCTCCTCATCTGCAGTATCCCTACCAT
This sequence comes from Abramis brama, assembly GCF_963993115.1. NCBI lineage: Eukaryota > Metazoa > Chordata > Actinopteri > Cypriniformes > Leuciscidae > Abramis > Abramis brama. The sequence goes on along the minus strand of NC_139963.1, from coordinate 71,361,672 downwards.
GCTGAGACATCATCATCCTACTCTGAGCTTGATAACTCTACACATGTTTATCGCAACCTGTAAAGGCACAGTTGTTCACGTCCATGTTTTTATGTTGTTATTGTATTTTGACGTTGCCTTTCATTATAAGGGTTATTTAAGTTTTATCTTGTTTTTTTAATTAATAACATGTTTGTAATAGGTAAATATGACCAAAAGTTGTTTAATTTCCTGTAGCATATATTTACTATGCACTTTACCCTAACACTATGCACTACCTCAAACCTCTACACTTTATAATTCTACCTCGAACCTCTACAATATATACCACACACTTCCATAAATTATACACCACACACACTAGGTAGCCTATAGTTCTCTCAAACCTTTCCATATACACTCACTGGACTTCACACAAACTTTTTGAATTTCATGTTTATATACCTTCTTCTATGCTGTATTGAATAATGACACTCAGGTATGTCTGCAAATTGAAGTAAGGTATACTGCAAGCAAATTGTCATTTTTGAGAAAACTTCTTTCCCAGCAGTGCCTTGATACATAGCACTTTGTATTTGATTTATTTTCTTATTTTGTTTCACCACTGCACATGGTCGTGTTCTGTGAAGTACTGTTTTTTTTTTTTTTCTGTGAGAAGTGCTCCTGAGTTTATGATTAAAACTTTTTTCGGCATCATCTTATGTTTTGTGTGTTATTCGCAAATAACTCCTGCACTGTTCTTGAAATGAACAATATGACTTTATTGACAACAGCACAAAAATAAGTCATAGTAAACCAATAAGTACAATAAATATACATGCACTGAATGTAGTAGCGGCATGACACAGAAGTATGTAATGAAAACCATCCTCCTGAAATATACACTATCTCTCTACAAATTTGAGAAATATGAACACAATGCATCTCTGGTGGCATTTGAACTAGTGGCTGTATTACGAGGATTCCATTCACTGTTCACATTTTCCTCTTCTGTGGCAATCTCCTCACATTCCTCACCATTTACTTGACAAAAATTGTGCAGAACGCAACATGCGCTGATAATAGTGTTTATGTTGTCTATGCGGCAATCACACCTCTTCATTAAGCATCTCCACCTTCCTTTCAGGAGGCCAAATGCCCTTTCCACAGTCATCCGTGCCTTGCTGAGGCGGTTGTTGAAGGTGGCCTGTGCAGGGGTTGTTTGTTGATTTTCTGGATATGGTTTCATCAACCATGGCAGTAATGGATATGCAGCATCCCCCAAAATCACCACTGGCACATCTACTCCTTCAAACCTCTCTGTTATCCGAGGGAACAGTGTATTACTCTGACCCCTCTCAAACAAGGATGAATTGGCAAAAACTCTTGCATCATGAACCTTGCCCGGCCATCCCACATTAATGTCCCAGAACATAAGTCGGTTGTCAACCACACCTTGCAGCATAACAGAGTAGAAACCTTTCCGGTTGTAGTAGTCTGCAGAGCTAACAGGTGGAGCCAAAATCCCAATGTGAGTGCCATCAATAGCTCCTCCACATTGTGGGAAGCCCCACCTGTCTCTGAATCCCTGAATTATGCTTTCAAATTCCTGTTCAGAGGGTGTTCTGATGAAAAGGGAAAGCAAATTTTTCACAATTGCAGAGGCTACATGGTTGGTAATGCTAACAGCAGTTGACTGACCAATCCCAAATAAATGGGAGATGGTTCTGAACTCTACATTTGTGGCCAGTCACCATATGCATATTGCAACACGTTGGTCCACGGGCACTGGTTTTCTGAATGAAGTGGTCTGTCTTTGAAGGTGTGGCTGCAGGCTGTTGCACAACTGCAAAAATGATGTCCTTCTCATTCTGAAATTAGCCTTCCACTCACAGTCTGTCCAGCTGCTGAGAACATGCTGCCACCACACACCAGATCTCTGCCGAATCCATATGGTCCTGCAGCAGAATGGAGAAATATTGTTAACTGTATATAGTTTATGCATACACAATTACCTTACAGCACTTTGAAGTGTAATTAAATAAACAACAAACTACTACTCCAGTGCATACATAACAGTTATGTGTCCCGTTGAATACAGGTGTCTTAATACAAGAATGTAGCTAATATTAACCAGCAAATGATATTAAGTTACATGATTATTAGCTTTAGAACGCTACTGTCATAATTACAAAAAAAACATTATACACATATTGTATTTCAAATTTCACAATACACTTTTCAATTGTATTCAATGACATTTCAGTATATTAATTCTTACCTTGTCGATGTACGGGAACTGTAGTCCGTAATCAAAGCTGCAAAGTCCTTGCTGCACTTCAGCTGGTACCTTGCAAACCTCCTCATACCAACAGGCTGTGAGAGGGCTGTGGACCACCGTGGACCAAACGACTCAAAATTATCCACAAAGTAAACAGAGCGATGGACTCCATTGTGTTCAGTGAGAGCGCCGCTCTTCCTGTTTATCCCGAAACCGTCGCACCATAATGACGTAAGCGTGCTCCGGCACGAATGCTGAAACCCTATGTGAGTGCAGGCCAGAGGGGGAGTGGGGAGGGGGGACAATCGTACTCGGGCCCGGTTCATGGCAACCGTGCCTAGTGTGAGTACACCCTAAAACACACAAGCGCAAAATATAAGAAAAGCAGGTAAAGTGAAGTGTAAATTTAAATCAAGTAAACAGTCAGTGAAGCGTAGGCCTAACCCATGAAGAGAAAACGACTGTGAAGCTTTGGGGGTGTTGGACTCGATCTACTCCACCTGTGTTTTGATCATCGTTCTGGATCTGATCAAGGCATAGTCTTTGACAAAAATGTGATTTTCTCAACTATTTTCTCAACATTTTAACAAAATGTTGCCTTTCTTTATGAAACTTACTGACATTCGAGTGTTGATAAAAAAGCATGCATGAAGCTAATAAAATGTTTTTAAAATTAAAGTAGAGTTAAAGGTATTTTTCAAGTATAAAAAATAACATTTGAACATAGTAGTATACTGTAGGCCTACTGCAACTGCAAAAATTGTATATAAATAGTAAACTATAAGTATAATGTTAAGTTCACTTAAAGAAAACTTGTAGAATAAAACTACAAAACTAGTAGTTTACTGAGAGTACACTAAAAGAGTAAAAATAATATATAAATTGTAAACTATAAGTATGATGTTAAGTTCACTTAAAGAAAACTACTAGTTTAGTAGTTTTATACTACACTTAAAGTTTACTACTGTTACACTTATAGTACACTTAAACATATACTTTTATATACTTCAAGTGGGCCAATTTAGTCCCAAGCGGTATTAAAATAGTACACTTACAAGTTTACTACTAGTACATATTGACATTAGTATACTTACTACATAAAGTATACTTAAAAATATACTTGAACATTACTCAAGTATACTTCATAAAATGAACTTGAAGTATACTTTTTTTTCGTAATGGTCATTATGGGAGATTTCAACCTTCATGTTGACTCCCCCACAAACCGCCCTGCTGCAGAGTTCCCGGATCTCCTGGACTGTTTACATCTTATACAACATGTTACAGTACCTACACACAGAAAAGGCCACACTCTGGATCTAGTTATAACAGACACCGCCCCCATTACCAACATGAAAGTCTACGACTTGGGCGTGTCTGATCATAAGGTTATCTCCTTGGAATTGCCTCTTGCAAGTCCCTATCATAAAACAAAACGTCAAATCCGGTTCAGAAACTTAAAAGCAATAGACACCACCCTCTTCAATCAAGATATACAGCAAGCTTCACTAGTCACACAGTTCGCATCGGTTAATGGTTCTGTTGACCATTATAATTCCAGCCTTCATAATATCGTTGAATTACATGCACCACTCAAAACAAAAATAGTTACCTTTTCTAGGTCAGCCCCTTGGTATACATCAGAGCTCAGGAGGATGAAAACGGCTGGCCGTGCCCTGGAGCGGAAATTTACCTCCAGTGGCTTACATGTATACAAACAGGCCTACCGTGAACATCAAAAATCATACTCCAAAGCACTTACCATAGCCAGGTCTCAATATTTCTCACAAAAAATCTCAAACTGCACTGGAAATTCAAGACAGTTATTCGCATCAATAAATTATCTTCTCAAACCTCCCACATATGCACACGCTGACACCAGTACAGACCAGTGCAATAAGTTTATGGACTTTTTCACCAACAAGGTGACTTCAATTCGATCCAACTTCTCTGCTACAGGTTCACTTTCCTCCAAAATCAGTCTCGCAAATCCATTTAAAACATTTTCTTTCTTCTCATGCATTTCTCAGACAGAGGTGGAGAGGATCATAAAGTGCATGAGAACCTCTACATGCTCACTGGACCCTATCCCCACACCATTATTAAAATCCAACATTACAGCCATCAGTCCACTGATCACAGAAATCATCAACCAGTCACTCAAATCCGGTCAGGTTCCTCCAGCTCTCAAAACTGCAGTTATCCGTCCACATCTGAAAAAGCCGTCACTTGACCCGGAAATTCTGGCTCATTACAGACCCGTTTCAAACCTGCCGTTTTTGTCCAAAGCCCTGGAAAAAGTTGTTGCAGCCCAACTTCACAATCATCTTCACATCTATAACATATATGAAAAATATCAGTCTGGTTTTCGAGCAGCACACAGTACGAAAACAGCTCTGGTACGCGTCATGAATGACCTACTTATCACTGCAGACCAGGGCTCACCATCTCTTCTTCTCCTGCTGGACCTATCCGGCCGCCTTTAACACCGTGGATCACAACATCTTGCTCCATCGTCTTAAGTCTGTGGTTGGACTCTCGGGGACCACACTAAGCTGGTTCCAGTCATATCTCGCAGGCAGGCTGGAGTATGTGGCTTTAGGACAGTCCCAATCATCACCCCACATGGTCAGCTGTGGAGTGCCACAAGGGTCCGTCCTTGGTCCGACCCTTTTCAACATCTACTTACTACCCCTTGTTCACATCATCCATAAACATAAAGTTTCATTCCATTGTTACGCAGACGATACACAATTATACATAAAAATGGACTCTTCACTCCTCTCAGCGCTGCCGTCTGCACTTCAAGTTTGCCTAGAGGAGATGGGGCATGGTTGTCTGACAACTTTCTTCAATTAAATAGCAGCAAAACTGAAGCCATTCTGATTGGTACCCCTCACCAAACCCAGTCCTCCTCCCTTAGTAGTATATCTCTCTTTGGCCATCACATTGCTCTGTCTACCTCTATTACAAACCTCGGAGTCAGACTTGACTCAAATCTCACATTGGACACCTACATCCGTCACCTCTGTAAGGTCTCCTTTCTCCACCTTAAACATATCGCCAAACTACGTACTTCCCTCTCCCAACCGGATGCTGAGAGATTGATCCATGCCTTTGTCTCCTCCAGGTTGGACTACTGTAATGCCCTCCTTGTCGGGATCCCTGGCAGAAGCCTGCAAAGGCTACAGCATATTCAGAACTGTGCTGCCCGGGTCCTGACGAGGAGGCGCAAATATGATCATATCACACCTGTCCTGAAATTACTACACTGGTTGCCCATTCAACACAGAATTCAGTACAAAATCTGTCTCCTCACCCATCAGTGCATACATGGAACTGCTCCTGCTTACCTCAGTGAACTCCTCATTCCATACACCGCCACACGTAACCTCCGCTCCTCTACCTCTACCTACTGCCTGTACCAACCAAGGACTAAACTCTCCTCCATGGGAGATAGAACCTTTCAGGCAGTCGCCCCACGGCTCTGGAATGCCCTCCCAGAATCCGTGGAGGTTTTCAAGAAGGGTCTAAAGACATTTTTACTTCAACAGGCCTTTTAACTCTCATGATTTTGATTTTAATTTTGTGGTGTTTTATTGTTATTTACTGTTTTCTTTCTTTATTTATTTTATATTTGGACTGTTTTTAACCTCCTGTTACTGTAGCACTTTGAGATTTCGTTGAAATGTAAAGTGCATCATAAATAAAATGTATTATTATTATTATTATCCACCTCGAGGTGTGGCGTATCAAGATGCTGATTAGACTGCAGGAATGTCCACCAGAGCTGTTGCCCGTGAATTGAATGTTCATTTTTCTACCGTAAGCCGTCTCCAAAGGCGTTTCAGAGAAATTGGCAGTACATCCAACCGGCCTCACAACCGCAGACCATGTGTAACATTGTTTTGACTGTACAGGGCAGATGGCAGACAGCGTGTACGGCGTCATGTGGGTGAGCAGTTTGCTGATGTCAACGTTGTGGATCGTGTGGCCCATGGTGGCGATGGGGTTATGGTATGGGCAGGGGTATGTTATGGACAACGAACACAGGTGCATTTTATTGATGCACAGAGATACTGTGATGAGATCCTGAGGCCCATTGTTGTGCCATTCATCCACGACCATCACCTCATGTTGCAGCATGATAATGCACGGCCCCATGTTGCAAGGATCTGCATACAATTCCTGGAAGCTGAAAACATCCCAGTTCTTGTATGGCCAGCATACTCACCGGACACGTCACCCATTGAGCATGTTTGGGATGCTCTGGATCTGCGAATACGACAGTGTGTACGACATTCCACAGGCCACAATCAACAACCTGATCAACTCTATGCGAAAGAGATGTGCTGCACTTCGTGAGGAAAATGGTGCTTACAGATACTGACTGGTTTTAGGACCCCCCCGGACCAGTAAAACTGCACATTTTAGAGTGGCCTTTTAAAATGTAAGTCTTGGATCTTTTTTGATAGATCTTTCAGCTCATGAAAAATGGGGGCAAAAACAAAAGTGTTGCATTAATAATTTTGTTCAGTGTAAATCTCATGCCTGGTGTTCTCATAACGATAACACAATCTCAGACCTGATGTGAGATTTAAACATAGCCACTGCTCACGTCCATATTGATAAATAAATGCCAATTTTTTGCATGGAAACCGTGCGCCCAATTTTCTGTAGTACGCTCGTTTTGTAAATGAGGGTCACTGTGTGAAAACGTCTACCAAACGTGTCAATTTATAGCAGTAAATAAAATTTCTATGGACTAAATGCACATGAAAAATAAAGTCTAACCCTTAAAGTAACACTATGGAACTTTTCCCCTGCGGTCAACCTACAGGTTGGAAGCGGAATTGTCTCATTAGAACTACAGAAACACGACCCGATCTGGCAATCTTACATGTGTGGTTATAGCAGATAAAGGACCACAAAGCAGAGGCATAAGTGCCTTTCACCCTGTTACGACTTGATGAACCACTGAAATGATTTTGGAAACATTATTTTAAGGTAAAAAATCTTCCTTAGTGTTACTTTAATGGTGAAGCTGCTGCAGGAAAAGCACACAAGCCAAACTAACTTCAAGATTCCAGGTTTTGTTGCTCAGCACACAAAGATAAACTACTCACCGTGATCACACACTGTGTTGATGTGGTTTCTCCACTGCATGGATCTTCATGTGTCGCTTCAGGTGACTTTTAATAGAGAAACTCTTTCCGCACTGATCACACGTGTGCAACTTCTCTCTGCTGTGGATCCTCTCATGTGATCTCAGATGTGCTGACCGACTGAATCTCTTGTCACAGTGTGAACACTTGTAAGGTTTTTCTCCAGTGTGAATCATCTCATGTGTTTTCAGAGATGATGACTGACTGAATCTCTTGTCACAGTGTGAACACTTGTAAGGTTTTTCTCCAGTGTGGATCCTCTCATGTGTTTTCAGAGATGATGACACACTAAATCTCTTATCACAGTGTGAACACTTGTAAGGTTTTTCTCCAGTGTGGATCATCTCATGTGATCTCAGATGTGCTGACTCACTGAATCTCTTGTCACAGTGTGAACACTTGTAAGGTTTTTCTCCAGTGTGGATCCTCTCATGTGTTTTCAGAGATGATGACTCACTGAATCTCTTGTCACAGTGTGAACACTTGTAAGGTTTTTCTCCAGTGTGGATCCTCTCATGTGTTTTCAGAGATGATGACTCACTGAATCTCTTGTCACAGTGTGAACACTTGTAAGGTTTTTCTCCAGTGTGGATCCTCTCATGTGTTTTCAGAGATGATGATCGATTGAATCTCTTGTCACAGTGTGAACACTTGTAAGGTTTTTCTCCAGTGTGAATTCTCTGATGCTGTTTTAAACGGTTTGCTGTAGTGAAAGTCTTCTCACACTCAAAGCACATGTACTCTCTCACTCCAGTGTGAGTTTTCTCATGTATATGTAAATTTTGCAGCAGTGAAAAACTCTTTCCACACACAGAACATGAATGCGGCTTCTCCTTCGTATGAACTGTCAGGTGTGTCTTCAGGTTTGATGCACTAAGAAATGTTTTGCCACATTGATCACATGAGAATGGCTTCTCTCCGGTGTGGATTCTCATGTGACGCTCAAGACTATGTTTGCATGTGAAACTGTTTCCGCACTGAGTGCAGGTGAAAGATTTCTTGGCTCTTCTTTTTTTTAAAAATGTCTTTTTAGTCTTTGAGCGACTCAAAGGTTTTTCTCCAGGTTGGACATGATGTTCCTCCTCCACTTCACTCAGTTCTTCACTCTCCTCCTTCACTTCACTCAGTTCTTCACTCTCCTCCTTCACTTCACTCAGTTCTTCACTCTCCTCCTTCACTTCCATCAGTTCTTCACTCTCCTCCTTCACTTCACTCAGTTCTTCACTCTCCTCCTTCACTTCCATCAGTTCTTCACTCTCCTCCTCCACTTCACTCAGTTCTTCACTCTCCTCCTTCAGTTCTTCACTCTCCTCCTTCACTTCACTCAGTTCTTCAGTCTCCTCCTTCACTTCACTCTCCTCCACTTCACTCTCCTCCTTCAGTTCTTCACTCTCCTCCTTCAGTTCTTCACTCTCCTCCTTCACTTCACTCAGTTCTTCACTCTCCTCCTTCACTTCACTCAGTTCTTCACTCTCCTCCTCCACTTCACTCAGTTCTTCACTCTCCTCCTTCACTTCCATCAGTTCTTCTCTCTCCTCCTCCACTTCACTCAGCCCTTCACTCTCCTCGCTCTCTTCCATCAGGTCTGACATGAAAGAAACAAATATTACATTTAATTTTCAGTGCATCAAAATAATTCAAAGAGAGAAATATAAAGTGAAAGGACATGAAAGTGAGCCCTGATGTAATAGTAGAAAGTAGACAACTGCTATAAAATATTATGATAATGTGATGCCTTTTTATAAATTGATTATATGTCCTTGAAACTTTCCATGAATGAGGAAAATTTATCTTCCAATTATTATTTTTAAAACATTGCAGGCACGAATCCCATGTTTCTTTAGCAAGAACTATTAAAGGGTTAGTTCACCCAAAAATGAAAATTCTGTCAGTAATTACTCACCCTCATGTTGTTCCAACCCCGTAAGACATTCGTTCATCTTCAGAACACAAAATAAGATATTTTTGATTAAATCTGAGAGCTGGATCACTTCTCCATAGGCTTCTAAGGGACTGAAACTTGCTGGCCCATAAAAGTTATTAAAGAGATCATTAATATAGTCCAAGTGACTACAGTGGCTCAATCTTAAGTATATCAAGCGACGAGAATACTTTTTGTGCGCAAAAAAAACAAAAATAACGACTTTATTCCACTTTTCATTTCCTTCTCTCTCTGTGCCTCGAGTTGGTTCACTTAGTGTTTTTGCGCAGTGCGTCTGTGTTACACGTCACCACGTAGGCTAACTATTGGCCGACGCCGGTCATGTGTGTGATGCGTGTGACGTACAACACTGACGTGCTGTGCAAAAACACTACGTGAACCAACTCGAGGCCCAGAGAGAAGGAAATGAATAGTGGAATAAAGTCGTTATGCTCCAAATGTGGCCCAGTTATCTTAAAACACATCTGGGCCAGTTTTGGCAAAGATATGGCTCAGTGGCACTCTCTCATCTGGATGTGAGCCAAAAGTGGCCCACATATGATGCTGCAAATGTGGCCCAGTTATCTTGAATCACATCTGGGCCAGTTTTGGCAAAGATATGGCTCAGTGAGCACTGGCTCATCTGGATGTGAGCCAAAAGTGGCCCACATATAATGCTGCAAATGTGGCCCAGTTATCTTAAAACACATCTGGGCCAGTTTGGGCAAAGATATGGCTCAGTAAGCACTGGCTCATTTGGGTGTGAGCCAAAAGTGGCCCACATATAATGCTGCAAATGTGGCCCAGTTATCTTAAAACACATCTGGGCCAGTTTTGGCAATGATAGGGCTCAGTAAGCACTGGCTCATTTGGGTGTGAGCCAAAAGTGGCCCACATTATGTTTCAGCAAATGTGGCCCAGTTATCTTAAAACACATCTGGGCCAGTTTTGGCAAAGCAATGGCTCAGTGGCACTGTCTCATATGGATGTGAGCCAAAAGTGGCCCACATATAATGCTGCAAATGTGGCCCAGTTATCTTAAAACACATCTGGGCCAGTTTTGCAATGATATGGCTCAGTGAGCTCTGGCTCATCTGGGTGTGAGCCAAAAGTGGCCCACATATGATGATCCAAATGTGGCCCAGTTATCTTAAAACACATCTGGGCCAGTTTTGGCAAAGATATGGCTCAGTGAGCACTGGCTCATCTGGGTGTGAGCCAGAAGTGGCCCACATATAATGCTGCAAATGTGGCCCAGTTATCTTAAAACATATCTGGGCCAGTTTTGGCAAAGATATGGCTCAGTGAGCACTGGCTCATCTGGGTGTGAGCCAAAAGTGGCCCACATATAATGCTGCAAACATGGCCCAGTGATCTTAAATAATGTTAAGGAAAACAGTTAAAATAATAAACACAGAAATAAACGTACATATAGTAGCCAACAAATCCCCTCAGTCTGCTGACACCAATGAAATGAGCTTCAAGTGTCAATTTACAGGAGATCTGAAGACATCAGCATAATAAATGAGGTGAAAACAGGAACTATTGTCATGAAATAAAGAGTGTTTTCAGCAGATCTGTTAATATTGATGAGCCTCAGACTATCAACACTCATTCAACAAGTCATTCAGGATCATCAGCAGATCATCTCACTTTATTCTGAGTGTTTGCTGTTAGAAACACATTATTTGAGTCAGGATACATGATAAAAGCCTATAAAACTGCTCTACTGAAAGATATCTCACAGTGTAACATAAATCATCAATAATAAAACAAAATAATTAAATAACCTCTCTTTATGAACCTCTTCAGGCAAATAACTACAACACCATAATATGTGAATCTAAATATAGTGTGACTTTAACTATTAATTGCAATAAAGTAATTCCATCATTAACATGTTACATATTCGTATGTACTAGGGCTGGGGGAATTAACGCGTTAATTTTTGCGATTAATTTGAAATGTTTAACGCGTTAAAAAAAATTAACGCATTTAACGCAGCACTTTTTTTTTGCCTCGTTTTAATGATTTCCTGTTGCGGCTGCTATTGAAAAGACCTAAATATGCCCTCCCGCCTCTCCGTTTTCGGCGATTAGGTTTCATTCTCGCGCAGCTTTCATGAGCGGGTCTTTTCCGCACCGCGCTCTGTGTTCCGTGTGTCGGCGCGCTCTGTCGTTAACGGTCCAGTGTCGCGCTCTCCGTTCCGTGTGTGTGTGTCGGCGCGCTCTGTCGTTAACGGCCCAGCGCCGCGCTCTCCGTTCTGTGTATGTGTGTGTGTGTGTGTGTGTCGGCGCGCTCTGTCGTTAACGGCCCAGCGGCGCGCTCTCCGTTCTGTGTATGTGTGTGTGTGTGTGTGTCGGCGCGCTCTGTCGTTAACGGCCAAGTGTCGCGCTCTCCGTTCCGTGTATGTGTGTGTGTGTGTGTGTGTCGGCGGCTCTGTCGTTAACGGCCCAGCGGCGCGCTCTCCGTTCTGTGTATGTGTGTGTGTGTGTGTGTCGGCGCGCTCTGTCGTTAACGGCCCAGCGGCGCGCTCTCCGTTCCGTGTATGTGTGTGTGTGTGTGTGTGTGTGTCGGCGGCTCTGTCGTTAATGGCCCAAACGCTTCAATCATGTACCGAGCACTGGAAAAGTAAATTCCACTCAAATAACGGGAAATTTCTCAGTAGACTTCTGTTTGCTGGTTAGCCATGCTGGGCAACAATGGTAAATGACCTGCTCTGCATGCTCTGGTAATAACAGCTTTGTAGGACTATATTTTATTTTGATAATTAGTTTAAAAAAGAAATAAAAAGAATAATATATTGATATATTGATGTTTAATATTTTAATAGGGCTATTTTCTGTTCCTTTTTTCCCCTGTGTTGTTTAATTAGGTGATTCTAAGTTAAAATATTGATGATTACAAGCTTGGGGGAAACGCAATTAATTGCAATTAATTACAGAAATTGTGCAATTAATTAGTTAATTTTTTTTAATCGATTCCCAGCCCTAGTATGTACAGAAACTGACAAAGTCCTTCAGGTATGCAGTATGAGCCCTTGCTCGGTTTTACATGAAGAGCTTTTTTGGTCCAATATGTCTGAATAAATATAAATAACTAATTTAATTAATTAATTAATTAATTGTGAAGTAATTTTTTTCTTTCTTGAGACTTTGTGTTTAAGCAGGTCTAAGCATGTGTCCTAGTAACACTAGTTGATTAGTTTGTTATGCATTGAGATGTTCTTGCATCTCCACTCGCATTGTTTGTCAGAGGCCTGATAACTTTTAACAAGGTATTTAAACAGGAAAGACAAGTAACTGAAACAGGCATTTTTTGCTTTCTTTTTCTCTTAAGTCACATGAACAACCTCATGTGAACCAATGAATAACAATAAGTTTTCTGTGTAACATGATCCTTCAGACAACTTTGAGGAAATGAGATTATCACGGTCCAAACTGAGTGCTGTTTAAAGCTACACTGTGTAACTTTTTAAGTGGATTCTTAGCAAAAAAACACTTTGTTCTTTCAAAAATATATGTGCTCATTCATGTGTAATTACTTTAATCAACTAATAAAGTATTCTCGCAAGCGTAGAATCTGCCATTCAGAATACTCACAAGTTCACTTTCTGGTATGTCATGTGATTTCAAGGAACACAGACATTGTTTATGCGTCTATATAAAGGCCTGCTTAAGACTTTCATTTGCTATTTGGAATTCAGGACATGCACAGACACACAGACAGAGACATCAACACCCAGGTTTGACTTTAGTGCTTAATAAGATCAATTGTATTAGTTGTATATATATATATACAGATTTTATTCAAAAGTTTGGAAACATTAAGGTTTTTATTAAGGTTTTTGAAAGTAGTTTCTTAATGTCATCTAAGTTGCATTTTTTTTTATCGAAAATTTGACAGTAATACTGTTAGTAAAGTAGTAATACTAATTCAGCTTTGCATCACAGGAATACATTACATTCTACTATTTCAACAGAAACCAGTTCATTTAAATTACAATAATATTTCACAGTATTACTGTGTTTACTATATTTTTGAGCAAATAATTGCAGCCACGGTGAAATTAAGTCTACTTAAAAAAACAACAACAACAACAAAAAAACAAACAAACTTGTTTTGGTTTCCAAACATAAAATATCAGCCGTTGCAATGATAGAATAAAATATGTCTTATGTCTGTCAGGTCAAGAATGCTGCTAGATAAGCTGCTAGATAAGTACAACAGATAAACACATTTTACTAAATAAATGTAAACATATAACTGTAGTTCATAACTTTGACAAATAGTCTAGTATTAAATTAGAATGTACATTGACATGGACTTCTTGTCAAGTGTTCTTCAAAAACTGCAAACAACCTTTTTTTTTGCAAATTTAAAAAGGTCTAACAGAGACACTCGACATTATGTGTAATGTAGAACAACAACACTTAAAGCCTTTTACTCAGAGTTTTTGTTTGGATTCATCAAAATGTCTCATACTATAACTACTATATTGAAATATATAACATGTAAGATGGTAAAAGTCAAACTAACCAAAAAACAGACTTGAAAAACCTTTTCTGGTCAAACTCTTCCTGTTATATCTGACAGACTGAAATGCACCGATGTGGTTTACTAAATGTCATGTGATTTACAAGAGTTGACAGGATGTTTTTTTATTTTCTGTAAGCCGCAAATCCTGTTTGACAGGATCTGTTTGACAGGATCTGTATCCTAGTGTGTGATAATAACTTGACTCATTCATTGCCTTTTCTTGCCAACTGATTAACTGTTTAATATTAAACTACTTTCTCAGATAGCAAGCAACCATCGAAACAATGTTAAATCAATATTAATGTGTCAGTGTTAACTGCATCAACATCACTTTTACATGCACAATAAAAGTTTGTTTCATCCAAAAATCAATGGTAATGGCATTGAATCAATGTTACAATGTGATGTTGGTTCAACATAAAGCTTGCACTCTCAGAAAATGAAACAACAACTACAACTGATGGTGTTTTCACATATACTTAATTTTAAAAGAACCAAACCCGCTTTAAAGTGAATCAGAAAGGGAACCAGCCGAAAGTACGTACTCCGTAACCAACGTAACCTTGGTTCCCAGAGAGTAAGGAATGAGTATTGCGTAGCTATACGCAGTGACAAAAAATATATATATATATATTGAAGCCTTTTATTTAAAACGCAGTGCAGCTGCTCAGCCAGCACACAGCAGAGCTGACTATTGCGCTGATTGGCTTGGCTGAGGGAACTGCACGAACCTATGGTGAAGCGGAGAGGAAGCGCAATCCTATCAGAATGGGCGTGGCTACAGACTATATAAGCTGCCCATTTCGCCATAGGAATCAGGTTAAATCGACTGAAGCGTCAGACCTGAAGTACAGCTCAATAGCACATCCCGCTAGGCAATACTCGTTCCCTACTCTCAGGGAACCGAGGTTACGTTAGTAACTGAGTACGTTCCCTTTTGAGAACGGTCACTTCACTTTAGGAGGAACCCAGTTTAAAACGCTGTGCTATTTGCTGACGACTTACCTAACTGCTCTGAACTATTAATTTATAGGGAATTCGAAAGAATCACTTATTACAACCGAGCAAATGACTCGTCCACACTGTAATCCCAAACAGTTGTACTAGCTCATAACTATTAAGGTCATAAGAGTCAAATGTCGTTGTGCAGTTGACCAAACTATAAAGTGTTGAGCTCTGTTGAGATTTATGCCACTTTAATTTAATAGGGCTCAATATTTTATAGCTAATTTGTGTGGAACGCTCAAAAAGTTTAGGAACCATACAGTAGTGTCATGACGTTATCGACGTCATGACGTTCTGGTGGGTGGGTCTTATCGCTCCCTCAGGAAAGCTGAGTCAGCCATCTTGAATTTGCCTTGATGCGGGGAAGTTGGGTGTCTCAAGTTTTGGCCAGCCCATGTGGATGTGGAACACAGTTTAATTTGTTTTTATTTGTTTGGAATGCGCACTTTTATCCCCCTGCTTCAAACCACCACCACCTCAGTTATTTTCATTAGTCTTATTGCCCTCGTTTTCTTAAGCGCCGTCTTATCATCAGCCCTGATTTGGTAAGTAACTCTTAACGTTTTTTTATATTTTATATAAATATAAACGGTTCTAAAAATATGTGAATATGTGTTGTAAATAGTTTACAAATCCAAGTAATTATAATTTTAGAAGTTGTTGAATGTGACAAATACGTTAACGTTAAGTTACCTTACTTCATCTTACAACGGTGTAAGTTAACGTTAACGTTATCAGCGGTTTCCTGGATGAACTACATTTCCTATAATGCATGTTTGCCCGGGACATTGACGGTGGAGGAAGGTCCATGAGTTTGAACTCTCTGGCGCGGAGGCCGAAAGCATAACGTTATCCCTGCTTCCCGGTTTCTGCCGGTGGTTGTTTTCGCTGTTCGCCGTTAATGCATGTGCGTACTTTGAGTAACGTTATACTTATTTCAATAAGTGTCCGCGTTACACAGTCAATATTTTACGTTGTCGAGCAGTGTGTATGTGTGTGCTAGCGTGAAACGAACAATGCTAAACAACATAATGTGAGTGTGTTATGATGCTAATCAGGCCTGTGTTTGTATTTCTTCGTAGGCTCAAGTGTGTGGTTGTGAGATCATCTCGAAATCCTTTTAACAGTTCAGGTAGGATGTATTATGAAATAGTGTTAATAACAATTGGTTTTATTTTATGTGTTTCCACAGTCATTCTTTTGCTATTTCTCTAAATGTTTTTATCTCAACTGTGGGATCCACAGTTGATCACTTGAACCCTTTATTAATACTTTGTTAAAAACAACAACAACAGAAATAGCAGATCTTATTGTGCCAGATTTGGAAACTTTTTTTATCTGTATATTCACTTTTTTAAATTTCATTTATCATTATGTATTATTTTTAAAATCATCTTTGTGCGTATGTTGTGTACAGATATCAGACTACAAAGAGTGCTACAGAGAGTCAGCGTTTCACCATCAGACAGATGCCAATAGGTGAGTTTTGTAAAATTGTGTACTAATTTGAATAAAAAAAAAAAAAAAAGGAAGATTTTCGCCCTGAATTATTCACAATGTTTAGGTTTTTTGCAGCAGAACAGACTTAATCAAATTACTGATGTGTTGTCGACTGGTTGGCGTACTCATTCCCCCCCCTCATTCAAAATTTTACACACATTTTAACTTAAAAAATAATAATAATAATAATTTTTGCAGAGTTCCACCGAATTAACGTTAACCTGCGCATTCAATTCTACAAGGAGCTGGACAGACACACGCCTAAACTCATCACGTTCAGAGACAAGGCCACCAAGACTGGCAAGATAGCGGAGGAGCCAAGCTCATGAGGATTTATGACCTTCAGGTGAATTTTTAACTTGGCATGATTCAGAAACAGATTATTAACATATTGTTTGCAGAGAACTGTAAGAAGCCATAGTGTGAATTGCCTCGACTGTGCCCCGAGGTTAAGTGATTATGCCATGAACACAACATTGTCATCTCATCAGAGATAGACGTCTTGACAAGATGTATTCTATCAGAAAGAGGAACCTTCAATTTGAAGAAGTCCAAATAACTACTGTTTTCGTAAAATTTGATTTACAATTTTAAGTTTTTTCCTTTGTGAGTTATTAAAGTATTTACAATAGAAAGTTATTAATTTGAAAAATGTTTTACTGAAGAAATGGTGACCCAAAATACTGAATCTACCATCTATAGCAATTACCACCATGAGAATATGGAGCTATTTAACACTTTGATTTTTTTTTTTAAAGTGTTTGCTCTGCATTTGTGTAATTACTATTGTAATGGATATTTTTTTTGGTCCATCTAGGAACAACGTGATGTAAATATGAGACGGGCCCTCGTCCTTCGTGCACTTCCTGTGTACCTTCGTGAAGATGCCTTCAAGTTCTTCAGGACCTGTAATGTAAGTGTACTGGCCTCACTATCAATCCCTTTGCCTAGCTATTCAATCAGCTTAAACATATGACATCACTCAAAGAACTCTAGGAGAACCAGTGGGGTATTCCAGAAAGCAGGTTATGTGAAAACTCAGAGTGAATTCTGAGATGAGGGAAACTCTGAGTTATCCATTCCAGAGGGAAACCCTAACACTAACCCAGGACCAGCTCCTCTGCCTCTGTCGGACGTGGCAGAAAATGTCTGCTTCCTGTTTTCTCCCCTGTTGCCATGGTGAATCACAGCTCCATTGATGATGGCTTTTTACTAGTCGTCAGGCACGAGCTCAACTCAGAGTTAACATACTCAGAGTAGACTTACCTAACTCAGATCAGCTGTTCTGGAACTGAAAACTCAAGAGTTTCACTTCACAGGGTAAGTCAACTCAGAGTTCAGGGTTAGGCTCAGAGTTTGTTGAACCTCCTTTCTGGAATACCCCCCAGGACCTGTTTATGAAGTTTACTTGAGTTGTTATTCTGTAAACTGACATGTAGAAATTACATAAATGAAAAGGTAAGTATAAAGTATTCCACTAAACACAAAGTATGCTAACAGATAGGTGTGAAACTAACATAAGATATAAGCATATGTAAAGAAAATAGTTAACATATGGCTTAGTTGCAGTCTAAGTGCTAAGTGACAGTAATGTTTAGACATCATTAGCATGATTTGTATCCTTGAGGGGCTGAACTCATTCTTGTATTATTTGTGTTTTATAGTCAGCAGATGGTCCAGACCTCACTGACACTCGGGTGACTCTCCTGACAGTCGTCACGGGTGACACTACTGATGCGGCCCTCTTCAGCCCTGAGAGCATCTGTATTGTCGTGGAGGATGAAATACTTGTGAGTGGTCCCACAAATCTGGCTGACTCATTTCTCCTGCTCTGGGTACGTCTATGCACTAGACCTACAGTACCCAAAGAACCTCGAGCTTACATTCACATTTATCCAAAAAGTTGTGATGTGTCTTGAGGACAACAAACCACTGAAAGGGCGTCTACTGACGCTGAAGAATGATTTGTTCAATGAGTGAATCACTGTTGAGTATTGAGGAAGTTTTTGTTTTTTTCCCCCTCTTTACAAATGTAATCATTTGCCTCTTATACCTCAGATTTAAGATGTGACACTGTTTGCCTCTTCTACCTCAGATTTAATACATTGATTGTTAATAGATAAATATCACAACATTGATGTATTGCCCAGCCCACGTTGTGGGAAACGACTGTTCAATTCATGCACTATACATTTTTAATGTTCAGTTGCCTAATACCTACCTTGATGCACTAACTTTATGTTGCCAGTGAAGTACGGCACAGTAGAAACCAGTACTTTATTTAAATGTTTTATTTTAAAAAAGTGAGTTGCAGCCTTCAAGGTACAGTAAGTGCCAAAATGTTTTTAAACAGTGTTAAATGGCTCCACATTCTAATAGTTGTCATTGCTGTTGAGGATGGATTATACTTAGAATCTTATTGAATTTTATCATGAATCCTTTGTGAGTTTTAATCATAATGTTTACTGAAATAATGTGAGATGGAGACCCAAAATACTGAATCTACCCTCTGTAGCAATGACCACTATCAGAATATGTAACTATTAACACTTAATGTACTTTAAAACACATTTTGTTTTTATGGATTCATTTCCTTTTCCTTTTGTTTTAATTTATCACAAGCACTTTGTTTTGACTGAGCTCCTTTGATTCGTGCCTTTTAAAAAGCGCATTTTGTTAAATAAAAAAAAGTTGTTAAATTGTCACTGTGGTGTTACTTTCATGTTTTCTAACATTATTAGCTGATTATAATTGTGTAGTGGGCCGACATCAGTATTTCAGTTTAGAATTAATTTTGAGTGCATGTCCCACATTATGAGTTGAAAATTGTTGAAAATTTTTAGTGTATTTCCCACATTATATGAGTTGAAAAATATTGAAAATTTTGAGTGAATTACTCCCTAATTATAAGTTGAGGAATATCAATATTTATAAGGTAACATTGAGATAATTTAAGGCAACTGGAAATGTAATTTTTATTTTATGTAAACTTAAAACTTTTAAAAACATCACTAAAATATTTTTGTGTAATCTGTTACAAAATAATTTTTGAGTTCTGTGAACTTATTAGGGTTTACAGTGCAGGGTTCATTTGAACCGGCCGTAACTATCAGCTCTGCAGCGGATATAAATATCCAAACTATAGTGAAAAACTATTTATCAGCAAGGTAACTTAGCTCAGCAGTTTAAGACATTAAATTCGTAAGCACATAACACAAGTAACATTTCTCTTTAAAATACAAACAAGACTTTATTGATTATTCTAACACCTAAAACTAATATCTAACACACACACAAACACAAACACACGCACACACATTCATACGAGTTGCAGAAAGGAAGAGAGTGAGGAAATAATGAGTTTTAAGAGTGAGATAATGAAATCTCAAAATTATATGCACTTATAAGACAGGCCTGAACGAACCATCAATCATTAATTTAACCCTTCTATCGTTTCTTAGGCGGGTTATTAAATCTATATCAATGCACCAGTTCAGTTTAAGAGTCTGGAGGCTACTTGCTTGTGTTGCGTGGGGATTCCCTTTGTCGGAGTAAAAGGGGATTCCCGAGTTCGTTGGCTGGTCTCCTTGTGCCTGAGTCTGGGGCGGCCAATCACGTGGTGTGCTGGCGGATGGATGAAAGTCTTTGTCTGAAGCTGGTTTTGCCGTCGTGGACCGAAACTTTGCCGCAAAACTTAACTTAGAACCGAGACTCACAACAGAAAAGAAAGGAAAACTTAGAAAAGAAAGAAAATTGAGACGAGAGTAGTTATATGGCTTGAATGAAGCTGTTAACCCATGTTCTTCTGATCTTAATTTGGGTTCTTTGTCTCTGCGCGTCTACATAGTTGCTAGTCTGTCTGACTTATCTCTTCATCTCCCGCTTTGTTCTTCTTCGTTCTGAAACTTTGTTCGGGTCTTAAAGGGTTAGTTCACCCAAAAATGAAAATAATGTCATTAATGACTCACCCTTATGTCGTTCCAAGCCCGTAAGACCTCCGTTCATCTTCGGAACACAGTTTGAGATATTTTAGTTTTGGAGTGCTGAGTAGAATGGCGTCTAGCGATTGTGGTGTTCTGTTCTTGGGTGTAATAACGAACACAGCAGTCATATTGATGATGTTCCTAAATCCGAACCGCTGAAGACGCTGAAGACGCAGTGGCTGAGTTTATTTTCGAAGGGAATATTCCCCACGATCAACGTCAATGCTGTCATGTTTGCGCGAATCATTTCACCAGACTGCTTTACAAACGAGGGTCAGTATAAAGCTGGTTATTTGCTAAGAAGCTGCTCCTGAAAAAAGGATCAGTACCAACTATTCGTGTTCCTGCTGAACCTCCAGAAGAACAAGTGAGTGTAACGTTTTATTGACCTTTATATTAATCTTTATATTAATATTTGCAAATAGCTTGCACGCTTCACGATGAATGTGGCTATTTTTACACTCAGGGTACATTATGGCATGTTTTCTATGTACGACGTTATCAATATAATTCATAATCCCACGTTTATAATGAACGACGCGTTATGGTTATTGTGTTATTATTAAAAACGGTGTACGCACAGAACAGAGGGGCGGGGTGAGCAAAGCTCATTATCATTTAAAGACACATGCACTGAAACGGCGTGCTGAAAACAGAGCTAGGTAAAATTAGTGTTTTCTTACAATACTAATGAGAATTTTTAATTAAAGTATATTACAAACTTTTAATTTAGACCCTAAAGAATCATATTAGCTTGTACAAAAATGACATTATATGACCCCTTTAACAATGCTATAACTTCTTGCTTTCCTGTATTCTGCTTCAGCTCTCTTTCCCTTGGTAAACTGTATGCATGTATGTGTGTGTATGTTAGAGTAGTTTAAATGTTTAGTCTATTTAATAAAGTCTTGTTCATATGACACGTAAAGTTATCTGTGTCTCAAGCTCATATCCGGAGTCACTAATCATATCGATTTTTGGCTACAGGCTCTGAATAGTACTGTACTGTAAGAAAGACATTTGAGGGTTCACAGGATGAACTGAGTAATTGGTTGTAATGTTAATGTTGCTACATCAAGTTAATCCGATTAACTGATCCAAATATTCATAATCAATTATAACAAGTTATGATTGATTATTAATATTTCACAGAGCTAATTTGCTACACCATCGTCTACATTTTGCTGTGCTCTAGCTCTCTCTCTCCTTCTCTCTCTGATAAGGCATGAGCCTTTCTTTGCATATTGCTTGTTTACATCTTGTCATTTTGACTGTCCTTGTCTATACATGTAAAGTCCCTTTGCACAATGTTTGTTAGTTAGTTTTATATTCATGTTTTATACCACAAAAAAAAAAAAAAAAAATGTTTTCAATGGTCATGCTACTCAGGATGTCACAATAAACTTCTTATACCACTACTACTTCTTAATTCAACCTCAAACAAAAACGATGGGAAACATGTTATGCAAGATATGACACACATACCAGTGGCGTAGCCACGAGGGGGCCTGGGTGGGCCTAGGCCCCCTCATTTGCATGTCCGGCCCCCTCAGATTTCTGATTGCTTAAAATAAAATAATAAAATATGCATAACCTACGCTTTCATCTTCGCGTGAGAGTTCATGCGGTGACAATGGCAGCGTTGTGCAAAGTACAATATTAGGCACGAACAGATGAGCGAGAAGGAGAAAATAAGCCATCTACATCTGAGTTTGCTTCAGCTTACTACAAGATGACAGCGAGTGAAGCGGCTAGGAGACAGAAACGCACATATTTCATCAGAGGAATAGCGGTGAGACTTCGACTCAGATCGGCACAATGCGCAATGACTTGTTTGCAATTGATGAACCGCCTTCACAACCAGTGATGACCACATTTCCTGTATAGCCTATATCTGTTGTATAAAGTGTTTGGTTTCAAAACACAATAAATCCATGATTAATTTGAGTAATAATGTTTTTCTTTACCAATAGAGTGGAAAGATGAAACCTATTTTTTGTTTCAAACTTTCACATAGGTTATAATAACATCAAAATTTCAAATCCAGATTTTGATTTTCAAATATTTATTATAAAAAAGGATTAGTTTCCCCCCAAAATGCAATAAATTCATGACAGTTTTTTTTTTTTCCAAAACGCAATTAATCCATTGAATCAACATAAAAGTTATTTTTCATATTTTAACTGTTGAAAATACACAACAAAGTAAGTTGATCCACATATATCAGCCTCTGAACTTGGTCAATACTAATCTTATATAGCTTACAGGCACTGGACTAAAAATAGCCGACATTAAATCACCATCGCTAAGAAATACCTCCTGAACTTTTTTACGGCGATCAGCTGTAAAATGGCTTGGTCCTGCTCGGTTTTCGTTGACTTTGAGTAAAACAATTTAAAGTTTTTCAAAAGATCACCATCACCAAAGTGTCAGCATGACAGATTGATGCTGTCGTCGTGTGAGAACAAGCAACAATTGGCATTTTTCCTCCTCCCGCGTGCCTCATCTTCTTAATCTCCTCAAGTAGCCTAAAATGATTAGATTTCGATGGCTTACGTTTCTTCCCCACCGCAGAAACCACCACAGGGTCACCAATGCCGTCAAAATTATTATAAAAAAAAAGAAAAAGAAAAAAATGTGTGGATCACAAAGTAGAAGGAAAACTAGGATGCCGGGCTTATTCAAAGCGCCGCTGTTACGGTTTACAAAGCGTGGAATGGTGCGCTCACTGCGCTGTGATTAGTTGAGCTTGAGCGTATCGCATTTTGCAGAGAAAGGGAAAAGGAAACGGAGAAAACATGACAGAATAACACGGCGGATATCGCATTTTATTTTTTGCGGGAACTAAATATAACGTTTGTCGCGTTTTGGAACCAAACTCTTCATATATTTGCTGAGTAAGCTGACATCATTGACACTTTTTATAATCGCCCTCGTAGACTCATGTAAAAGATAATAATCGCAGAGCTATGTCGTAGGCTGCTATAGCCTAGGCTATATATATATATATATATATATATATATATATATATAGGCTATATATATATTGGCTATATATATATATATATATATATATATATATTAGTTGCCCCCTCATTTTAAGATGGGCCCCCCCAAAAATAAAATTCTGGCTACGCCCCGACACATACACTCAAAACTGACGAGCATAAACATACACGTCATATCCCCTCATACAAACACCTTTTTTCCTCTTTCTTACTCCCTCTCTTTCTTTATCACATTATATGACTATTAACTTACATACACGTACTAGGACCACAACTCGGATATACCTGACATACACACATGCAACCACTTAATTTGATAACATGGAATATACGCAGTTTCCGTAACCAATCCAAAAGACTTAAAGTTATTAATTATCTAATAAAATTAAAGGCTGATATTTGCTTCTTACAAGAAATACATTAACCTCAGACACAGAATCACAGGATCTTAAATTCAAACAATTTGACAAAATATACACTTCAACTTATAACAGGAAACAAAGAGGGGTTTCAATTTTAATAAATAAAGATATTCAGTTTTCACTAAATTAATCTATTATGGACCGAGAAGGAAGATTCATCATCATTAATGCAACCATCAACCATACAACATTTACATTAGCAAACATTTATGGCCCAAACAATGATCCATCTTTTTTCCACAAACTCTTCTCTATGCTATCAAATTCAAACAATCTTATTATAGCAGGAGACTTCAATACTGTCATAAATCCCACAATTGACCGTTCAAGCACCTCTGGCAACTTAAGAAACTGGCACTCAACTGACATAATAAAGCAATATATGGGGGACTATGGCCTTAGCGACAGTTGGAGAATGAGAAACCCGTCCTTAAGGGAATATTCATATTTTTCAACAGTTCACCAATGTTCATCAAGAATCAACCTATTTATTATCAGTAACTCGCTAACTTGCTAAGATATCAGATAACATAATTCATCCAATTGTAATCAGTGATCACGCCCCAGTCTCTCTGTCTATAAACACCCAAACGTATGCCAAAACTTCGACTAGATGGCGCCTCAACACCTCACTGTTAGAAGACCCTAACTTTACAACCTGAATGACTCCGGATACCTCACCTTCACTGTTGTGGGAAACTTGGAAGGCTGTAATTAGAGGAAAAATCATATCATACTCTTCATATAGGAAAAAAACAGCATCAACAAATGGAAAATACACCAGAACTCAAAATCAAACAATTAACAAATGAAATATCCCGCCAACCCAGTGAACCAAAACAAAAGGAATTAAAGGAACTTAAAACACAACTTTACGATATTATACAGAAAAAAAACAACACAATTTCAAATTCAGCAACTGAAATATAATGGTTTTCAATACAGTAATAAAGTAAACAGTAAGTATTTAGCAAATCTACTTCAACACAGGAAAGATAAATCAAACATCCTAGCTATCTTGGACACCACAAGAAACATTAATCAAAATTCACAGGATATAAACAATATATTTTGGAATTTCTACAGCAATCTCTGTTCCTAAAGGCACAGAGGGGCTGATAGTGATCACTGTAGGCCAAGATGTGTGTACTTTGGGGGTCGATGTCACACCTTTAGTACAATGGGGGACGTTGTAATTATTTGAATGGTCAGTTTGAATGTCTCACATTTGGGTTTTAGTCACATGGTCAGGGAAAGGATAAAAGAAGATTGTAACTGTTGCTCTGTTTCTTTTTATTTATTTTTTGTCTCTCTGGGTCCCTTTCTTGGGGCTCTCTGCTCTTTTATGCTCTGGCTCTCTTCTTATTCTCTGGCTCCCACTCTCTCTTTACCTCCTCTTTTTTATTGACTTTGAAGTGCTAGCTATTGCAATACAATATTGTCACTCTATATAGCAACGCTCTCCCACATATTAAGCTATTGAACGGCGCTTATTTCCGTCGTTGGTATAAGTGGCAGTGGGTGGTAATAGAAAAGAAATGTACAGTTTTCTATCATCTTGCTGACAACGTTTCTTTAGTCATTCGGCAGTCTTGCAGCCTGAACCCCTGCAGGAGATCCACCCTTACACAAGTCTATAACAGAAAAAAGAAAGTCAGACCATGTAGGCCATAGTGGGAGAAGATAAAAAAATATTTATTTTCTTATTTTATCTTTGTTATTAAAAATAAGAACAAAGATACACATTAAAAATACACAACATAATATACAAATTAAATAAACAATGGTTTATATTTTTCAGTCACGGTAGGTATATGTCTATTGAATAAACAAATATAAAAAATAAAACACCCAGAGTTAAATTAACTCTGCTCAGAGTACATTTGGTCCCTCTCTCTCTCTTTCCCGCTCATTTGCAGGGTCCACTTCACACACACATGATTCTGCACAGTTTTACATCAGATGCCCTTCTTCACACAACCAAGCACTGAGAGTGCTGGGACACACATTTAGTCCCATTCTACAGAGTGTTTAAGTAACTCTGAATCAGTGTTATAGTTAAAATGATTAAGTGATTAATTAAGTGATTGAGCATTAGTGATGAACACCTGCTGCTAACAAGCAGAATTGCTGTAGGAAAGAAAAACACATTAGGTGTTCGACACATTATAAAAAAAACAGATTTGTGAACATTAGTGAAACTGAAGGTGTTGGAATAAAAACATTTGATCATTGTAATGCGGTGAATCCGGCCAATTGTGGAACAGCTGTGTCGTCATCAGAGCTTGTGTAGCCGCTCTGGAGAAGATGCGCTGAATGAACGGATAGCTGCCAGTTTGACAGTTTGAGTTTTTGGTCTTTGTAACATTGTTTTCCAAAACACATAATTTGTTGAAAAGTAAACCACAAACAAAGCTGATCATGTGATATTTGTTTTTCAGCATAAATAGAAGTAGAAATATTCACAAATTTTACTCCTGATCAAGTGTCTTTTCGACACTTTTGATTTTTAAGTACTTTGTAGGATTTTTTTACACACACACAGCCATCAAGAATCACCATTTGAGGCATGTCACGATTTTGGTCAGGGATAAGATTAGTGAATTATGATGCTGAATACTATATCACCTGATCCTTTTTGTTTCGGGCTTTCTTTGCAACATATTATGTGGTTTGGTAAACACTTTTACAAAGACCACACACTCACATAAAAAGTCAAGAGTCAAACTGTCCAACTAAAGGAAACACTAATCACCATACTGATGACCACATATTTTCAAGAAATCATGAACATCTGTTAACCTCTGTTAATTCTCAGAATAACTATGAGAATATCTGCTGAGATCTTGAGTGATTTATAGTCCTCTTTTATTTCCAGTTGATTTCAGGCTGTTATAGTATTTAATTTTATGAGAGTGCAAGCATGGTGTTAAATCAACATCACATTGTAACATTGATTCATTGGGATTACCATTGATTTTTGGATGAAATTTCAACATTTTTTCAACAATAATTGTGGGTGCAAAAGTGATGTTGATTGTGTGCAGTTAACATTGATAGACTAACATTGATTTAACATTGTTTCGATGGTTGCTTGCTATCTGGCACCCTCATCAAACACACCTGAAGTAGCTAATCAATGTATTCAGGATTACTAGAAAGATACAGGCAGGAGAGTTTATCAGGGTTGGAGCTAAACTCTGCAGGACAGAGTTTGGAGACATAATATGTCTAGCATATATAATACAGACGACGAGCAAATGATAAAGCTCGGGTTGCTGAATTTTAGATCCCTTTCTTTAAAATAACTTATTATAAATGATATGGGGTACACTTTACAATACAGGTGCACTAGTATGCATTAATTCATGCTTAACTAATGCACAGATAATCATATGTTAATGTATAACTCATGAAGAACTAAACCATTAATTAATGATTACTGCATAGAAACTAATAAAGGTTCTTCATGATTAATAGATTGTTATATAGGAATTGTTATTAATTAAATGTGTCTTATTGTATTAATTCATTAATACCATATAGCATTAACTTATAGTGTAAATTAATGTGTTAATTACCACAATGGGTCAAAGGCAAAGCTATTATCAGAATGTTGTGTGGCACATTTTTTTATGTTTAATTTTACCTTTCTCTCTAGTGATATAATGACAGATTCAAATCTAAATGTTAACATGGACACTCCTGAAGAGACAGAAGAGAAGAAGAGTGAAGACAACATCAACAAAAAACAACACAAGTCAAATCCAGAGGTATGCAGAAAATTTTTAAAAAGCTGTAAGTCCTTCATAAAGCTATAAATTGACAATTACTTGTATCCATATTATAAAAAATGGCTTTCCTTATGCAGAAGCCATCTCTTTCTTTGTTGTTGTTGTGTCCCAGATAGCAGACTAACATTGAAGCAACATTGAAGGTTAAAACTTAACACTGATGTTTGTAGCAACAATGGGTTGTACATTAATATTAATATTAATATTAGCTCAAATGATCTATAGGGAATTTTAATAATTAATCATAAATATGATTAATATTTTGCATATTAAAAACTATATAACGAAAACATATAACGAAACTCCTGTTTCGAATGCGCATGCGTCGCGTCTGAACGCGTTGTTGTCTTTGGAGCTCCATCGATTGATTTAGAATTCTTGATTTCTCTTTAAACTCACTTACAACGAACATTTTCTATTTTTCCTCACCTCATAGTTATAACGCGGACTGTTGAGCAGACGCGTCTCAAGCCTAGTGATCCAACGCTGGATACTCTTATAGGTTACGTCCGTGGATCACGGCTGAACGCGTCTTCTCCGCACTCATTTATAAACAAACATTTTTTTCGCCTATCGTGCATCTACTCCACACCCGTACCACTAAAAAGACGGATTTTATCCAAGACTTAAGCCATAAATTAGTATTAATATTGATAGCATCACTGGTAGCGTCGTTGCTAACTTAACTTACTGTCCATCTGTTAAAATGGCGAATATATCAGATGTAAGTAGTCTACCTTTTGGTGCAGGTGAGGACACATTTGAGCTACACGCGGTACAGTCTGAGCTGGAAGTTGTTGAGAAACAGATCCACGACCTTTTAGTGAGAAAAGCCGAGCTGATAGACCGGCGTTTGGCTCTTGAAACATCACGCGCCGATGCACACAAATCAGTGATTAACGTTACTAACCCGCTGACTCCGACCTCGTCTACTCCGTTACTCCGTCTACCTCGTCTACTAACTGCGTTACTCAGCATCGGTCACGAGCGTCGAGGCCGCGATCAGCTATGGTCTCGTTTACGCCGGCTCCAACATGCCACCACGAAGCCTGGATATTTCCGCAGCGGAATACGCGAGTCAGGTCTAGACCAAGAAAACTCTCTCCAACCCTCCCGGTTTTCGAGATATCCACACAAAACCGCTTCTCCCCTCTTCGCGAAACAGAACGCGATGCTGTGATCATCGGTGATTCCATCGTTCGACACGTACACGCTACGTTAAATAAAAGTAAGGTGCATAGTCACTGCTTTCCTGGTGCTCGTGTTTCTGAAATCGCTGCTCACGTTCCCGAGATTCTGAACGAGCGCGTCGGAACTGTGGTCCTGCACGCGGGAGGGGCCGACATCAGGCTGCGACAGACAGAGGTTTTGAAGAAAGACTTCAGGAATCTGATCGATACGGTACGCAGCACATCGCCTGATATAACGATCATTGTGTCAGGACCGCTTCCCACGTACCGACTAGGTCATGAAAAGTTTAGTAGATTATTCGCGCTAAATGAATGGTTAATATCATGGTGCAATGAGCAGAAACTGCTCTTTGTAAATAATTGGAATCTGTTTTGGGAGCGTCCTAGGCTTTACCGTGCTGATGGCTTACACCCAAGCAGATTCGGATCGGATCTTCTGTCAGATAACATCTCCAAAATGTTAAATACCTTTTGACTAGTAACCAAAAGTCCAAATCATAGTCTCTGCTGCACCAAATTAACTGATATAAATAGTGTAGAACATTGCATAGAAACTGTGTCTATTCCTCGTTTAGTGAGATCAAATAATAAATCTACTGCAGGATCTAGAAAAAATCTAATTGTTATTAAACCAGAAAATGTTGCTATTAGTAATCAAAAACAATTTCTAAAGCTAGGTCTTCTAAACATTAGATCACTCACACCTAAGGCAGTTATTGTAAATGAAATAGTCACAGATAATAGCTTCGATGTACTTTGCCTTACTGAAACTTGGCTTAAACCTAATGATTATTTCGGTCTAAATGAGTCTACTCCATCTGGATACTCCTATAAGCACGAACCCCGTCTGATTGGTCGTGGCGGCGGTGTTGCAGCGGTCTATAGAGATATTCTCAATGTTACTCAGAAAACGGGTTATAAGTTTATTTCGTTTGAAATACTTGTACTAAATGTTACGCTCTTAGATGTTAGAAAAAAATCCATATTATCTCTAGCCTTGGCTACCGTATATAGACCGCCTGGGCCTTACGCTGATTTCCTAAAAGAGTTTGCAGATTTTCTCTCAGATCTATTGGTCAATGTAGATAAAGCATTAATTGTTGGAGATTTTAACATACACGTAGATAATTCAAATGATGCGTTAGGGGCTGCGTTTATAGATTTATTAAATTCCTTTGGGGTCAAGCAAAACGTCACCGGACCAACTCATCGTCTTAATCACACACTCGATTTAATTATATCATATGGAACCGATCCAACCGATATAGATATCATTCCACAAAGTGATGATGTCACTGACCATTACTTGGTAACTTGCATATTACGTACTGCTGTAATATGTCATGCTGTGCCGCGTTTTCGACCAGGCAGAACAATCCTTCCATCCACCATAGATAATTTCTCAAATTGCTTATCTAATCTGTCTCAGCTGCTGCCTGAACCCAAACAAACAGATGAACTAGAAGAACTAACTAGCACTATGAGCACCATTCTCTCTAGAACATTGGATGTTGTTGCACCCATTAGATTAAAAAAGGTCAGAGAGAAAATTAAAGCACCATGGTACAATAATACTACTCATGTTCTAAAGAGAGAAACCCGTAATTTAGAGCGTAAATGGAAACAAACTAATTTAGAGGTCTTTAGAATCGCGTGGAAAGACAGTATGTCACGTTATAAAAAGGCCCTAAAAGCGGCCAGGGCTGAGCACCTCCGCAAACTAATAGAAAACAACCAAAACAATCCTAGGTTTTTATTTAACACCGTGGCTAGACTAACAAATAAACAGACGTCACCCGAACAAAATATCCCGTTACAGTTTAGTAGTAATGATTTCATGAACTTCTTCACTGAGAAAATAGAAAACATCAGAACCACAATTGTAAACGTTCAATCCTCAATCGCACCTTATAATTCAGCCTCAATTATCACCCTGCAAGAACAATTACAGTGCTTTACAACTATAGAACAAAAAGAGTTAAATAAACTTATCACTTCATCTAAAACAACAACATGTTTATTAGATCCTATACCAACTAAACTACTGAAGGAAGTGTTACCTGTAGTGGAAGAGCCTCTCCTCAATATTATTAACTCATCTTTATCTTTAGGTCATGTTCCAAGAACATTTAAACTGGCAGTTATAAAACCTCTCATTAAGAAACCACAATTAGATCATAATAATCTAGCAAATTATAGACCCATTTCAAATCTACCTTTTATGTCTAAAATACTAGAAAAAGTTGTGTCCACTCAACTGGGCTCTTTCTTGCAAGAAAATGATATCTATGAAAAGTTTCAGTCAGGATTCAGACCGCATCATAGCACTGAAACTGTGCTCGTTAAAATCACAAATGATTTACTCTTAGCTTCTGACCAAGGCTGTATCTCAATACTAGTTTTACTTGATCTAAGTGCTGCGTTCGATACTATAGATCACACAATACTCTTAGATCGACTACAAAATTATACTGGTGTTCAAGGACAAGCATTAAGCTGGTTTAGATCATACTTATCTGACCGCTACCATTTTGTCTATTTAAATGGAGAAAAATCGATCATAACTCCAGTAAACTATGGAGTGCCGCAGGGATCTGTGTTGGGCCCTCTGTTATTCTCAATATATATGATGCCACTTGGAAATATTATAAGGAAACATGGAATTAGTTTCCATTGTTATGCTGATGACACTCAAATATATATTTCATCACGGCCGGATGAAAACGCTAAATTATCCAAATTGACAGAGTGTGTTAAAGATATAAAAGATTGGATGACGCGTAATTTTCTTTTATTAAATCCAGACAAGACAGAGGTAATACTTATCGGTTCAAAAAAACGCCCACAGAACCTCTCACAATACAACTTTGACATCGTAGGATGTCCTGTTACTTTATCCTCTACAGTAAAAGACCTGGGTGTTATACTCGATTGTAACCTGTCTTTTGAAAATCATATTTTGTATGTTACAAAAACAGCCTTTTTCCACCTTAGAAACATTGCTAAGCTACATAATATGCTATCAGTTTCTGATGCAGAAAAGTTAGTTCATGCATTCATGACCTCGAGACTAGATTACTGTAATGCTTTATTAGCCGGTTGTCCTGCATCCTCAATAAACAAGCTACAGTTAGTCCAAAATGCAGCTGCTAGAGTTCTTACTAGATCAAGAAAATATGATCATATAACACCGATTTTATCATCACTACATTGGCTACCTATAAAGTTCTGTATTAATTATAAGGTATTGCTACTGACTTATAAAGCCCTAAACGGCTTAGCTCCAGTCTATTTAACGGATCTTCTATCACCCTATAATCCATCGCGTTCTTTAAGATCAATAAATTCAAGGCTTTTGGTCATACCTAGGATATCCAGATCAACCAAAGGAGGGAGAGCATTTTCACATTTGGCTCCAAAACTCTGGAATAGCCTTCCTGATACTGTTCGTTGCTCGGACTCGCTCTCCCAGTTTAAAACTAGATTAAAGACGCATCTTTTCAGCCAGGCATTCATATAATATTGTTAATCTCACAGTTTCAAACTACAATCCGGCCTCTAGTTCATAAATGCCAGAGGAGAACTGGCCCCCGACTGAGCCTGGGTTCTCCCAAGGTTTTTTTTTTTTTTTTTTCCATTAGGTCACCTGATGGAGTTTTAGGACACCATTAGGTCACTTGATGGAGTTTTTTCGGTTCCTTGCCACTGTTGCCTTTGGCTTGCTCAGTTGGGGATATTTTGGGGATATTTAATTTTATTCTATCAATAAATAAATTCCACTAGAAACAAACTTTGTTGTATTATTTTATTTTAATACTGTGAAGCTGCTTTGATACAATCTGTATTGTGAAAAGCGCTATACAAATATACTTGATTTGATTTGATTTGATATTACAGTTACATTAATTTATCGCAGCTGAACTAGATTGATATATGAATGATTACCATAACGGGTTATGGTTCGTCATTAATACATCAATAGTCTTATTTCAGCTCGAAGTTATGGGATAACTTTAATGGAATTAATTTAGCTATCAAACAATCTGTTTGTCCAGCAAACATTAAATGTAAGATTAACTTAACTCTCAAGGAAAATTATCCTTCTTACAAACACAAGAAAGAGTATCTTTTCCAGGCCTTAAAAAAACAACTCTCTGTGTTTGTAAAATTAGGTTACTTAAATCGTACCAAGATAAAGCCTATAGCTAAGATCGAACATTTCAGTGACTTCGTAACATGGGCAATTAAAACAGAGTCAATCAAGGACATATGGAATTTAATAATTGGACTAATACATCGAACTAAGGAATACATCAGACTACACAATACACACGGATTATATGTCTATGTACATAAAATACAGTTAAACAATAGAAGATAACGAATAACAGTGAGAGAGAGAATAAAAGGATCAGAATTAGAGAAAGATAGAATGACAGAAAAGGATGAGAGAGAGGATGAGAGAGAGAGAGAAGGATGAGAGATGAGATCAGAAGTGAAAGCAAAAATCTGCGATCAGAGATCGCAGTAGGCTATGGTAAAAATCACAGACAGTAACCCTTGAGAGACAACAAAGAAATCACATTAA
The DNA here is from genome assembly GCF_963993115.1 of Abramis brama. NCBI lineage: Eukaryota > Metazoa > Chordata > Actinopteri > Cypriniformes > Leuciscidae > Abramis > Abramis brama. The sequence goes on along the minus strand of NC_139963.1, from coordinate 71,328,318 downwards.
AAGTTCAATTCAATAATCGATACTTGCATATGGTTCTCTTTGTATGAGGAAGGAAGACAGGGTCCTGCGTGTGTCTTTAAGAGCAGCGTGAGTCGTCTGAGGGGAGGCGTGCGCGTGCTGTGTCTTCCGGGCGAGCGCGGGAGGTTCAACGAGTCTCTTTCTTTGAGGTGAAGTTGCCGGGAATGATTCAGGCTAAGTTCATTCAGCTCGTGAATGAACAGAGGCGAATAGGAAAACGAAACTAGACTATAGAAAAACATACAAAGAAATAAAAGAGAAGAGAAGAGAAGCGAAGCAGGCCGAAGCCGGTCCGGACTTGGGTTTCCAAAGTTTTGGAGGAGGGAGAAGAGAGCGAGGAGACTGAAGGTTTGGACTTTTATCAGTGTCCCGTGTACAGTGTCCCGCGCCCCCTTTTTCGTGGAGGACGAATCATCTTAGAGCATTCCGAGCGGGAAGATTCTCTTTGTGTGTTAATGCAGCCCGACCCTCGTGTGGAATCACGAGGGGGCAATATATGATATTATGCTCGGGGAATTAAAACGCATGGAACCATAACGTTTATCACAGTCTCTTATCAAAAATCTCCTTCGTCGTGCAAAGGGGATTAAAACAATACTAAGGACGAATATTGACAAAGATAGCAACATAGAGATACATTCTTTTGTTGAACAAAGGCACTTTAAGATTACCTTACTGTAATCCAAAAACACAACTATTCTAATATCACACTGGTGAACATGCAAATCACCCGGAACACTCTTTATACAGTTGTAATAGTTGGTAAAATGAAATTTTACTAGTGGAAGTCCATATATGGCAATGTGCGTGTCTGTGTGTATCTGTGAGGTCGGCATCGGTTGCATCTCGTGGTGCGCATACCACGTGAGGGGTTGGGGGTTATTTGAGAATGGCACTCAGCAAAGACAACGGTAGTTCTGTGGCAAAGTCACTTACAGCCTGAGGCGTCGTAGAATTGATGCTGAGGGAAGCAGATAGTTCTGGAGAACTGAAAGGAGCCAGTCTTTTAATTTGCCTTTAGTACACAAAGAACAAACGTTAGACATAGAAAAAGGAGTGTTGTCGCAGCACGAGATAGTTTGAGAAACAACAGGGGCCTGTTCGTTGATTTCATTAAGTCGTGGTAATCATTAACCAGCGGTCTGCTTGCAAACTTGGAGACATGCTACCAAGCCACATTATTCAAAGATTTCTGAATACGAACATGTATATGCTCATATGTGTTTTAGCATGAGAGAAACAATCAGGATTCGCTAATTCAGAACATCTGGCCGGATGCCAAGTCAGTGTTGCTACATGTTTCATCAGGTTTGCAGCCTGAAACAATGTTATTTCAATTGTGAAAAATAGATCAAGATGGACATATAGTCAGGTGTAACCGCACTGGCATTAGTTGTACATTTAACATTTAGCTCAAATGATCTATAGGGAATTTTAATAATTAATCATGAATATGATTAATATTTTGCATATTGCAGTTACATTAATTTATTCGAAGTTGAAAATAGATCGATTTGTATATATGAATAATCAATCACAACGAATTATAATTCATCATTCATATATCAATGATCCTATTTCAGATCGATTATGAGATAACCCTTAATGGAAAATTAATGTAATTATCGAACAGTTGTTTGTCCCGCAAATGACCATAAGATTAACTTACCAACCTTCTCAATAAAGTTATCACTTCTTATAATTTCAAAAAGGAGTAGCTTCTGGCCATGAAACCATTCTTTTTGTCCTTATAAAATTTAGGTTACTAAACCATAATCAAATTGTAAAGCCTGTAGCTAGATCAAACATTTCAGGGACTCGTAATGTGAGAATTATAGACAGGATCAATCAAGTATATATGGAATTTAATAATTGGACTAATACATCGAACTAAGGAATATATCAAACTACACAATACACACGGATTATATGTCTATGTACATACAATACAGTTAAACAATACAAGATAACGAATAACAGTGAGAGAGAGAATAAAATGATCAGAATTGGAGAAAGATAGAATGACATAAAAGGATGAGAGAGCGGATGAGAGAGAGAGAGAGAAGGATGGGAGATGAGATCGGAAGTGAAAGCAAAAATCTGCGATCAGAGATCGCAGTAGGCTATGGCAAAAATCACAGACAGTAACCCTCGAGAGACCACAAAGAAATTACATTAAAAGTTCAATTCAATAATCGATACTTGCATTGCATATGGTTCTCTTTGTATGAGGAAGGAAGACAGGGTCCTGCGTGTCGTCTGAGGGGAGGCGTGCGCGTGCTGTGTCTTCCATGCGAGCGCGAGCGCGGGAGGTTCAAAGAGTCTCTTTCTTTGAGGTGAAGTTGCCGGGAATGATTCAGGCTAAGTTCATTCAGCTCGTGAATGAACAGAGGCGAATAGGAAAGCGAAACTAGACTATAGAAAAACATAAAAAGAAATAAAAGAGAAGAAAAGAGAAGCAGGCCGAAGCCGGTCCGGACTTGGGTTTCCAAAGTTTTTGAGGAGGGAGAAGAGAGAGAGGAAACTGAAGGTTTAGGCTTTTATCAGTGTCCCGTGTACCGTCCCCTTTTTCGTGGTCGACGAATCCTCTTAGAGCATTCCGAGCAGAAGATTTTCTTGTGTGTTAATGTAGCCCGACCCTCGTGTGGAATCACGAGGGGGCAAAGTATGATATTATGCTCAGGGAATTAAAAACGCATGGAACCATAACGTTTATCACAGTCTCTTATCAAAAATCTTCTTCGTCATGCAGAGGAGATCAAAACAATACTAAGGACGAATATTGACAAAGATAGCAACATAGAGATACATTCTTTTGTTGAACAAAGGCACTTAAAGATTACATTACTGTAATTCAAAAACACAACTATTCTAATATCACACTGGTGAACATGCAAATCACCTGGAACACTCTTTGTACATTTTTAATAGTTAGTAAAATGAAATTTTACTAGTGGAAGTCCATATATGTCAATGTGTGTGTGTATATCTGTGAGGTCGGCATCTGTTGCATCTCGTGGTGCATACCACGTGAGGGGTTGGGGGCTATTTGAGAATGTGTTACTCGGCAAAAACAAAGGTAGTTCTGTGGGCAGACTAACTTGACAGCCTGAGGCGTCATATAATCTTGCTGAGAGAAGCAAGATAGTCCTAGTTGTCCCAAAACAACTGAATGGGGTAAGTCTTGCAATTTTCCTTCAGTACACAAAGAACAAACGTTAGACACAGTAAGGGAATTGTGGTCGCAGCACGTGATAGTATGAGAAACAAACAGGGGCCTGTTCGTTGATTTCATTAGGTCGGGTAAAACATTAACCAGGGCCTGCTTGTAGAGACTTGTGTCAGAAAGCTAGTCAATTAGAGCTTTCTGAATATGAACATGTAGTGTTCATATTTAGTCAGCATGAGAAGAACAATCATGATTCGCTACTTCAGAACATCTGACCGGACAGACGGTCAGTGTCGTTACATCTCCCCCTTTTCGTCGGATGAAGTCCCTGTGTGGACTTCATCGGACGACAATCATCACGATGGGCTGATGGCAGGTGAATCATGATGGTAGGATTGCAGGTGGATCATGATGGGGGAAGGCAGGTGGTTCTTGGAGCTGAGGCTTCAGCTCGATGAGGTTTGGCGTGGTCTCTGACTTGACACCCCCTTTCCGGGGATTCCATCTGAGACCTTCGGACACAGCTTTCATGAGCTTGGCTGTATCGCATCTCGCTGAGTCTTCTGTACAGGATGGAGGCCAACCTAGTGTTAGGGTGTGGCTGATTACCTGCAGAGACGCACAGCTCAATGTCGGCAGCATTCCAGCCTCGGACCGCAGATGAAGTGTTCCGAACGGGCCGTCGAGCCGGTGCTCGGAGGGCTGTGTTGACAGGAGCAGGGTCAGTGAGTTGGGACCCCCTTTTCTCAATCCAGAGTTTCAGTCCTGGATTCAAGGTGAAGTTGAAGTTCTTGGAGGATGGTAGTTTCAGTGCTGTCTGGTATTCTTTGCTCAGAAAAATGTACAATGCTAGGTCATCAAGGTGTAGGGTGACACTTTTCGGTACTTGAAGTCCTGTATTCTGGTTAAGCATGTTGACACGGCTGGTTATGTCATGCTGGTCGTGAGTGAGAGTGGCTGTGCGCACGGAAGTGTTGACGAGCCCTCTGTCACCTGCAATCTCTGCTTGCGTCTCGGTGACTTGTGTACGAGGCTTAGCGTCGGCAGGGCAGAGATGATGAATGTCTTTAGTCAAAGTACACATGTGCGGGTTTGAACCCGAGTACCGTTGTGTATTGCTGTCGTGGTAGGCCCCCACGTCTGGAGGGCGTACCTTGATGTGGGTGTCGCGTTCCCAAAACCTGACTTCGACAATGTCTGTAAGTCTGTAGACTTGGCTTGACTCGATGATAGGCAGATTTGGGAGAAAACCCACTTCTCTCTGCTCGGGATAGACGTAGAGTGGCATGGCGCTACCCAGAGAGTAGGCCAGGTGTTTTTGTAGAAGGTCAGCTGGCATGTTGACGGCGGAAGCCCGCACAGTGAGCACGAGGCTTGAGGGTATCAGGTGCGGTAGGATTACGCCTGTGGCTAGGCTGTTACTGGAAGAGTTAACCTCCCACAGCATGTCTGTCGTTAGCGCTGTAACCAGCTGAGTCAGTAGACAGTAAACAGCAGCTTCATGGAGTTTGCGGTCTGGTTCGCTGCATTTACACTGGACATACCAATGTTAAACAGAGTTCTGGCGGCAGCTACGACTCGGAGCAACACTCCCAGGAGCCGTCTGGAGTGGTGGTTGGTGCTTAGGAGTCCCGATTGTGCGACAGTCACTTTCTCCAGTTGGTTGAGCATGTGTTCGACCTTGGCCTCGGCATGAGAGAGGGGGTCCTCTGTCCGTCGGGCACTTGTCCAGATGTATTGGGCTACGGAGCTGGGGTAGTGTGCTCTGTAGACCGGGCAAGGCTGGATGAGTCGACCATGCATTTGCTGGGGGTAGGTCCTACCGTCAGTGATCTGGAGTCTCAGTTGTTCTCTCTGTGGCAGCAGCTGTCCTCTGGTTGGCTGACAGTACAGCATGGCGAACCACAGCAGCAACCTGGTATAGACAACAGGGAGAGAGAGAGAGAAAGGGGAGGAAGAAACCAGCGAGGGTTGTCTTTGGTTGGACAGGGCAGTCTTTTTACTTCGTGGGCGTCGACTGGGTTTAGTTTGCCTTGGCCCATGTTTTGCCACATCTTGCTGCCGGCTTGTCGCTTGCTTCAGTGTCTCGTCAGTGTCTCTGGTGCTGCGGTGTGTAGCACATGATGCGTTATAGACGAACATTAGCAGTTTATCCCCCTTTGTGCGCCGTGGCATTACAAGCCTTGGCATTGTGATGTCAATCGGTGCACAACTCAGAATGTTGTTTTCACGCAGCATGTGCGTGGTGTCATGCAGTGGTCTGAGGCACTGGTTGTCAGTGAGGTCAGATGGCATGCAAGGGTGGTTGGAGGGTTTTGAGAGGTGGGTATTTAAAGTCTTTATGTGGATGTCAGAAGCCCGCATGTCCGTTATGGTTGTCTTTGCAAACAGCGGAGCCAGCGTAAGCGGCTCTGAGGTAGGCAGTTGAGCTTGTAAAGTTCTTATGCTGTGTTTAATCTTCACTTTCTTTAGGGTGGGTGGGTGGGTTGAAAGTGACCACAGCTTGTTGTTTAGTGCGCCAGGCTTGGCAATGGCTTGAATGAGGTCATGTCGCTGCAGGTCAGTCATGACATTGAGGCAGCAAGTGTCAAAGTCTTTGGTGGGCTGTAAGGTGCATGGTAGCGGATTCGAACCTTCAGTTGGTGCTGAGTCTGTGTCTTCCTGGCTGGCTGTGGGAGTTCCCATGAACTCTGTGACCTTTGTGACCTGACCGTCTGGCTGTGACTGGAGGGGGCAAAGTTCTCGTACTTGAGCCCAGACTTTGAGCTGTTTCAAGTCCAGTAACGGTTCAAAACGATCTAGAAGGTCTCTGCCGATGAGGAACGGAAAAGTGTCCATTTTTGAGATGAACACTGGATGGAGTAGACTCAGAGGACCAATTGTCAGGTGAATGTGAGCTACCTGTTCGAGCCGGATGTCATGTTGACTGTATGACTGTACGTTCAGTTTACAAGTTTGAGGTGTAAGAGTTTGATCTTGTCTCTTAGCTTCATATTGGAGTCTTTGGAACAGTTGGACTGAAATTATCGTAATGTCGGATCCTGTGTCGATCAGGGCTTCCATGCTCACTTCCTTTTCCAACGTGATGTTCAGGTAGAGTTTTTGGGCCACCCCCTTTTTGATCATGTTGCCCAAAAACATTGGCATCGGGACAGGTGTAACGGTCGTTGGGTGGTTAGGACCGGTCTCGTGTAGTTTGCTGTGGAGGCAGTTAGACAGAACAGCGTTTCCTGGTACCTTTGTATTTTGGTACCTGGTGTGAGGAAGTGTGCCGTCTCGTTCAGGGTGTGCAGCTGTCAGTTGTGGAGCTTTGGTGATGCTGTCACCTTGTGATGTGACAGTTAGCTCTGTGGTCTGTGGATGATGAGCAGTGTTCGAGGTGCTTGGCTCAGTCAGATGGCGGTCAGACGGTTTGGTTTCAGTTCTTATGCTTAGGCATAAGATGTCTGGCTCGTCCTTCTTGTCTTTCTTGCGACGTGTCTGGTGAAGAAGCTCTTTCAGCACCCTTAGGATCTCTGCTGTCTCAGACGTGGCTGCACTGTGGTTATCTGATGTGAGCTCAGGCTTGAGCTTACCAGTGTCGTGTCGAGAGTGGTTCCACTCTCTGTCGGGGCTTGTTGTCCTGGACGGTGGAGATCGGTTCTTCTTGGGTCGCCGGCCGGCTTCCCAGAATCTTTCAGAGCGCTCGCTCTGGTGCTTTGGACGAGCACCACCGCGATTGTGTTGCCCTCTGCTGGTTTGGAACGGTCGTGACTCTCTGTAAAAATGTCTGTGACTGTGGTGTTGTGGGGCACCCTCTAAAGTCAGTTCTGAACAGTGCTCAGAGACAGAATAGATTGTGGGGTTTTTCACAGTCTTTTCAGAAATAGTATTTTGCTTGGTGTAAGCTTTATGGGCTAAGTCACGCAGCTGTTGGGTAGACATGGTCCGTGCATCGGCCAAAACCCCAATATGATGGGATAAGGTTGGATGGAGATTCCGCAGGAAAAGAGTTTTAAAGGTAACATCCTGTTCCATCCCGGGCTCATTCCGTGCTCCGAAGAAGGCTTGTCGGAGTCGGTTGTAGTAGATCTGGGGGTGTTCACGCCGACCTTGCTTGAGGTCTACAGCAACGATGAAACCTTGATCGGAGTCTGGATCAGAGAATTCACGGATCAAAGCTTGCCGTAATTGTTGGAAGTCCGTTTTGACAGCCTCAGTTTGACGGTCTAGGAAGCTACGAACATCAACAAATTGTCCCAAGCTGTCACGTTGGCGACAGTTTGCAAGTGAAAGTCAATGTCTTTTAAATAAGCATGAATGTCACAACCTTCTGCAGAATCTGGATCGAACATAGGAATGTTTCGAGCTAGCTTGTCAAGTTCTCGGGGGGTCGTGCCGTGGTTAGTGGCATGGGTTGTCTGAAGGGGTCCTCCCCCTTTTGCTGCTGACAGGTGTTCTTGAAAGCTGGCTGGTGATGTCTTGAGCCATGGGCTTACATCTCCCTTTTCAGTTTTGGGTTCTTGGCTGAAAGGGTTGGGGTGGCTGGCCGGGAGAAACTCTGTGATGTGTGTTTCTCCGTTCCAGCCACTCTGCAGTCTGTAAGATTGTCTCAGTTCTGCATGAACAGTGTCAAGTTCATCTTGGAGCTCGTCTCTCTGCAGAGTAAGCTCGCCGATTTTAGCTCGGGCCACTTGCAAGTGTTTTTCGCAGGCCCTGGCTTTTGCGTCTGTTTCTTTTAGTTCAGTCTTTGCTCTCTCTAGGAGAGCGTCACTTTGTTGGAGTTTTTCGTTGAGTTCTTTTCTGGTTTCTCTCTCCAACTGTTCTCTTTGGTCTGTGTCGAGGCGCAGATCTTGCAGGGCATTTCGAAGTCTTTCTACTTCTTTCTGTAGCTCTGGATCTGTGGCGTCCTCTTTCTCGCGCTGGTACTGGGTTTCGAGGAGGAGCTGATCAAGGCGACTTTGGGTTCGGGCCTGGTCCTTCCGGGCCTCCTCCACTTGAAGCTGTAGCGTTGCGGCTTGCTGCTCCAGGTCGATGTTGCTCCGTTCGCTGTGCCTCGCCTGGACGACAACGTTGTGGGCGACGCTGCTGACGATCCTGGCCCCGTCTTTGTAGTTGTAGCTTTGGGTAGGATCGTGTGTTATCAGTTCATCTAGCTCGGTGTCCAGTTGCGTTTGGCTCAGATGCTGCAGGTCACTGGCGTCCTTGGCTAAGTGCTCCCGACGGACCGCGGGACTGGATGCACGGGACATATTGGCTTCACTGTAGGCGAGAGAAGCACAGCACACACACAAAGAGACCAATGCAAGTTCGTTCTAAGGTTAATGAGCTATACTCATACGGGCTATGCCGTTTATGAGAATTTTGGGCTAACTGATGCACAGTTAGACAGTTAGCGGAGCCAATTGACTTGGGTCTAAGGACCCGAACTAGAGATTTGACAGGCAGTAGCCTCGCGGGTCACATGATGACACCGGCTGCTTGGTTTGTCGCCCTATTATTTAGCTTCCTTGGTGGCTCTCATAGGTTACTTGTCTCTAGGTGAAATGAAAGAACCAAATCACAACAGAACAAAGGATAGAAAAGATCAAAGTGAAACAAAACACTTGAAATGAGATAAAACAATAGTAACACGGTATGTGTTAGGGAGAATAAGGAGGCCTAAGCCTGCTGCTAGGGTTTAAGATAGGGCCAACAGGTGAGTGGGGCTATCGGGGTAGAAAACCTAGGAAGATGGTGTGGCTTAGAGAAGAGATGGGCCAAACACTTAAAATATCCGGGAGATATCTAGTGTTCTGTGGCTTATAGTAAGTGGACTGGGTTTTACTAAATTTAGTTTACCTGCGGTGAATTGAGGCCACTCAGGTGGAAACCAGTGGCTCGGTCAACCTCTCCGACGGTTCTCCAACACTTGACCGCAGTGCTCTCGGGCAACCTCGTCTCTCGGTACCACGGTGTGCCCACTCAAACCACTTGCGACTTTAAACACAAAGTGGCAGCGCCAAGGTGTCAATCATCAGACGGCACGGAAAGATTGAGTTTTCCTCGGAACTCTCCTTTCGGAGTGGTCCTTTCAGCAGACCCCAGTTCGAGTGATTGTCTCAAAATTGCCTTGTGTGTCGCTGACGTTGACTTAACCTTTTGGCGGGCCAAATTGCTGATGTCGGGGTGGCGTGCCACAACCGGAGGTACGAGATTCGGAAGAGTCCGAGACACACGGCCAGTGCCAGGTAGCGTCGGACAAATGACCTCGCTCGCGGAAACCAACCCAAGATGACTGCAACTCACCACAGTGCTCTAGTGAATGCCACCTATAAATACACAAAGGATAAACAAGTGAAACTTAAAGTGAATTAAGGCTAGTTTGTTTAAACCAAATGGATTAATTATTTGTGTAGCAATCAGAGTCAAAGGGTTTACTAAATAATAATAAAATGAAAAGGAAATTATGATAATGATGGTAATTATCGAAATAACCTAACCCAAAAGAGAGATAGAAAAAAAAGTAGAAATAAAATAATAGAATAAAAACAAAAATTGAAAATAAAAATCAAAATGAAATGACAGGAGGTACCCAGGAGAAGAGGGAGGCCGCAGTAGTGGGTTTTCACCACAAGGGGGCGTGCTCCCTCTCTGTGCTCAACCTGGCAAACCGAAAACTTAATTCAAATTAAAAATTCAAAATTTGTTTAAATTAAAATTTGAAATAAGCATGCAAGGACATGTAAAAATCGGAATGATATCCTATAATAATCCAGATACACTAAAGTATCAGTCCTATTTATAAAAATAATCAGGAGAGAAAGGCGATATAAAAGAGTGAAAGGAGGAAAATAGTGATGCCGACTTAGTATCCACAAGGCCACACGATGGTGCTGTTTCCTCCAAGTGGATATCAGTGGCTGAATAGACAACTCAATTTAAATTTAAAATTCAAACGTTTAAATCAAATTTAAATGAGCATGTAAAGAAAATGTAAAAGGAGATCTCAGAATAATATCCCATAATAATTAATGGTAACAGTGAAGTCTCATCAATAATTATAAAGATAATCAAAAGAGAAAAGTGGAAATAAACAATTCCCGACAGGATTTGAAGAGAGAGAAAAGAGAGCTGAGTGAACCGACCTAGCGGGAGGCGGCCACTAGGTGCCGTTGTTTCCTCTACGTGAATGGCTGGGATTTAATCTAAGTTTTAATTCAAATCTAGTTTGAACCAAACTCAGAGTAAATGTATCAGTCAAAAGCAGGAAAATTTGTCAAACATGAAATAATATTTGCACAAGCCAAGCTGTAAATGCGAATAGTTATTTAGAGTTTAGACATTAATTCACCGGGAAATGAATTCAGCCGTAATTGGAGACTGCTAAACACAAAGGACTCCCTCTGGTGTTTAGTCAGTGGAATTACAACCGCTTCACTGTGATTTTAAGAGCATTCAGATCGCGTCACGCGCTGATTCTCTACAACAAATCACAAATTAGACAGAGGTCTCGGCGGACCTTTGGGTGCTATTAATACTGCACAGGAGAGTATGGCGGGGTTTCTTCGCCACAAATACTCAAATGTGGACAACAGGAATTTTCCGTCTGTTGCTAGACTCCCATATTACACACTTATCAAAATAGCACTTATGATTTGTGTATTTAGGTTTTCGATTGATTAGCTAGGTCAATGTTAACCAGGAGTTTACCGTTTTGTTGAATATCACTGGACTAACCACGAATTCAATAACGATAGCATGCATGCAAGGGCCATATATGTTTAAGGAATCTCGCTTAAAAACATATTTATTAATACCGGTTATACGCACGTGAGAATTCTTCATTCACAGCGATTTACAACAAATATTAGAAATGTCTCCACTGCAGAGCGATTCTTTCGTCTCTAACAGGACATTTGTAACATTGATACTGCAGGTACTCACTTAACAGTGATAAAAATAACCATATTTTAGCAGCTGTTAAAAATGTAACGTTGACGTTACTGACTTCGGCTTTTTGCCTTGGTCAGTTAGAAGTGAGTTCGCGTTTGCGACTTATCTCACAATTTCATAATTTCATAAAATGTGTGCACAAAAATTATTAATATTCATATAAACAGATTGAAACTGAATTGCTCATAAAACAAAGTTTGAAATGCGTCGCGTATCTCCACCAAAACTGTAACCGCACTGGCATTAGTTGTACATTTAACATTTAGCTCAAATGATCTATAGGGAATTTTAATAATTAATCATGAATATGATTAATATTTTGCATATTGCAGTTACATTAATTTATTCGAAGTTGAAAATAGATCGATTTGTATATATGAATAATCAATCACAACGAATTATAATTCATCATTCATATATCAATGATCCTATTTCAGATCGATTATGAGATAACCCTTAATGGAAAATTAATGTAATTATCGAACAGTTGTTTGTCCCGCAAATGACCATAAGATTAACTTACCAACCTTCTCAATAAAGTTATCACTTCTTATAATTTCAAAAAGGAGTAGCTTCTGGCCATGAAACCATTCTTTTTGTCCTTATAAAATTTAGGTTACTAAACCATAATCAAATTGTAAAGCCTGTAGCTAGATCAAACATTTCAGGGACTCGTAATGTGAGAATTATAGACAGGATCAATCAAGTATATATGGAATTTAATAATTGGACTAATACATCGAACTAAGGAATATATCAAACTACACAATACACACGGATTATATGTCTATGTACATACAATACAGTTAAACAATACAAGATAACGAATAACAGTGAGAGAGAGAATAAAATGATCAGAATTGGAGAAAGATAGAATGACATAAAAGGATGAGAGAGCGGATGAGAGAGAGAGAGAGAAGGATGGGAGATGAGATCGGAAGTGAAAGCAAAAATCTGCGATCAGAGATCGCAGTAGGCTATGGCAAAAATCACAGACAGTAACCCTCGAGAGACCACAAAGAAATTACATTAAAAGTTCAATTCAATAATCGATACTTGCATTGCATATGGTTCTCTTTGTATGAGGAAGGAAGACAGGGTCCTGCGTGTCGTCTGAGGGGAGGCGTGCGCGTGCTGTGTCTTCCATGCGAGCGCGAGCGCGGGAGGTTCAAAGAGTCTCTTTCTTTGAGGTGAAGTTGCCGGGAATGATTCAGGCTAAGTTCATTCAGCTCGTGAATGAACAGAGGCGAATAGGAAAGCGAAACTAGACTATAGAAAAACATAAAAAGAAATAAAAGAGAAGAAAAGAGAAGCAGGCCGAAGCCGGTCCGGACTTGGGTTTCCAAAGTTTTTGAGGAGGGAGAAGAGAGAGAGGAAACTGAAGGTTTAGGCTTTTATCAGTGTCCCGTGTACCGTCCCCTTTTTCGTGGTCGACGAATCCTCTTAGAGCATTCCGAGCAGAAGATTTTATTGTGTGTTATTGTAGCCCGACCCTCGTGTGGAATCACGAGGGGGCAAAGTATGATATTATGCTCAGGGAATTAAAAACGCATGGAACCATAACGTTTATCACAGTCTCTTATCAAAAATCTTCTTCGTCATGCAGAGGAGATCAAAACAATACTAAGGACGAATATTGACAAAGATAGCAACATAGAGATACATTCTTTTGTTGAACAAAGGCACTTAAAGATTACATTACTGTAATTCAAAAACACAACTATTCTAATATCACACTGGTGAACATGCAAATCACCTGGAACACTCTTTGTAAATTTTTAATAGTTAGTAAAATGAAATTTTACCAGTGGAAGTCCATATATGTCAATGTGTGTGTGTATATCTGTGAGGTCGGCATCTGTTGCATCTCGTGGTGCATACCACGTGAGGGGTTGGGGGCTATTTGAGAATGTGTTACTCGGCAAAAACAAAGGTAGTTCTGTGGGCAGACTAACTTGACAGCCTGAGGCGTCATATAATCTTGCTGAGAGAAGCAAGATAGTCCTAGTTGTCCCAAAACAACTGAATGGGGTAAGTCTTGCAATTTTCCTTCAGTACACAAAGAACAAACGTTAGACACAGTAAGGGAATTGTGGTCGCAGCACGTGATAGTATGAGAAACAAACAGGGGCCTGTTCGTTGATTTCATTAGGTCGGGTAAAACATTAACCAGGGCCTGCTTGTAGAGACTTGTGTCAGAAAGCTAGTCAATTAGAGCTTTCTGAATATGAACGTGTAGTGTTCATATTTAGTCAGCATGAGAAGAACAATCATGATTCGCTACTTCAGAACATCTGACCGGACAGACGGTCAGTGTCGTTACACAGGTTCACTTTATATTTTTGTGGGAATTTTTATGGGGATTTGCATTTGCCCAGATGTCTATGTGGCGACCATATTGATTTTTTTAAAAATGGCTGCCGTAAAACTTTAATTTGTAATATCTCGGCTTCTGAATAAGCTGGAATGTTGATTTTAACTGCTAAACCCACATTTCAGGGTCAGGGAATACAATGGTGCTAGTTAAAAGCTACAAGACATTACCACATTAACCCATAGATGCATAAGTGGGTAAAAAATGACTAGTTTTCTTGTAATATCATTGTAATGAAAAGTTGTTCGCATTTAATATTCCATGTTCCTTAAAAAACATGTTTTTTGAATCATCCCATTGAAATACATCCACAATATGGGTAAAAAAAACTACACATCACAAGCAGTTGGTCAGATAACTCGGGAGTTCCTTTTATTGAAGAGTTTAAAATTAGCTAATGTAAAACGTGGATGTTCTGGAATTATCAACATGCACATTTAGACCACAGTATGATTAAGCAACCTTTTTAATTAGACAGTTTCTACATCACGGCTTGGGAATCGTCATCGTTCTGGCACTGGCTGCTGCACTGACACATGTCAGTCCAGGCTAAGTCCTTAGCTCTGCAGGAGCACCTCCCAGAAGAGCAGTCAGATTTACACTTGCATTGAACCAACTCAAGGATGGCCTTTGGGGCTGGGAGGACCTCTGTGGTCAGCCTGTGTCCATACTTTTGTTTGGACATGGACTCTCAAGATGTGCTGCTTCAGAGCTCCAAGTGTTGGAGGGAATTAGTCACTTTCTGCCCTGTGTTTGCAGAAGAGATGCCATCGCAGTTGAGGTATTGCCTTGATGATGATCCTCTTGGGTAGGTAAGCTGCACATATAAAGGATTCCAAGGCTGACAGCATTCCTTCTTCTGTCACATCTGCTTCATCCAAAAGCATCTGCAGAGCTTTGACAATATCTTCATCTGCTTTGAGGTAGACCTCCAGCCAGGTTGCCTTGCCTAGTGGGAGAACCTTCCTGTGTTGTCAGTCCCAGTGAATGCATGGAAGGCTGGCAAAGCCTTTGCTCTTTCTTTACCTAGAGCTCGCCACAGTGGTTTAATTTGCACAACACCAGAGGCCATAGAAATGGATGTGTTCTTCAACATGAGATCATAGTTTGCTGTGACTAGCACTAAAACATCTGTATCTGGTGAGAAAAACACCAGCTGTGCATCATGTGGGTTTCGCTATGAAGCCAGCACAGCCTGGTGGATCAGCAGTGTGTCTGCTTCTTCGTGGTTGTTTTCTTCAAAGACATGGTCTTTGTTGCTTCTAGTGAGCCCAGAAGCAGATGTGATGATCAACTTGGAGGATCCCTTGTTGTACTCCAGAGTGTTGGCAGCAAGATATTCAGTCAGATCACTCTTAGTCTTGTCATGGGAGAGGAACCTGCTCATTGGGAGGTTTTTGATGTTGGTTTCATCTCTGACTTGATACTGAATAGAAGCTTTTCCTTGTCTTCGTTTATCTCTAGTTGCACTCTTCAGAGAATCTGCCCTATATGTGTCAAACATGAGGATGATTTCATCAAAATCTTGTGTTAGTTGCATCAGTCTGTCATTGAAGCAGCCACTCAGATCATTGACTGTCAATACAGTTGCTGTTTTTTTGCTCAGCTTCTACACAAGCACCATACAGTCCATCAGTGCTATCTTCCGACTTGGCTGATCAGTAGGTGTGAGGTCTGTGAGTCCTGTATCCATTGCATCTTGGTGAGTAGAACTTCCAACTTGAGGCGGCTGATGGTCTTTATGGGGCATGTCTTCTTTTGTCAGCTTCTCAAGTAGATGGATTAAGTTGGACTTGTCATGGCATGGCAGAATTGTTCCATCATTGTTCGAACAGTGCCCTTGGTGTCAGAGTGAAATTCTGCCAATCTCTAGGTATGGTGAAGGCTATGTGATGATGTGGGGCTATTTTAATTCCAAAGGCCAAGGGAACTTTATCAGGATGCATAGTATCCTGGATCCATGAAGTAACTGGCCTTTAAAAATAAAAATCTGCCTGCCTCTATGGGAATTTAACATAGGGGTGTCCAGACTTATGCACCCTGTGTGATGCTGCGGCGGAGACAAAGAGAAAGTGGGATCCAAATGCAGTGTAATTTATTAAATAGACTCTAGACTTTACAAAAATAGATTCCGGGAACATGACTCAGGACAGGACAACCAGGAACAGCACTCAAAAATGAAACAAGAACTCACAAAGACTGAACTCAAACACAGCTCTTAAATACAAGGGCAAACAAGCTAAACAAGATAACAAGGGGGCGTGGTCAATCTGAAACACCTGAGGAGACTAATCAACATAATGGGGAACAGATGAACACGGGACATGACAGAGGAACACAGACCTGAATCATTACACCCTGTATTTTAAGGAAGAACATTTATTTATTTACTATACATTATTCATTCACAAAGAAAATTGGTGTCCTTAAAGGTTGGATTTTTCCATTTTTTTTAATTAAGGCATTAAGTTCAATTTCCAAAAGATGATTTTTTATTCCTATTTTTAGTCAACTTTAGCATGGGTGTCTAAACTTATGCATAGCACTGTATGTCCCGATTATCTTGATGGTTCAACAGATTATCTTATCAGATTTTCCCTTGATGTGAGGTGTGTTAAGAGTGTCCGAACCTGCTCGGAAGAACGCCGGAGCCGCCCCGATCGCGAATCGTAAATATTCAACATGATGAATATTTACGATCAGAAATCCTGATGTGTGGGGGGAACTCTGAGGACAAACGCGCGCACGCTCTGGAGATTATCATGTGAAAGGATACAATATCCAATCAGAAAGCGAGATGATGGAAGACGGATACATAACAAATGATCAGCTTGAAAGAAAGGATCAGCTTGTTGATCATTCCAACAATTATTGTTGTTCCAACAACAAAATCATTCCAAACACTATCATTGCAATTTTTTCCTGCATATCATCCGCCATGCTTATTCTGAAGTCTCGCAAGATTTTGCGAGATTTCCTGTGTTCACAGTCGAGACTCCGGTTGAAAATCTGTTAGTGTGTGGTGTGCTGTCTTTGTCACATCATGGCACACCACACACTATAGGAGCAAAACCCTTAAATCTAGGATTTTTGTCCTCATGGTTGTGGTCTGTCACATTTTGAAAATCTTATAAGATGTAAAAAATCTTTTTGTGTGTACCCAGCATTTATGAGTGATATAAAAAATCTTTATTTTTTGAAGAACAGCTGGAATATGAAATGTTAACTTTTCATTACAAAGATATTGCAAGAAAACAACCACACAGGGTAATTTTTTACCTACTCATGCATTGAAGGGTTAATATGGTAAAGTGTAACTAGCACCATTGTATTCCTTGACCCTTACAGTGTGGAGTAAAAATCAACATTCCAGTTTATTCAGAAGCCGAGAGTTAAAGTTTTACGGCGGCCATTTTTTAAACTTCAATATGGCCGCTATATAGACATCTGAGCAAATGCAAACATTGATTTTCTGACTCCTTATACAATAACCTTTCCAAAAAGTAAAACCTTTCCAAAAAAAGTTAAGCAAATCCCCCAAAAAATTCCCCCAAAGTTTAAAATCTGAATATAATGAACCTGACTAATAAAATCGATATTTCTTCAGCTTAAATTAACTCACTTATCTTACATTGAAAAAACATTGAAACAATATCAAATCAATTTTAAATAAATAGATTTACATTTCGTGAGGGTGCCGGGAAACTGCTGGTTGATGTATTTTTACACGCCCCGTCCCTATGTTGGCCACCCCCAAAGACCTGGGCGTAAAGCCATGAGGACTTCTTCTTAGAGATGATAGCCCTGATGGCAGGTCTCTGTCCCTGTCATAGTGTTCAGAGCTGCACCAACCCGAATCTCGCCACTGCCAGAGTGATCGCCCAGAGTAGTTCCCCTTGAATTTTTCATCACAGGAGGAACGCTCAAAGGCAGCAAACTCACATTCCATTCCAACGGAAAACACAAGATTCAGTGTGCATGCTTCGGTAGTCAGGCAAAAGGACATTGCGATCTAGAAAGAGAGCGAGCGATAGGGACCCGTCTCTCGCCCAGATCACGCGAGACCCACGATCGAATTGTGGGTGCTACCCCTTTGAAATAAGCAAAGCGAATGTGAAGCACTTTAACCCTCTGAGGTCAGCAATCACGCCAGCGTGATCTGCTCGCTTTTTTCCTTATCAGTTGAATTGAGACCCGAAATACTCTTTTGACTTTGATTTTACAAACAAGTTTCATACATCAATCGATTCTGTGAAATGTGTATTATTTTTGTGTATACTCACAATAAAAACAAAGTGTTGTGCTTTTTGCCAAATAAAGAAAAATAAACACGAAGCGAGTTCTGCCTTCTCTCTGCCAGTGAAGTCCATTCTGAAACGCGTCCGAAAATGAACAATAACTCAGCGAATACTCAGTCAATCAGGCATACAGACACACAGGCATGAAGCTTGAATTCTCTTCTTTTAAATGAAGTAATTTATATAAAAAACAAATATTCTCAGTTCATGTTATCTGTAAGAAAAGAGCGAGATGTCAGTCGTTCTCATCTCATCTAATTACTTGTAATGTGACTCCGCCCACGGAGAGCGCGCGCTATTCAAACGCAAATGGCTGAGGCAATCCTGCAAACTGTGAACGCCCCCATATCAGCTCGAGAAAACACAAGTTTATTCAGATCATTACTTATTTACACCGTCTCGCAGCGCTGTGAGGAATAATAATAATGGAAAATACCTCAGAAGTGCGGGTATTTCGAGGAGCAAGGATCCGACTGAGCTAAGGAATACTGTAGTAAGTTTTTTTTTCCCTTCTCAAGTGATTCGCGTTTCTGTGTGAATGAATGAACGGCAGAGATGCGCGCTGTTTACCACAGCTCGCACACTCGCGTTTCTGTGTGAATGAATGAACGGCAGAGATGCGCGCTGTTTACCACAGCTCGCACACTCGCGTTTCTGTGTGAATGAATGATGATGTTTTAGCAAACTGTATTGCTATACTGAGATGAGTAAAAATTGACTGAAATATGTTGAAATAAAATGTAGGCTATTTGTATAAGCAACTTATTAAACTGCAAATTAACATTTATATGCCCTAATATTTCATAAAAACAACGTTACAGTCAGGCGAAATATGAAAGACAACATTTTGTTGACTAGATTTGGGTACAGTTTTTACTGTAGAATATACTGCCACATCAAATAAGCTTTTGTTTAGCAATTTCTATATATATAAAATACTATTTTTGTCAAAAATAAAGTCATCAACTAAGATGTTAGCTGTTCCAATGTTGGCTATATTCAAACTAATGAATACATAGATAAAATGTAGACCTATAATCATTTTTTTTTTTACAAAGAAAGAGTACACTTGTTGAAATTGTAATTATTGTTGTAATTGTAACCTTTTTAATAAAATAGCAAAACATATTTACAAGATAGATGTAAGCAAAATCTTAAATGGACAATATAAGTCTTCTTCCAAATATATATTTTGTCCTTGCATTGTGGCTCAGTCAGTGTCACACCTGAATGAATGGCTAATTATGCAGAGTGGGTGGGACATTGTATTCTCAGGTGTAAACCACTCCTCATTCACGCCCCCCTCGCATATTGCCTTTCCAAGCAAAACCTGTTTTACATCAATTTAAATCAATGTATTGTTTTATGTGAACTATAAAGCAAGACTATTTTCACATAATTTTGAAGCCAGAACTCGTAGCAACAACATCCATTAGTCAAAAGTCTTATTGACACATATTTATTATGAGTTTTGTGGTCTTATTTCAGCAACTTTAATTTTTATTTTTTTCAATAACCACGCATAAACATTATTCTCTTAAAAATTCAAAAATATACATGCATGGTGATCACATATTTTGGTAGCCCTGTTTGTGCTATATAGAGTGAATTTACACCTTTGCCATTAACATGTTTATAAATAACTGAAAAAAGCACAAATGTCAGAGCATGTCAGAACATCCCAAGGGCCCAGAAAACCGCTCAGACTCCAAAGGGTTAACTTTGAACTTACAATGCTCACATTTTTCACAAAGACTCTCTCTCAAAGACAAACATCGTTTTAAATTTGTATGTGAAATGTTTTTATGTTTATTATGTCTCATATGTTTCTTTTTTTGGATGACCGAATTCTTTTTGTCTGCAAAACAAATTTACCTGCGGGTATGAAATAAATATACCTTGACACACATTTTTCACAGCATTGTCATACAAAGATGTATTTCACATAACGTAAAGCGCAGCATTGAGTGTAGCTTTTGAAAGGGAACAAGACTCTTTTTTTAAAAAAAGTGAGTAATGTCATAGTAGCATTCTACAACCATTTCTGTGACAATTGTACACTAAAATTAAATTAAAATAATATTATTCCTTTTATTTCACAGAAAACCACTGGGGAGTATAAAGTAAAAAGTGAAGGATCAGATCAACATGAAGAAGAAAAACTTACAAGATCAAAAACCCTTCTTGAAAGACTCTCTCTCAAAGACAAACATCGTTTTAAACTGAGAGCTGCAGATGTTCTTCAGTTTACTAAACATTCATTAAAGTCCCATGAGTCTTGTGCAGAAGAGGAGCTGATTCAAACTTTCATACAAAAACTACTGATGATGAACTACAGAGCAAGACACATTAAAACTGAAGAGAGCAGTGATGAAATTCAAGGAAGCAATGTTTCTTTTAATGAGGCAGACTTTGATGATTTTTTTTTCAACTCAGAGTCTTTGACTGAGAAAAAAATAAGTCACTCTGAGCAAATTAACCCGATGGATGTTCAGATGGCCGTATTTCACTGTGCTGATGGTCTCCTGAAACAGCTGATGGTGACTAAACTGTCCCAGTGTCAGTACGCTCTGCCTCTGCTTGTTCCTGATCTATTCACAGAACAGATTGAGTTTCCTCTCTGGACATTCAGACAAATCAACAAGAGCTGGAAGATGACAAACAACAACCATGAAATCATCAGTCAAACCCAGCCGATCTACAAGGCAGAAACTCCAATGGTATTTTTCTTCAGGTTTGGCTCTGTGTCTTCATCCAAGTCTCAGCTGATGAACAGTCTGATCAATGAGAAACACAACACGTTCTTCCACAGGCACTGCCCAGGCAGCAGCAAATCCAGAGTCCTGATGGATGGAGTGGTGGAAATCGCCTGGTTCTGTCCCTCTGGGAAAAACACGGATAAATTCACTGAATGTGTTGCATTCTGTAATCTACACGGTGATGCAGGAGACCACGAGAAACAGCTGCAGATCCTCTCTGAAATGGCTTCAGTCAATGTTGTTCTATTACCACAACTTCAGAGGAATGACAAAAGCATGATAAAACTTCAACAACTCTTCAAAGTCTCAAAGCCACTAATTTGCCTTTTTGCTCAGGATGAATATACTGTCATTAAGTCACAGGAAGGAAAATACAAAATTGGTCTAAAAGACAGAAATCAGGCGGAAGTATCTGAAGATCTCAGAAGAGCAATAAATGATTGTCTCTCAGAATCATCTTCCACTTTTAGACTTGAAGATGTGACCAAACACAGATCAGAGTATATTATAGTAGATGAGGAAGATGGTGATGACTGCAAGAGAGGAAGAGAAGCAGCACAGCAGATGATGAGTTTACTGAAGGAGAAAGATCTGAGAGAAATCAAAGAATCATTTCTGCCTCATCAGGGGAAACTGTGGCATCAGTGGAGTCAAAAGAACAAAGAATTACATCGACCTCAAGCAGATGAGACAGGAATGGACATCAATAGAAAACACAGAGAACTCATGGAAATTCGTCAACAGCAGCATGAATCTGAAATCAGTGAGTTCACAACATTCTTTATAAATAAAATGAACTCAACTGTCGAATATAAGATGTTTTTCATTAAATGGCTCAGAATCTTCCTGGATGAATATACCTCAAGTGACTTTTCTGTTTTTCTTCACAATTATGATAAAACATGGTCAGAAATTGTAAAACTGAAAGAGAATCATGATAAATCTGAACAACTCAAAGCTGAACAAGCAGAACTTGAGAGAATATCTGAGGATCTTCAGGCTGCAGCCTTTGGTTTGGAGCACATCATGAGGGAGATCGGTCAGATCTATGAATCATGTTCATATGTGAAGAAGCAAAAGAAAGGCCTGCAGGTTCACTTCTCTTCTCTCCCGAGTCTTGCAGCAGAGATGATGATCTCTGGATTTCCACTGGAGCTGATGGATGGAGATGCTGCTAATGTTCCTGTGATCTGGATCTCTGCTGTTCTAGATCAACTCATCCAGAAACTGGGGGACCAGAAAGTCTTTGTGCTGTCAGTTTTAGGGCTTCAGAGCTCTGGGAAATCCACCATGCTGAACGCCATGTTTGGGCTCCAGTTTGCCGTCAGTGCTGGAAGATGCACCAGAGGAGCATTCATGCAGTTGGTCAGAGTCTCAGACGAGATGAAACCACAGATTAACTATAGATTTGACTATATTCTGGTCGTTGATACTGAGGGTCTTCGTGCTCTAGAACTGGCTGGAAGATCAACACAGCATCATGACAATGAATTGGCCACATTTGTTGTTGGTCTGGGAAATATGACACTGATCAACATCCTTGGAGAAAACCCTGCTGAAATGCAGGACATTCTTCAGATTGTTGTTCAGGCCTTCATGAGGATGAAGAAGGTCAGACTGAATCCCAGCTGTTTGTTTGTGCATCAGAACGTTTCAGATGTCACAGCTGGAGAGAAAAACATGGAGGGAAGGAGACGACTGCAGGAGACACTGGATGAGATGACAAAACTCGCTGCCAAAGAAGAAGACTCTGATGCAGAAAGTTTCAGTGATGTCATTAAGTTTGATGTTCAGAATGATGTGAAGTATTTTGCTCATCTCTGGGAGGGAAGCCCACCAATGGCACCACCAAACCCAAACTACTGTGAAAATATTCAACAACTAAAGGAAACGATTAGATCTCAAGGTTCAAAGTCACATGGATTAATGCTGACACACTTAAAAGATCATGTTAAAGATCTCTGGGAGGCTTTACTGAATGAAAAATTTGTCTTCAGCTTCAGAAATTCTCTGGAGATTTCAGTCTACAGAAAGCTGGAGACAGAATACAGCAAGTGGTCCTGGAGTCTTCGCAGTGCTATACTGGAAACTGAGAACAAACTACACAACAAAATAGAAAATGAAGCAATTCATGAGGTTAAAGAAAGTGATATTAAAAATGAACTGAAGAAGACAAGTGAGGAAGTGGAAAAATCAATGTCAGAATTCTTTGAGAAGGACAAAGATAAAGATATACTGATTCACTGGAAAAGATCTTTTGAAATCAAAATCAAAGAGCTTCAGGAAAACATTGTGAGAGAAACAAAGAGGAATTTAAATGAGATTCTTCCTCATCCAGACCTGGAGAAAGAGATTGATGATCAGAGGACACATCATGAAAACACTCTCTATGAAAAGAGCAAAGAATTTGCCTTAAAATTCAAAGACAAAACAAATGATGAAGAAACGCTGAAGAACGAGTTTGATTTGTTCTGGAAACAGAGTGTGAAGAAGATCATCAGAGACACTCCTCCAATCAAAGACATTGATGTAATGAGAGATGTGAAAAAGATCCTCAGTGATATCTATGGAAGTGTTTCTATGGACCACTGGGGGGAAGGCAGTGATATTTTATCTGTGCCCAGTTATTCACATTATGTAAAGGTAAAGAAATCTGGTAAAATTCCAACAGATGTCTATAGATCAGTTAAAGTGAGTATTGGTTCCATTCTTTCTCACGAGGATGAAACTCAAATAAAATCATTAGTCACTGATGTTGATCAGCAGGCAAATAAACTGATTCAGTCGTTTAAAATGTCAAAGATGGGCTACAACATCAGCTATATTAAAGAACTCACAGGTTATATCAAGGCAAGAGAAAGAGAACATCAGAAAGGACCAGTGAAATATAAGTTCAAGAAACAATTCTTCATGGATTTGTGTTTTTCCATCTGTAAGAGAGCAAACAAGAAGATTACTGACCAACACAGACTGTTCAGGTATGCCAATGATCCTGAAACACATTTTGCGAAGAAGAGAGAAGAGTACTACAGTATTTTCCAGAAATACTGTCATGGAGCAACATCAGCTGCCATTTTTGGCGAGATCATCTGTCAGAAACTGAAAGAGCCTATTGAGCAGAGCGTCTGCAAAAAGACTTCCAGAGATCTGACTGATGAAATAATGAAAAACTGTGAATCACTGAATGGAAACAGATCAAATCTGGAGAAACACATCCTGAAGACACTGGCAGAAGATGAGGATTTTGACAAATACATGGATTACATTAATAATCCCAGAGATCACTTCAAGAGTTTCATCAAAGATGAAGTCAGTCGGTACATCACTGATCATTTCAGTGTCAGTGTTTTACCCAAGATGAAGGAGAACATTAAACTCCTGCAGCAGAAGATCATGGAAGCTGCACATGCATCTACTGAACATGTTCAAGAGAACAGAGGAGATGTTGGTTTGTGGTTGAAGAGTTTCACACAGAAGCTCTCAGATGAGCTGATCTTCTCTGAAAAAGACCTCAGTGGAGTCAAACATGATGATGTTGATGATTTCAATCTCCTAGAAGATGGGATAAGACATGAACTTCCTACAGTTGTTTCTGATATAAACACTCATTTCAATGACTTTCTCTGGAAGCTGGACTATAAAGACAGACCAGATGAGCTTCTGGTTGATCACTTCTGTCGGTGCTGTTGGGTTCAGTGTCCGTTCTGTAAAGCCGTCTGCACCAACACCATAGAAAACCATGATGGAGATCACAGAGTTCCTTTCCACCGTATTAATGGGCTAAATGGGTTCTATTACAATGAAACAAAGGATCTTTGTATAGAGTTTTGCTCAACTGTAGTGACAAGTGATCAATCTTTTAAATACTCAGAAAAGTGGTTCCCATTTAAACAATACCGAAGAGCAGGAGGAGTTTATGCGAAGTGGAGCATCACCCCTGACTTCTCTCATCTACCATACTGGAAGTGGTTTGTGTGCAGATTTCAGGATGATATTGAAAAAAACTATGGGAAATCATTTCAGGGGAATGGTGAGATCCTTGAATATTGGAGAAAATACACAAAGGAGGACGCACTTGAAAGTTTAGAGGAATCTTACTCTTTTAAGAAACTTATCTTACCACGTCAATTAAATAGAATTCTCTATAGTGTGTGAAGTAAAAATAAAATATAAGTATGTCAGTCAATTTTGATGATGAAAAGGGTGACTTTTATTTGCAGGGTAGCAACAAAGTACACAAAGCTACTTTGATTCATAAAAACGAGGCACCGTTACTCAAAGTTACACTGGTAAAAATTATTCTGTGTTGAAGTAAATAGTACAGACTTTTTTTTTTTTACTCGTATAAGTTAGATCAGGCAAAAATGTAATAAACAATGTAAATTCTGTATTAGCACTCAATTTAAGCTTGTAGAAATTAAAACGTAAATATCAACATTATAAAATTAAGTAAAACCTGCTCTACTCTCTGATACTGGTGTTCCCATCAAGCACTGGGGCATGAATCATTAATAAGGTGGCATTTTCCTCTGTTTTCTATCTGAATTTACACAGTTTTAGCATTGCTTTTGTTGTCATGTTTTTGTGACACATGGAGTTCATTTTACACCCAAATTTGCCGTATACAACATCAGAAAGATCCGTCCCTTCCTATCGGAGCTACACAACTCCTTGTCTAAGCTCTTGCTCTATCCAGACTGGACTATTGTAATGCTCTCCTGGCAGCTCTTCCAGCATCAGTCAAACCTCTGCAGCTGATCCAGATGCTGCAGCAAGCCCTAAACTCACTGCTTCAGATCTATGTGTCTCCAGAAGCTTGTGTTCTGCAAGTGAACGACGCCTTGTGGTGCCATCATCCCAAAGAGACACAAAATCACTTTCATTGACCTTTATCTGGACGTTTTCCTGCTGGTGGGATGACCGGCGCAACTCAATACATTTTCAAGATCCTTGCTATGTGTACTGTGCTAGACTAACTGGGACTTGTCACTGCACTTGTTGCTTCTATTGTTCTCTTAATTAGTAAGTCACTTTGGATAAAATATAATTGTAAACGTATAAAATAAGTTCTATTAGAGCATAAAGGTTTACTGCAATTGCCTTTTAATGTGGATATTTTTACATGTTCTAAATTATATACTAAGCTTGTATTTCCTATAATTCATATATCTTGATGTTCAGTGTTTGTTTAATGACTAATACTGTAAATGTGCTGTTATTCTGTACTTATACATTTAGTTAATTGAACATAAATTGACTAAATTTGCTATTATTAAGTACTTAATTAGAGATTGGTCAAAAAAAGTTGTGAAATTGGATCTGTAAAAATAAAAATGAAAACTAAATATACAAACTTTGTATTTGAGTTTATGTACTTATTGCATTTTTATACATAACTTCATAGTTATTTTACACAGAAAAACTATATATTAAAAGAAAATTACTGTAGAGACAGCATTATCATAAAATAACTTAAAAAAAACGAAATTTACAGATTAACCTGAAAGTTAAATGTTTTTTAATGTAATTTGACATAATTTTTCCACGGTTAAATAAACCATTATCAACAGTAATATACTGTGATTTAATTAATTTTGACCGTAAAGTCAATTCTGATTTTTTTTAAACGGAATTTCAAAAATTAAATTTTGTGAAATGGTTATTTGCTGTAATTTAATGGAATCCGTCTGGAAACTCTTTTTTACTGGATTTTTTTTTTTACTGTGTGATTTCTGACTCTTTGGTTGAAATCCAAAGCCCATAGAGAGCTGTCCTCGGCTCTCCTTGACTTTTCTGCTGCTGTTGGTTCTTTTTAAGGTGGATAGGCCTAATATAGGCTACAATTAAAGTATTTTCTGAACTTTAATTTCCCACAAATTGCATTTCCAAATAAATAAATGGATGCATGCAAAAATACATATATGCATAAATAAATAACTTGATTAGGCTACTGAATAAATAAATAGGCATACACATTATAAATAATCTGTATTCATATGTATTAATCATGTTGATAATAACAATGTTGATATTTGTAAAATATTACATATTAATCATGTAAATTTCCCGCACCTGACATAGACATCCAAAAAAAAATTACCCAGTTTAAAGGTCAAATGTTGAACGTCAATATGACGTCAAATTTGGGTCATGGTTGGACCTCCAAATAGTGGACCTAGTTTGGACATCGAAAAGATGTCCAGAATTGGTCATGGACTGACGGACCCAATATAGACATGATCTGCATGTCTATTCGACGTCCAATGTTTAATAGGACCGTGGTTGACGTCAGAAGGACTGATTTGCTAATAATCAGCTGAAGAGATCAAGAGCTGGTAATATGTCTGTGTGATCACGGATAGCTGATTGGGACGGTGACCTGGCTTCCCCTTCCTTTTTGTCTTATCTTCTGTTGTTCTGAACACTTTGTTGCGCATTGCCGCAATGTTCCGTCTCACCTCATCATTTGCACCTGTCAGACAAGCCCACATCAAGTGACCTTGACATCAGGAGATTGTGAGACCTGAGTATTAATCCGTTTGGACACCCCCGCACTGTTTCAACTGGAGGACTGTGTGTTTGTGGGGTCTGTTTGGTACATTTATTGTTTGTGTGAATGAACTCATAAGTTGTTTCGAGTTGTTTGAGTGTATTGGGTGTTTGGAACCTTACTTTTTAAAGCTAGCAGCTGATTTTATTGCCTCACCTCTGATTCATATTTTTAACCTTTCTCTTGTCTTAAATGAAATTACACTATGGAAATTAAAAATTCCCCTGTTTAAAGGTGGAGATGCCACACAGCCAAATAATTGCCGGCCCATTTCCAAGCTGTCCGTCTTGGCCAAAGTCCTCGGAACATTTGTCTAAGGACTTTCTGTCTGTTAATAATACCCTGTCTGATTTTCAATCTGGTTTTAGAAAACATGGCACAACTACAGCCGCCTTAAAGTACTAAATGATTTTATTGAATCTGTTGATAACAACTGATACAACAACTTACTGAGATAACGACTTGTCAGTATTGGATTATCTGAACATTCTATTGGTTGGTTTAATAACTATCTCTCAAATAGAACGTAATGTGTACAGGCAGAATGTTTTATCTCTGGTTCACTCAATGTAACTAAAGGTGTGCCACAGGGGTCAGTCCTAGGACCACTCCTATTTACTCTATATAAATAATATTAATTAAAATGTTCATAATGTGAATTTTCATTATTACACTGATACAGTTATAGTTCAGTATCCACACCCAATCTGGCTCTCTGTTACAACTTGCGTTTTAATATTGTTCAGCGTAACTTATTAAAATTAAAACTAGTTTTAAATGCTGATAAAACAAAATTCATGTTTTCTAAATCAAAATCAATCCCTCAATCTTCCTATTACTATGTCCCAAGGTTCAGAGATTGATTTTGTGTCTCAGTATAGGTATTTGGGGATTTTAATTGATGACGCTCTCTCCTTTGGCGCTCATGTTCAGCAATTGGTGAAAAGATTGAACATGAAATTGGGTTTTTACTTTAGAATCAAATCCTGTCTTTCCTTTGTGGCCAAAAAGAGGCTTGTTGCAGTCTGTACTGTACTTGTAAGGTTTTTCTCCAGTGTGGATCCTCTCATGTGTTTTAAGATGTGATGACTAATTGAATCTCTTGTCACAGTGTGAACACTTGTAAGGTTTTTCTCCAGTGTGAATTCTCTGGTGCAGTTTTAAACCGTCCGCTGTAGTAAGTCTTCTCACACTCAAAGCACATGTACTCTCTCGACTGAAACTCTTTCCACACTGATCACATGTGAACGGCTTTTCTCTGGTGTGGATCCTCATGTGTTGATTACGATGTGTTATGTGTGTAAAACTCTTTCCACATTGATCACATGTGAACGGCTTCTCTCCAGTGTGAATTCTCATGTGAATCTCGAGACTTTGTTTGGTTGTGAAACTCTTTCCACACTGAGTGCAGGTGAAAGATTTCTTGGCTCTTCTTTTCTTTAAAAATATATTTTTAGTCTTTGAGTGACTTAAGGCGAGACACTACAGGTGAATAGGGTAAAATTTTAAATTAATAGATATCTCCATGAAACTTCCTCAGTTGATTACTTACACAAGTATATAAAAAAATGTATTACAAGTTTTAGAAATGTGTATGTTTAATTATGCAAATTAGACATTATCTCATTAAATATGCACGATTTTGCATATATTTTCGGTAGATAGATCTGAACATATGATAAAGCCTGGTGCAAAATTCTTTTTTCATTTTGTTTACACACAAGATGAAAATAAAAACTCAGGGGGATTTCAGGATATATGCTTTCATTACCTAGGGAATCAAAATATACTGTCCATAGCCATAAAAAAATTATTTTCACCATATTTTGTTTTTATTAAAATGTCACATAAATCAGGCCATGAATGATTTATTAACAAATCCCTCTGAAAATATCTTCAGAATACTGCTAAGTGTATAACTGGAAAGTTTGGTGTACACAGCTGCTACATAGGCTGAGATGTTTGTACTGGAGAATGACAAAAAAATCATTTTGAGAAAACGGTAGATAAAGATTTAAATAGCTCTAAATGAGAAATCGTTGTTAGCTTTAAATCCCCCTTTGGACATTCACGATTGGTTACTGATAGAAAGGAAATGCCCATATTTGGGTTACATAGCGTTGTGCAGGAGACTCAGAGCTTCACAATGATACCGGTCATGACAGACTTCAGTAAACAGACGGATCTTGGCATGTCGCGTTGGAATAATAACTTCCTGGTAAATTCGGGAGAAACTTACTGCCGCAAATAAACAAAATGTAATAAAATAAACATCTTAATGTATATTTTCAATGTTTTCTTTATAGCAGTTTGAAAGAACACATATTGAAGGAGTAAACTAGCCCAAAATCTCAAAACTGAGCACTGCATGAAAAATCGACGTTTTTGCCTGCCGTGTCTCGCCTTAAAGGTTTTTCTCCAGGTTGGACATGATGTTCCTCCTTCACTTCACTCAGCTCTTCACTCTCCTCCTTCACTTCACTCGGTTCTTCACTCTCCTCCTTCACTTCACTCAGCTCTTCACTCTCCTCCTTCACTTCACTCGGTTCTTCACTCTCCTCCTTCACTTCTCTCGGTTCTTCACTCTCCTCCTTCACTTCCATCGGGTCTGACATGAAAGAAACAAATGTGTCTCGTGCCGTGTCTCACCTTAAAGGTTTTTCTCCAGGTTGGACATGATGTTCCTCCTTCACTTCACTCAGCTCTTCACTCTCCTCCTTCACTTCACTCGGTTCTTCACTCTCCTCCTTCACTTCACTCAGCTCTTCACTCTCCTCCTTCACTTCACTCAGCTCTTCACTCTCCTCCTTCACTTCACTCAGTTCTTCACTCTCCTCCTTCACTTCACTCGGTTCTTCACTCTCCTCCTTCACTTCCATCGGGTCTGACATGAAAGAAACAAATGTGTCTCGTGCCGTGTCTCGCCTTAAAGGTTTTTCTCCAGGTTGGACATGATGTTCCTCCTTCACTTCACTCAGCTCTTCACTCTCCTCCTTCACTTCACTCGGTTCTTCACTCTCCTCCTTCACTTCACTCAGTTCTTCACTCTCCTCCTTCACTTCACTCAGTTCTTCTCTCTCCTCCTTCACTTCACTCAGCTCTTCACTCTCCTCCTTCACTTCACTCGGGGTTCTTCACTCTCCTCCTTCACTTCACTCGGTTCTTCACTCTCCTCCTTCACTTCACTCGGTTCTTCACTCTCCTCCTTCACTTCCATCGGGTCTGACATGAAAGAAACAAATATTACATTTAATTTTCAGTACATCAAAATAACTCAAAGAGAGGAATATAAAGTGAAAGGACATGAAAGTGAGCCCTGATGTAATAGTAGAAAGTAGACAACTGTTATGAAATATTGTGATAATTTGATACCTTTTTATAAATTGATTATATGTCCTTGAAACTTTCCATGAATGAGGAAAATTTATCTTCCAATTATTATTTTTAAAACATTATAGGCACGAATCCCATGTTTCTTTAGCAAGAACTATTAAATATATTTGATCAATGACACAATTATCTAACATGATATTAACATTAAATTATACCATGGTCTGGGTGAATACTCGATTCTGATTGGCTGCAGGGTGTCCGTTAAAAAGTGATAATGTACACCTAAATAAACCGTCAGGCGTAACCAAGGAAACCAAGTTATTGTTTGTAACTTGTAACTTTAGATTTCGATTGTAAAACTAATTAAAATATAAACTAATGTTTTAAAAATGTGTTATTTGGCAAGTGACCATGGTATAAGCGGGTTAATGCCCTTCGAGGTGTCCATTGTCAGGTATTAATGGACTTTGGCGGAGGCAACCGCTTCTGCCGTCATCCATTAATACCTGATAATGGACACCTCGTCGGGCATTAACCCTTACATATACAACACTGCCATATTTTGACACCAACTTTGAGATTGATATTTATTTGACTAAAACATTTTAATTATTAATGGCCGTTCACAGAAGACTTTTCCTTGCACTGACTTCCATTCATGCGCATGTGAAAGTGGGACACCAGAAACACAAGCTCAAGTGAATTACCCTGTGAGAAATAACACAAGCGTTTAGCATTCAAGTGGAGAGGATTGTTTATTTTTACATTTTGAATTATTATTATTTGTTATTTGTTAAATTTATTGACGTCATTTCACGACTGTTGCAGCGTCTGTAGAAACTTCACAAGCTCAAAGTGTAGAGTGGCCATAACTTTAACTGGCTTTAAATTAACTATTTTATTAGCATTATCTGTGTCCTAAATGTTTCACTCAACCCTGTTACTCCTGACATGATTTTCCTCCTTTTAAAAACTGACACACACAGGAAGTGACATAATCTGGGCTCTTTCTACTGCATGCTGGGAAGACAAGAAAATAATAGGCTTGTTTGAGATTAGCAAAATCATCTCGAGAGTGATCACCGCGAGATGCATGCTGGTTAGAAATGTGTCCGAGTGCGGTCCGCCTTGCTCTGATGTCATGATGACGTGTGTCTGAAACTCTCGCGAGCGCAAGGCAGATTCTGCAGTCGAGGGCAGTTGCTCTCCACCGACTGCGCTGATCAAAAGCACGATGGGAAATGACTTGCTGACGACACAGCTTATTGCTCATTGGTTTAAACAACCGTGATGTATTGTTCTCTGTATAAATGTTTGAATTTAAAACTCTGATATCGTGTTTTTATGTCTATACATTATGTGTGAGTATTCCCAAACTCTCTGACAGTAATCTCTATGGGTTATTTGATTGTTGTCATATTTATATATAAAAAAATATATATAGCCTATAAAACATGTCTATAATTAAAGTAAAAATTAATGATAAACACGTCTTTGGGGTATGTAATAAAATAACAAGTACTTTGGGTATCTTGTTTATTATATTTATTTTCATATAAAAGCAACAGAACTTAAATTACATCCAGTTTATTAGCAACACTGTGCATGAGCGTGAATCCGGTGAATCCCGCGATATCCATCTCTGATCTCACAGGTGTCAGATCCACTGCGAGAAGAGACAACTGTCCGGCTTGCCTGCGCTTTTTTCACTCCTCCTCTCACTGCAGCCGCCTACTCTCGACTACATTTCAGGCGAGGCAAGGCGCATCTCAAACAAGCCTATTCTCAATCCATTGTCTCAGTTTTTACACAAACTGTAGCATTGACTGTATTCATCAACCCTGTCACCAAAGTTACTGTAAGAAGAATCTCTATAACTATGAATAACTTGTATGATATTTAACAAATACAACTTTATCAGTAACTTGGTGTTTACTGATTATTCCTAAAAATATATATTTTGTAAACTATGTTGAAAATGACTAAACTTCTGGTAACGTTGTTGCAAATTGGGAACCAGATATAAAATAAATGTAAAATAAAACAGATAAAATAGTATTTAGCTTGATCTGATGTTGACAATCAATATAAAAATGTCTCAAATCTCCCTTTACTGACCATTTGTTGAAGAAAAACCCAGAACATTCTGTACCGTTTCATAGTTGAACTGTTTATCTAAATGTGATGAAGTGCTTGAATGTTTCTAACATGAATGTTCTTCAGCATCATGAATGAATGAAGAATAAACACCAACCTCTTTGTTCTTCAGGATCTTCAGTGTGTTTCATTCTGCAGGGTTCTGGATCACTCATGTTCTCACTGTCCTCTTTAATAAACTCAGTCTTTGCAGATTTCAGCTCTTCCTGATGCTCTGATGCTCGTCTTCACTTGTAGCTGATGGGAATTTACAGCATTTATTGGAGAATTACTGTGGGAGGAGCTTCACTGATGATGTGATAACAGTGGGAGGAGCTTCACTGATGATGTGATTGCAGTGGGAGGAGCTTCTCTGATGAATTACAGTGGGAGGAGCTGATCTGCCAAAATCAAAAATATAAATCACTGAGTTTGTTTTTATAATAAATGACACTTCTAAGCATTTATGTCTGTCTATCTATTCATCGTACAGTAACTGATGCCAATTCATTAATTATTTTTATTGCTAATCCTAACATTATTCTGCTTCTTCATTAAAATACAGGTATCTAGAAATATAGAAAATAATATAAATAATTTTAATTCTTTCAAATATAAATAATGGTAAGAAAAACTGTTAAAATCATAAAAACAGCAATAAAAGGTACATAAAGTAGCCAACAAATCCCCTCAGTCTGCTGACACCAATGAAATGAGCTTTAAGTGTCAATTTACAGGAGATCTGAAGACATCAGCATAATAAATGAGGTGAAAACAGGAACTATTGTCATGAAATAAAGAGTGTTTTCAGCAGATCTGTTAATATTGATGAGCCTCAGACTATCAACACTCATTCAACAAGCCATTCAGGATCATCAGCAGATCATCTCACTTTATTCTGAGTGTTTGCTGTTAGAAACACATTATTTGAGTCAGGATACATGATAAAAGCCTGTAAAACTGCTCTACTGAAAGAAAATATTGTAATTTCTCACAGTATGACATGGATAAAACATCAATAACACAAAAACAATCACTATGACACTCATCTTCATCAACCACTACAGAGAAGTAATTACAGCAGCATAATATGTCCACATTAATCTAAATATAGTTTGATCGTATGATAACATTAATCACTATAAAGTAGTTAGATCGTTAAAAGAATAACATTTTATATGCGAAGAAACTGAAAATTTTCATAAATCTTTTAAAGTTAAAGAGCACCACTAAAAAGCACTATTGTTCCAAGAGTAAAACGCTATTCATATTTATTAGTAAAGCATTTAGCAGTCTCTGTTCCAGTATGACACTTGAGATCGATTCACATTAATTCCCTTCACAGATCTTAATCTTTGACTTTTGACTTGACGAAACAATCAGACAAACGAACACAAAATCGCTCAGGTCTGAATGAACTCAACATATTCTCCTCATGCTTGTGGTGGTTACAAAAGATAAATAATAGTAAATAAATATGTGATAATATGTGATGGGACGCGCATTTGTTTTCGTGGTGCAAAAGTTCCAGTGCATCTTTCCCCGCGATGCTGCCTGGGCTAGACTCTGACTGCGGGCAGTTGGCCATCAACCACAGACACATCTAAACTATGGGCCCTATTTTAACGATCTGAAACGCAAGTGTCAAAGCGCAAAGCGCAAGTAACTTTGTGGGCGGGTCTTGGCACTGTTGCTATTTTCCCGGCGGGATAAATGACTCTTGCGCCAGGCGCAAATCTAAAAGGGGTTGGTCTGAAGTAGCTTCATTATTCATAGGTGTGGTTTGGGCGTAACGTGAAATAAACCAATCAGAGCATCATCTCACATTCCCTTTAAGAGCAGACGCGCTTTTTCCTTGGCGTATTGCTATTATAACGGCGGTTTTGCCAGGCGCGCGCCAGGAGCGGTTCACAGCCGAGGAGAGCAACGCTCTCGTCACGGCCGTAAAAGAGAGAGAAGTGACATTGGGGATGGAGAAACACACCCAAATTAGCTTCGGTTAAACAGGTATATAATAATGTGGGTAAATGTGTAAGCTAGATGTATGCTTTTATAATAAATCTATCTATCTATCTATCTATCTATCTATCTATCTATCGTTCTATCGTTTGTAATAATATGATTTGCAAAAATGAAAACTGCTGCTTCTGTGTAGATTAGAGAATCAAAGTGTATGCGCGTTGTGCACACGCTATACATTATGGTCAAGCATGCGCCCTTAAAATAGCATAATGAACAACGCGCAACCCTCCACCCTCCTTTTCTATCGTTTCAGAGGTTTGTGTGTGTCTAAAATGTAACCCTGATTGTTTTACATGCCTTTTGTTAAATAATCACTCGTTATTAAACTTTTGATATTTCGATAATACCTCAATTGTATGGAACGAATTTGTGCAAATTTCTATGTCACTGTCCATCTTTATTATGTGGGTTTAGGGGGCGCGTAGATCTAGGCTATGTACTGAACTTTTTTTTTAAGCAGAAAATTTCTTATTTTCAAATATGCATTTATAGTGTGTATATAAACAAATATATATTTTATAATGACATAATTATACATATACATGTTATATGTTTTAAATACAATTATAATTAATGTAGGCTAATATATGTAGCAGGGCATTCAGTTACTTTTGAAAGGACAAAAATAAGGCGTTAGTGTATTTCATTAGACTTTAACTTTGCCAGCTATAAAAAAAATCTAGCATTTCCTCACGTTTTACCACTTTAGTGACAGTCGATATGCATGCATGGGCCACTGGCTATGACAGTTGTTATCCTTTGTTGTGTAATAAGAAGGAACGGCTTCTAAACAGGGATTAAATATAACATTGGTGTGATAGTGATGGGTGGAAGTGGTAATAAGAAAATATCCAGTTCATTCCTTATTAAATGTGCAATAACAGAAAAAAAAAATCCTTATTTTAGATTGCATATTTGAGTAACAAAAATGTATGGGTGGAGTTTTTTAGGCATTGTGTTTCTGTTACCTGTCTATATTGTGTTTTGGATTGATGGGAAAGGGAGATGGAAGTTATATAAGTAAGATTAAAAACAATGCTTAAAAGCAGTGATTTTTTTTTTTTTTTTTTTTTAAACAAACAAATCACACGAGGCTAAATGGGGAATCATAATACCATAACTGTATTACTACTACTGTTTATCATTTGTCCCATTTTTGTGTCCTTTGTCTCTTTCAACACAAGAAGCACAAAGGGGATCTAGTGGATCCTGAAGACTCCCTGCATTGACGCTGTACCCTCACCTTCAGTCTCAGCTCCTTGGATTTTGCAAGACTTTCCTTGCTCCTTATTTTTAATAAACATTAAACTTCCCAGTGTTGGTCTTTGTGAAAAAGTGCAGATACACCCACGTATGATTAGCGCACAGTTTAGCACAAAATCTTTAGTTGTATTTAAATCGCTCCTGCTGACTTGAGCATATTTCCTCCTCTCTGTCGAACACTACAAGAACAACATAGAGGAAAGGACAGACAACATGCTTGACATGCAGTTTATTAGACATTTATAAATCCATTGTGCTAAATCAGTGCAGAAGTATATACAGTATATATATATATATATATATATATATATATATGTGTGTGTGTGTGTGTGTGTGTGTGTGTGTGTCATTGACAAATAAATCATGCAAAAACAATGCATTTACACAAGTTTCAGTTGTTAACATTTCTAAGTGTTTAAATTCACCAGACATGGAAAGTGTACCAACCTACCTGTCATGAACTGCTTAGAGACACGAAGTAGGAGATCCAAATGCAGCTTTATTGGCTGGGGCAATCCAGAGGCGTAATCCAAAGTACAGGCTAGGGTCATACACAGGCAGGCAGTCAAAACAAAGAAACAAAGAAACAAACAAAACAAACAAAACAAACAAACAGGCAGGGACCAGAGGCAAGAGAGTAATTCAGGGAACAGGGCAAGATATCAAGAACCAAGAAACACGAAAACTAGGAGAATGCTCAGAAATGCAGTGTGACACAAACAAGACTTCGCCGTGAGTGAATGAATGAACAAGGTATAAATAGACTGAGACTAACAGGGTGATGGGACACAGGTGAATGCAATCAGTGATAATGAGGTACAGGTGAATGTGATGAGTGTTCAGAGATAATGAGTCCGGTCAGTGAGTATGGGAATTGTAGTCTGAGAGTGAACGTGAGTGTCTGATGTGGAGTGCCCTCTGGTGGCTCTCAAGGGCACTCCAGCTGGTGACCGTTACATAGCCCCCCCTTTAAGGAGCGGATTCCAGACGCTCCTAACTTGTCCAGGAGGGTGGTGGAGCGGAGGCGGACCCGGGGGCGGGATGGAGGGCCAGGCCCGTGCAGCGGAAGAGGACCTGAAGACTCCGGCAGGGCGGAAGGCCAGGGCGGAGCAGGCTGTGCAGGCGACCAGGGCGGATCAGGCTGTGCAGGCGGCCAGGGCGGAGCAGGCTGTGCAGGCGGCCAGGGCGGAGCAGGCTGTGCAGGCGGCCAGGGCGGAGCAGGCGGCCAGGGCGGAGCAGGCTGTGCAGGCGGCCGGGGCGGAGCAGGCTGTGCAGGTGGCCGGGGCGGAGCAGGCTGTGCAGGCGGCCGGGGCGGAGCAGGCTGAGCAGGCGGATCCAACGGTTCAGGAACATGAACGGGCTCTAGAACAGGAACAGACACCGGCTCAGGGACAGGAACAGACACCGGCTCAGGGACAGGAACAGACACCGGCTCAGGGACAGGAACAGACACCGGCTCAGCGGCGGCCATCCTTTCCGAAGACACTGGCTCGGCGGAGACCATCTTGTCCCGAGACACTGGCTCGGCGGTGGCCATCTTGTCCGAAGACACAGGCGTGGTTTCGGCCATCTTGTCCGAAGACACAGGCGTGGAGTCGGCCATCTTGTCCGAAGACACAGGCGTGGAGTCGGCCATCTTGTCCGAAGACACAGGCGTGGAGTCGGCCATCTTGTCCGAAGACACAGGCGTGGAGTCGGCCATCTTGTCCGAAGACACAGGCGTGGAGTCGGCCATCTTGTCCGAAGACACAGGCGTGGAGTCGGCCATCTTGTCCGAAGACACAGGCGTGGAGTCGGCCATCTTGTCCGAAGACACAGGCGTGGAGTCGGCCATCTTGTCCGAAGACACAGGCGTGGAGTCGGCCATCTTGTCCGAAGACACAGGCGTGGAGTCGGCCATCTTGTCCGAAGACACAGGCGTGGAGTCGGCCATCTTGTCCGAAGACACAGGCGTGGAGTCGGCCATCTTGTCCGAAGACACAGGCGTGGAGTCGGCCATCTTGTCCGAAGACACAGGCGTGGAGTCGGCCATCTTGTCCGAAGACACAGGCGTGGAGTCGGCCATCTTGTCCGAAGACACAGGCGAGGATTCGGCCATCTTGTCCGAAGACACAGGCGTAGAGTCGGCCATCTTGTCCGAAGACACAGGCGCAGAAAGAGGAAGAGGAACAGATTCAGGCTCAGTATCCGGATCAGATTCAGTCTCGGCGGGACGAGACTCTTGACGGGCGAACGTGACGTGAAGCTCAGTCTCTGGATCGGCTGACGTGACGTGAAGCTCAGTCTCTGGATCGGCAGAAGTGACGTGAAGCTCAGTCTCTGGATCGGCAGAAGTGACGTGAAGCTCAGTCTCTGGATCAGGATCAGCGCGCTCTGAGCTTGACGGGACCAGCGTCAGCGAGGGCTTTGAGCTGGATAGGACCAGCGGCGAAGAGGACTTTGAGCTGGACAGGACCAGCGATGAAGAGGGCTCTGAACTGAACGGAACCAGCGGCGAAGAGGGCTCTGAGCTGGGCAGGACCAGCGGCGAAGAGGGCTCTGAGCTGGGCAGGACCAGCGGCGAAGAGGGCTCTGAGCTGGGCAGGACCAGCGGCGAAGAGGGCTCTGAGCTGGACGGAACCAGCGATGAAGAGGGCTCTGAGCTGGGCAGGACCAGCGGCGAAGAGGGCTCTGAGCTGGACGAGACCAACAGTGAAGGCTCTAGCTTGGCGGGCATGTCGCTTGCTGTCTCAGGGGCGGCGGGCATGACGCATACTGCCTTGGCTTCGGCAGATTTGGCGTGAAGTGCGGGCTCGGCTGGACTGGTGTGAAGTGCAGGCTCGGCAGACGTGAAACCCACAGAAAAAGTCGAACCACCGAGTTGCAGGGCCAAATCAACATACTGTTTTAGAGTCCAGCTAGGGTGATAAAGTGGCATTATAGAGCTAAGCGGCTCAGATAGTCCTCCACGAAAAAAGATCATTAGACATAACTCGTCCATACAGGTCAAGCAAGCCAGCTCCAAAAAGTCCATGACGTATACCTCTATGGGCTGGTGTCCCTGACGGAGACGCATGATCTGTGCTGCTGGATTCATTATGGATCTGGATCTTACTTGGCTGCTGGATCAGTGTTGGCGAAGTCTTCTGTTATGAACTGCTTAGAGACACGAAGTAGGAGATCCAAATGCAGCTTTATTGGCTGGGGCAATCCAGAGGCGTAATCCAAAGTACAGGCTAGGGTCATACACAGGCAGGCAGTCAAAACAAAGAAACAAAGAAACAAACAAAACAAACAAAACAAACAAACAGGCAGGGACCAGAGGCAAGAGAGTAATTCAGGGAACAGGGCAAGATATCAAGAACCAAGAAACACGAAAACTAGGAGAATGCTCAGAAATGCAGTGTGACACAAACAAGACTTCGCCGTGAGTGAATGAATGAACAAGGTATAAATAGACTGAGACTAACAGGGTGATGGGACACAGGTGAATGCAATCAGTGATAATGAGGTACAGGTGAATGTGATGAGTGTTCAGAGATAATGAGTCCGGTCAGTGAGTATGGGAATTGTAGTCTGAGAGTGAACGTGAGTGTCTGATGTGGAGTGCCCTCTGGTGGCTCTCAAGGGCACTCCAGCTGGTGACCGTTACACTACCGATACTTTAAATCAGCAGTTTTTACCAGTATTTGAGAGAGATCTACAAACCTTTTCACTCTGCCACAAGGGCCATTTAGGCTCCTCTGGAGGATGCATTATCATGTATACTGTAATTACCATAGTAAATGACATGCAAATTGCTGGTAAAAAGTTTTTCAATTATCTCAATACATATATATATATATTAATTTATATATATATATATATATATATATTATTATTATTATTTTTTTAATATATATATATATATATATATATATACACACACACACAATTTTTTATATAGATAGATGATGTATTTGATTTGTAAAAAGCTTGTAATATTTTTTTCAGTAAGCTATAATATACTATGGGTGTCAACATGTTTTTATGCTGTAATATAGGGAAGTTGGTCGATTTTATGAAATGTACACAAAGTAGAACTATAGGTATTGTTGTGTTATACGCCGGCTGTTGCAATACAAGAAAAACAAAACCTTTTTTGTTAAAATATGTGTTAATAAAAAAAGTAACGCATTTGTTTAGAAATAGTTAATTTGATATGTTTGTAGAAAAACAATATTTGTTTAGATCTTTTTTTGAAGGATTTAATTAATATGTACATGTAAAAGCTTTAAAGCTAAAGTAAATTAAAAAGAGCATATTAGGAATAAAAGTTTAATAACATATAACCTGGAATAAAGTACAAAAACATTGCAATTAATTACACACATTAACAAAACACTTAACAGAACAGTGTGTTTGTGTAAATCTAATACTGGGTGGTTTGTATCAGCCCACTCACCCAGCGTATAGTATCACACTCAGTATTGTACATAGGAATAAAATACCAAAACACTGCAATTAATTACACACATTAATAAAACACAGATCAGAACTGTGTGTTTGTGTAAATCTAATATTGGGGGGTTTTTTTTCAGCCCACTCACCCAGCGTATAGTATCACACTCAGTATCGCACATAGGAATAAAATACCAAAACACTGCAATTAATTACGCACATTAATAAAACACAGATCAGAACTGTGTGTTTGTGTAAATCTAATACTGGGTGGTTTGTATCAGCCCACTCACCCAGCGTATAGTATCACACTCTGTATTGCACATAGGAATAAAATACCAAAACACTGCAATTAATTACACACATTAATAAAACACAGATCAGAACTGTGTGTTTGTGTAAATCTAATATTGGGTGTTTTTTTCAGCCCACTCACCCAGCGTATAGTATCACACTCAGTATCGCACATAGGAATAAAATACCAAAACACTGCAATTAATTACGCACATTAATAAAACACAGATCAGAACTGTGTGTTTGTGTAAATCTAATACTGGGTGGTTTGTATCAGCCCACTCACCCAGTGTGTAGTATCACACTCTGTATTGCACATAGGAATAAAATACCAAAACACTGCAATTAATTACGCACATTAATAAAACACAGATCAGAACTGTGTGTTTGTATAAATCTAATACTGGGTGGTTTGTATCAGCCCACTCACCCAGCGTATAGTATCACACTCTGTATTGCAAATAGGAATAAAATACCAAAACACTGCAATTAATTATGCTAATGAACAAAACACAGATCAGAACTGTGTGTTAAGTGTAAATCTAATACTGGGTGTTTTTTTCAGCACACTCACCCAGCGTATATTAGCACACTCTGTATTGCACATAGGAATAAAATAAATTACTGCAAAAATTTAGCACTGAATAGAACAGCTAAACACTGTGGTTTAACAAGGATCCAAAAGATAGAGCTAAGCTTTGTCTCGGGGTCCCTGTCTCCTTTACCATGTAATCAGATCTGTACATAATGAAATCTACCAAATCAAGGCTTTATTGCTGATGGATCTGTGTAAAAGTAATATATCATCTATAAGCTATAGTTGTGGAACAAGTTGTCCAACACATTTAAACATGTAAGTTTTGAAATGAACACAAAACTCCCACATGTGTGCTAAAGTAAACTGGCACAACGTTTGTTTGCACAGAAAAGTCGTTAATGTTCTTCACATACACATGGTCTATTAAGGTTCCCTTTTCAGTTGTTGGCTTTTTAACAAATTGATCAAAACCACTATCTGACATGAAAGAGCACAGGGATTTTGATTTCAATGCATCATTATTAAAGTCTCCTATAAGTACAATTTTATTGCATACTGAAGTCATGTAATTAATCAATGTACCTACATTTTGTTTGAAAATGGATAAAGGATATGTTTGTGGTCTATACACTATTCCAAGTAAAATGTCAATTTCAGTGAAGTGTGTCAGGATGCACTCTAAGTTAAGATTTGGGAATGTTATAGTAGTGTTTTCCACACCACATGCTGTATATAAGCCGACGCCACCATGTTGTTGTGCTTTCAAATCACTGAAAAGAGGACTATCGTTTGTGTATGCAGCTGATCGAGAAAGATTAACAAAGTTATAATTGTCTAAGTGTACATTGTCTGATTGATAGAAAGCAGGCAACCATGTTTCAGTTAAACCAATACACATGGGTTGCAATTGTTGAACACAAACCATCAAATCCTGTTTATGGCATTGCAAACTCTGTACATTTAACAAAAACACAAAAAAAGAGCTATTTGGCATTGTATAAGCTAAATCATCGTGTGTCATAAAAGAAGACATTTCGTTAATTGCCTCGAATTTAAAACAATACAAGTGACGAGTGACAATAAGTCTTGTGTTATTCTATAGTCTTTGGTTATGATCTATGAACATACAGCTATAAAACTAAAACATCTATATCTTGATCAGTCGCATGCATCGCGTCTGAACGCGTTGTTGTCTTTGGAGCTCCATCGATTTGATTTATAATTCTTGATTTTCTCTTTAAACTCACTTACAACGAACATTTTCTACTTTTCCTCACTGAGAAGCACTGCTGCTCAAACCTTATAGTTACAACGCGGACTGTTGAGCAGACGCGTCTCAAGCCTATTAGTGATCCAACAACGGATACTCTTATAGGTTACTCCTGTGGATCACGGCTGAACGCGTCTTCTCCACACTCACTTACAAACAAAATTTTTTTCACCTATCGTGTGTCTACTCTACACCCGTACCACTAAAAAGACGGATTATATCCAAGACTTCAGCCATAAATTAGTATTAATATTGATAGCATCACTGGTAGCGTCGTTGCTAACTTACTGTCCATCTGTTAAAATGGCGAATATATCAGATGTAAGTAGTCTACCTTTTGGTGCAGGTGAGGACACATTTGAGCTGCACACACTGCAGTCTGAGCTGGAAGCTGTTGAGAAACAGATCCACAACCTTTTAATGAGACAAGCCGAACTGAGAGACCGGCGTTTAGCTCTTGAAACATCACGCGCCGATGCACACAAATCAGTGATTAACGTTACTAACCCGCTGACTCCGACCTCGTCTACTCCGTGCATTTCTCAGCATCGGTCCCGAGCGCCAAGGTCGCGATCAGCCATGGTCTCATTCACTCCGGCTCCAACACGCCACCACGAAGCCTGGGTGGTTCCTCAGCGGAAGACGCTGGCCAGGACCAGAGCAAGAATCTCTCCGCCCCTCCCGGTTTTCGAGAAATCCACCCAAAACCGCTTCTCCCCTCTTCGTGAAACAGAACGCGATGCTGTGATCATCGGCGATTCCATCGTTCGGCACGTACACGCTACGTTAGGTAAAAGTAAGGTGCACAGTCACTGCTTTCCTGGTGCTCGTGTTTCTGAAATCGCTGCTCGCGTTCCCGAGATTCTGAATGGTGACGAGCTCGTCAGAACTGTG
The DNA here is from genome assembly GCF_963993115.1 of Abramis brama. Taxonomy (NCBI): domain Eukaryota; kingdom Metazoa; phylum Chordata; class Actinopteri; order Cypriniformes; family Leuciscidae; genus Abramis; species Abramis brama. The sequence goes on along the minus strand of NC_139963.1, from coordinate 71,285,067 downwards.
GTCCTGCAGGCGGGAGTGAACGACATCAGGCTGCGCCAGACGGAGGTTCTGAAGAAAGACTTCAGGAATCTGATCGATACGGTACGCAGCACATCGCCTGAAAAAACGATCATTGTGTCAGGACCGCTTCCCACGTATCGACTAGGACATGAAAAGTTTAGCAGATTACTCGCGCTAAATGAATGGTTAATGTCATGGTGCAATGAGCAGAAACTGCTCTTTGTAAATAATTGGAATCTGTTTTGGGAGTGTCCTAGGCTTTTCCGTGCTGATGGCTTACACCCAAGCAGATTTGGAGTAGATCTTCTGTCAGATAACATCTCCAAAATGTTAAATACCGTTTGACTAGTAACCAAAAGTCAAAATCATAGTCTCTGCTGCACCAATTTAACTGATATAAATACTAGTGTAGAACATTGCATAGAAACTGTGTCTATTCCTCGTTTAGTGAGATCAAATAATAAATCTACTGCAGGATCTAGGAAAAATCTAATTGTTATTAAAACAGAAAATACTGCTATTAGTAAACAAAAACAATTTCTAAAGCTAGGTCTTCTAAACATTAGATCACTCACACCTAAGGCAGTTATTGTAAATAAAATAGTCACAGATAATAGCTTCGATGTACTTTGCCTTACTGAAACCTGGCTTAAACCAAATGATTATTTCGGTCTAAATGAGTCTACTCCATCAGGATACTCCTATAAGCATGAGCCCCGTCTGATTGGTCGTGGCGGCGGTGTTGCAACAATCTATAGAGATATTCTCAATGTTACTCAGAAAACGAGTTATACGTTTATTTCGTTTGAAGTACTTGTACTAAATGTTACGCTCTTAGATGTTCGAAAAACATCCCTATTAACTCTAGCCTTGGATACCGTATATAGACTGCCTGGGCCTTACGCAGATTTCCTAAAAGAGTTTGCAGATTTTCTCTCAGACCTATTAGTCAATGTCGATAAAGCATTGATTGTTGGAGATTTTAACATACACGTAGATAATCCAAATGATGCGTTAGGGGCTGCGTTTACGGATTTATTAAACTCCTATGGGGTCAAGCAAACCGTTACAGGACCAACATCTTTGTTTTAATCATACACTCGATTTAATTATATCACATGGAACCGATCCAACCGATATAGATATCATTCCACAAAGTGATGATGTCACTGTCCATTACATGGTAACTTGCATATTACGTACTCCTGTAATATATCATGCTGCGCCACGTTATAGATCAGGCAGAACAATCCTTCCATCCACCATAGATAATTTCTTAAATTGCTTATCTAATCTGTCTCAGCTGCTGCCTGAACCCAAACAAACAGATGAACTAGAAGAACTAACTAGCACTATGAGCACCATTCTCTCTGGAACATTGGATATTGTTGCACCTATTAGATTAAAAAAGGTCAAAGTAAAGCACCATGGTACAACAATACTATGCATGTTCTAAAGAGAGAAACACGTAATTTGGAGCGTAAATGGAAACAAACTAATTTAGAGGTCTTTAGAATCGCATGGAAAGACAGTATGTCACGTTATAAAAAGGCCCTAAAAGCGGCCAGGGCTGAGCACCTCCGCAAACTAATAGAAAACAACCAAAACAATCCTAGGTTTTTATTTAACACCGTGGCTAGACTAACAAATAAACAGATGTCACCTGAACAAAATATTCCGTTACAGTTTAGTAGTAATGATTTCATGAAGTTCTTCACTGAGAAAATAGAAAACATCAGAACCACAATTGTAAACGTTCAATCCTCAATCGCACTTTATAATTCAGCCTCAATTATCACCCCGCAAGAACAATTACAGTGCTTTACAACTATAGAACAGAAAGAGTTAAATAAACTTATCACTTCATCTAAAACAACAACATGTTAATTAGATCCTATACCCACTAAACTACTGGAAGAAGTGTTACCTATAGTGGAAGAGCCTCTCCTCAATATTATTAACTCATCTTTATCTTTAGGTCATGTTCCTAGAACATTTAAACTGCTGGTTTAAAACCTCTCATTAAGAAACCAAAATAAGACCCACATAATCTAGCAAATTCTAGACCCATTTCAAATCTTCCTTTTATGTCTAAAATACTAGAAAAAGCTGTGTCCGCCCAACTGGGCTCTTTCTTGCAAGAAAATGACATCTATGAAAAGTTTCGGTCTGGATTCAGACCGCATCATAGCACTGAAACTGCGCTCGTTAAAATCACAAATTATTTACTTTTAGCTTCTGACCAAGGCTGTATCTCAATATTAGTTTTACTTGATCTTAGTGCTGCGTTCGATACTATAGATCACACAATACTCTTAGATCGACTACAAAATTATACTGGTGTTCAAGGACAAGCATTAAGCTGGTTCAGATCATACTTATCTGACCGCTACCATTTTGTCTATTTAAATGAAGAAAAATCGATCATAACTCCAGTAAACCATGGAGTGCCGCAGGGATCTGTGTTAGGCCCTCTGTTATTCTCAATATATATGCTGCCACTTGGAAATATTATAAGGAAACATGGAATTAGTTTCCATTGTTATGCTGATGACACTCAAATCTATATTTCATCACGGCCAGATGAAAACGCTAAATTATCCAAATTGACAGAGTGTGTTAAAGATATAAAAGATTGGATGACGCGCAATTTTCTTTTATTAAATCCAGACAAGACAGAGGTACTAATCATCGGTTCAACAAACCGCCCACAAAACCTCTCACTCTACAACTTTAACATAGTAGGATGTCCTGTTACTTTATCCTCTACAGTAAAAGACCTGGGTGTTATACTAGACTGCAACCTGTCTTTTGAAAATCATATTTCATATGTTACAAGAACAGCCTTTTTCCACCTTAGAAACATTGCTAAGCTACGTAACATGCTATCAGTTTCTGATGCAGAAAAATTAGTTCATGCATTCATGACCTCGAGACTAGATTACTGTAATGCTTTATTAGCCGGTTGTCCTGCATCCTCAATAAACAAGCTACAGTTAGTCCAAAATGCCGCCGCTAGAGTTCTTACTAGATCAAGAAAATATGATCATATAACACCAATTTTATCATCACTACATTGGTTACCTATAAAGTTCCGTATTAATTATGAGGTATTGCTACTGACTTATAAAGCCCTAAACGGCTTAGCTCCAGTCTATTTAACGGATCTTCTATCGCCCTATAATCCATCGCGCTCTTTAAGATCACTAAATTCAAGGCTGTTGGTCTTACCTAGGATGTCTAGGTCCACCAAAGGAGGGAGAGCATTTTCACATTTGGCTCCAAAACTCTGGAATAGTCTTCCTGATACTGTTCGTTGCTCAGACTCGCTCTCCCAGTTTAAAACTAGATTAAAGACACATCTCTTCTGCCAGGCATTCATATAATACTTTTAATCTTACAGTTAAATCTGAACTCTAGTTCATAAACGCCAGAGGAGAACTGGCCCCCGACTGAGCCTGGGTTCTCCCAAGGATTTTTTTTTCTCCATTAGGTCACCTGATGGAGTTTTTCGGTTCCTTGCCACTGTTGCCTTTGGCTTGCTCAGTTGGGGATATTTGGGGATATTTAATTTAATTAATCAATCAACAATACTATTGATCAGCATTACCAAACGTGGACGTTTTCCACTAGAAACAAACATTGATGTATTATTTTATTTAATATTGTGAAGCTGCTTTGATACAATCTGTATTGTGAAAAGCGCTATATAAATAAACTTGACTTGACTTGACTTGACTCGAAGACTTTGTCATTACAATAAATACTTTTTATACTACAATACTACAATAAAAGTCTTTTATTGTCAAACCAGACAAATTTCTTACCCGACTTAATGCTACATAAACCTGCCCAGCAGCAAAAACTGTTTTTAAACTAACTACTGCACTATCGACAGTTAAACCCTGAACTTTATGTACTGTGCACGCCCAAGCTAATTTTAAAGGAAACTGCCAACGAAGTCCACCTTTCGTACAAACTGTTTCTTCTTCTACATATATTGGTGTGGATTGAAACACTCTTGTTGGCTCAGACGAACACTGCTTACGGCTTTTTATCCCCACGTTACTATCATCAAAACAAACGTAAATAGTTTCAGGTAATTTATTTTTATCTGAACGTTCAATGTGTGTAACTGTACCACAAACACCATTAACTAGTCCATCACTGACATCAAGATTTTTAATTAACATGGCATGTGCATTTATGCCTAAAAGCAACTTTGCTGCCAAGCTCGTATTATAAACTTTTACATGATGTCCAACAAGCAATTCTAATTTACCAGACTGTCACGTTCACCGTCTGTTTCTGCACTACATTACCCAGGATCCTCTTTGGCACACCTGCACTCACTCTCCGGATTACTAATCACCCGCACCTGTTCCCAATCAGTAACCTCATCAAGCTCTATAAAACACTCACCATTGCCCTAGTTCATTGTCAAGTCTCCAACAGGAACAGACCATATTCCATTGTCTCCTTAGCCTCTGACGCATCAAGACTCCAAGCTGTAATGTATACTTACCTGAAACACTAACCTCTATGTCATTGTTGTGCCATCTTCAGAAATCCTGCCCGATTCCTTGCTGCCTGTGATCCTGTGTTCCCTCAAGTTTCCAGTGTTTCATCCGAGTTTGCTTGCTGTCGATCGCATCTGAAAGAGAAGAGACAAATATTAATGAACTTTGGTTGCTTGACATCAACTTATCCGAAGTGAAAGTGCTTACCTGCTTCTCACCCCACATCGAGTTATCCTCACAGAATCTGCACTTGAATTCTATGAATACTCACCTTGCATTCTTGTCATTTGTAAATAAAGCTGTGTTTGGATTCACTTACCTCTGTCTCCTGGTCTGTATCCTGACACAGACTGCTTGCTACGTGCAAAATCTTCAGCCTCTATAGTTTCAATATCTTCACAGATTTTAATTAGCTGCTCTAGGTTGTGCTCATGAACTTCATCATTAGTAGAAAAAATATGTAAAGAGTCGTTATTTTCATCATTCTCACAACTTGCTAATATTTCTAAATCTTCTTTTTTAAGTGGAGATTTCTTGCTTCGCTTTCTTAATCAATTTAATAATTCAGCAAAAGTGCTGTCCTGTTGTCTCACAACCTGTGTCAACTCTACAACACCAAAGTAATTTATCCATAAATCGATTCCTGGTTCATCCACAAAGAGTGGTTTACCCTTCACAGGAGCTAATTGGAAGAAATCACCAACAGCTATGACGGCAATATTACCTAAAATAGAAAAATCTCTGGTTTGCTTAATTTGTCTCAATCTTCCATGAATATATGTTAGCAGTTTATGGTCTACCATTGATATTTCATCTGTAATTAATATTTGAAGGCCGTGGAATTTTGTGCATAAAGAATTTAGCTTGTTTTTGCTCAAAGGGGTGTACGGCAACTTTTATGCCAATACAAAAGGTTGTATGAATTGTTGAAGTTTGTTATTGGTATGCTGCGATGCCCATAGGAGCAGTTAAAAGAACAGTAATGTCATCTGGTTGCAGAGCTGTTTGAGACAATAATCTTGTTTCTTCATATTGTATGGCTTTAATTAAATTACTTTTTCCTGTGCCTGCTCCACCAGTAATAAAAACATGAAATGGTTCTGGGTTTTCTCCTCTGATTTTATTCAAACACCAATGTCTAATTTTATAGAAAACAGCCATTTGGGTTTTGTTTAAAGAGCGAATTAAGCTTAATCCATCTACTCAACTCAGACAATTATCTTTCTTTTCTATCTGAGCAATTTGTTGATTGTTACATGCTAAATCTGGAATGCTCTCATGTCCTTCTACTTCCTGATCAGTCTCCTGTCTAAGCTGTTCACACTCAAAACGTTGTAATTGCTGTTCAGGACAAAGTGCACACCATGCATTTTCTAACATGTCCTCATTATTAACAGTATTTTGTGCAGTGTCCATCACATCGGCATCTTTTTTCGAAAAATGCTCTGTTTGTATTTACGACATGTTGTACTAATTGTGCTGATCCATCGCTAAAGGAAACGTTACCATCGCTCACCTTCCCTATAAAATTGTTCATAATTATTATATCCTTCTGGTTTCAGTTGACTATCTGTATGGTATGGTAGAAAAAGTTGTAATAAACTTTGATAACATTTTTCTGGACTTTTTGTCACTGAGAATCGGGCAAAACGCACTATAGCAGGTTGAGTGTGTGTTCTTTTCACAATGTAACCCAAGTTGTTTTTTAACATAATTTTATTGTAAGTAGGTTCACTTTTGTATGCAATTCGGTACTCTGACGCAAAGCACATATCATTAAAAACATGCTGATTTGGTCTATTTTTGTAACGATCTACAAAACTTGTCATCCACATCTCTTCACTTTTCAGATTCTGAGAGTTCAACTTGTTTTGTATAACACTAAGTGGCAAACTCATATGAACAGTATCGTCACTAGTAGGAATAAACTGAACCTTCCTTGAACACTCTTTTAAGTGCATATTGGTTAATCTATAAACTGCTTCATGTGCACTAACTTCTCGATTGTGTAAATACACGGTCCCTAATTTTTTCAAAGCTTGTTTTGCATCCAAATTACCCTGAGTTGTTGATTCTCGTTGAAAATTAGCTAACAACAAACCCATTTCCCTTTCAGATTTTGAAATGTAGGAAATGATATAAACAATGCAGGCATAAGCATCTGTTACATATTGAATGTCCATATTAGTGTTCCAACACTGAAGGCCAAACTTATTATACTGATTAACCCACACTTCATTTAATTGTCGTTTCAAGACAATGTGTGTAGTATTATTTATGCACTTATATGCCATCTCAAACAATTTCTGATCTATTCCAACACTATCAAACAAACTTTGTACAGAATCTATCTTCTCTTCTAAAACAGCTGTCTTAACTGCTGTCATTATGCCACGAGCATATTCTACATTGACGTTATCATGTACAAATCCACTTTTAGTTCTATCTTGACAACTATTTGTACAATCACCATTATCGGGCATGTCTACCTCAGACACATCTACCTTTCTTCGACATATGAACGTCTGCATTGATGGTGGCTTAGGAAAGTTAAAACGACAGACTGTGTTTTTCTTTTTGCATGTTTTAGAATGATGTTTACTGTGACATTGCACAGATGTGACAATACTGTGCAAGTTCTCATCTTCAATGTTAACTTCACAGGTAACATATGTATCTATAAAGTCAACAACCTCCTCATCAGAATTTTTATCTATTTGTGGAGCATTTTTGATCCAAAACAAACAATGAATATGGGGAGAACCGCGTTGTTGAAATTCAACCCTATAAAAATAATCTACAATTTCTCCTATGGGGTGAACAGGTGACATAAGCACCTCTTTAAAAAAAAAAAGCCACCTAAAATCAAATATGCGAGCTGCAGTAACAGGATTACGACGCAAAAGCTCACATTTGTCAGCCCATTCTAGCCGGTCTAAAGTTTCCTGTCTTCCTTCATGTTTTAAAATACTTGACATCAAATTTGTCCATCTCATCTCAGCAGATGAAAACGAGCAAAACCAAGTGGGAATGCCCAACTGTCTAACCATAGCAAACAAATCTTTCTGCACACCTTGCCAGAATGATGGAGTTCCTTGGACGGGTTTCAAAAACCTGTACCCTTCATCAAAATTAAGTACTTATCTCAGGGTCTCTGTGTCTTTAAACATATCACTTGGTATGGATTTACTACAGCCATGTCCTTTCCTTAGAGCAATAGATACACTACCTTTTCAACTTCGGACAAATACTGTGCATAAAAAATGTATTCAACATTTTGCGCAAATCTTCCATCTGCATGCAAAATTTTATTATTAAAATAGCGTGATAAGCGAGGGGTGGGCAATCTTAAACCTTCTTCCATTCGCAGATTACTCGCAGGCATTCAATTCTATGCAAAATATTTGAATCCCGATTTTCCAAGTGTTTTCTCTGCTACTTTCATTCGGCTAATGCTCAAAGGTATAAGTAAATCCTCTAGTAATTCCCCAGATAAACGATTGCCAATTACTTTGCCCTTATTGCAAAGATTAATCACTTCAATACGTAACAGCCTATTTTCTACATATACTAATATTTTATTAGAAGCCGTGTTGCTAACTGCTTTTTACGGATTCATGTGTCCGGGGGAATTTACTTCAGCAACCAATCATTTCAATCCTGCCCATGGTCTTTCTTTTTCTGATTTACGCTTCTCACCTAATTTCTTTACACTTTTTCTCAAACACTCTAAGAGTGATTCTGAAGGTTTTGGTGTTACACTAACAATTTCTAAAATTAACAACAATTTCTGTCCCTTCTCACCTATGCTTAAATTTCTTAAAAATCGCCAGAGATCTTCAGAACATTCCCCTCTATTTATCCTCCTTAACAGAGCACCCCTCTCTAAAGCCTGGTTTACGAATCACCTAGTTTCCGTCCTTAAAAGCTGCAGCCTATCTCCCTCCCAGTATACCGGGCATTCCTTCAGAATCGGGGCAGCCAATACAGCAGCTGAACGTGGCATCTCTACTGCAGCCATCAAGATCCTGGGCAGATGGTCTTCATCTGCATTTGAGTCATATATAAGACCTGATTCAAGAATCATCCTCGAAGCTCAGCAAGCTCTCCAGTAATGGTCCAGGTAAATTCCTATGCAACTACTGGTGGTGGTGTTAAAAAAAAAAAAAAAAGTATGGTCTTTTTATGTATGGTCTTGCAGACTGTGTGGCCCTGCGGCCTTGTCTCTGTGGTCTAAAAGGCCGTGTGGCCCTGCGGCCTTGTCTCTGTGGTCTAGCAGACCGTGTGGCCCTGCGGCCCTGTCTCTGTGGTCTAAAAGGCTGTGTGGCCCTGCGGCCTTGTCTCTGTGGTCTAGCAGACCGTGTGGCCCTGCGGCCCTGTCTCTGTGGTCTAAAAGGCTGTGTGGCCCTGCGGCCTTGTCTCTGAGGTCTAGCAGACCGTGTGGCCCTGCTGCCCTGTCTCTGTGGTCTAAAAGGCTGTGTGGCCCTGCGGCCTTGTCTCTGAGGTCTAGCAGACCGTGTGGCCCTGCGGCCTTGTTCTCTGTGGTCTAAAAGGCCGTGTGCCCTTGTCTCTGTTCTAATTTATTATTTAAAAAAAATAAAACATTTATATATATATATAATTTCGGAAGCGTCAACAATGGTTAAGCGTTTGTTATACTGCAGCAGATATTAAATGCTAAACACATTAGATCTCCAGGTTCTGTTCTAATCATAAAGTGACCTTTTATTAATTAGCTATCAGCCATGTGGCGTTCTATGTTCACACTTACCATGCTAACTCTCGTTCTTCCACTTTCTAGGACTTCAGGACACAAGAATGGTGGGTCTACTTTATTTACCGTTTTGGGGGTAGGTTCCGTCCTGGCGGAAGCATTCTTCCACCTAATTTTTGGGGGTCGGTTGCACCCCTGCCTTGATCTTCAGGCAGGATATGCAGAGTCCAGGCCCTCAGATTGCGAGCTACGGACGTGACCTATGCCAAAGAACTTTATTGCTTGCTGGGTTGTTAATAAATGGATAACTGTCACAGTATTTATTCTCCCGAGTCTTTCTGGTAGAAATGAAAGCTTTAGCATAAAGTTCTGCCGGGAAGACTTAATTGTTACGTCACTTTACCTTTCATCTATCCAATCACATTATAACACTCATGGTATAAAAGATCGGTACTTACTCATGTTTGAGTTCGCAGATGCTGACGCTCCAATTCACCACCATCCTCCCCACCACCTCCAAGTCGAATCCTTCCTTCCCTCCATCCTCCCCACCACCACCACCACCAGGATGGTCCCTTCCATACCTCACAGGGGGTCGGCTGCGCCCCTGCCTTGATCTTCAGGCAGGATATGCAGAGTCCGGGCCCTCAGATTGCGAGCTACGGACGGTATCTACGCCAAATAACTTTATTGCTTGCTGGGTTGTTAATAAATGGATAACTGTCACAGTATTTATTCTCCCGAGTCTTTCTGGTAGAAATGAAAGCTTTAGCATAAAGTTCTGCCGGGAAGACTTAATTGTTACGTCACTTTACCTTTCATCTATCCAATCACATTATAACACTCATGGTATAAAAGATCGGTACTTACTCATGTTACCAACCCAGCGTGTGTTCTGTCCAATAGTGACCCAGCGGTGTGGTTAAGGTTGGGTTATTTTTTAACACAGCAGTTTTTGTGTAGATTTTTAGAGTGTAAAGTTAAGTTGATGTGCATCTCTCTCTCTAGTCTGTCTGTCTGTCTGTCTGTGTAAAATACATGTGGTCCTAACAGTCTAAATATATTGAGTTCACATACACCCACACACATAACACCTTTAACAATGATCCTTAAAGTCCCTGTAAAGTCAAAATTAAGTATGTGTTCTGAGTTTGTCACACCACAGAATAATGTGTTATTAACCACACAGTCAAATTTGAATGATAAAAAAAGCAGCCAAGTAAATAAAATAAGCAATCAAAATCTTGAAAAAATGATCAGTGGTCTCTGCTCTCAAACGCTGGGGGCATGTCCGCTGGCTGTGCTGAAACCATGCCCACTCACGGGAAAGTTGACTAGCGGGCACGCACTGCCGATGATGGCACCAGTTCGGCGCAAACGGGAAGATGAAGGCTGAGGTGGGAGATAGTCGGCTCGGCCCCATTCACCAGTAACAGCGGATTATCAGTGAATTCCAGTTGTCTCCGATGAAAGTTTATAAAACTATCCTGTGTAAAATGATTATTACAGAGGCGGGTGTTGGTGGTGATCCTCAGCTCTCCATCAAGATGGCTCTTCACAAAATGAATCCACCTCTTGTTGATATGATCGTTGTTTGGAAATTTAAATAAGGACACCGATCTGTTCTGTAAGTGATCGCATCCAGGTAATACGCATTTTCTGTGACGAAGGCATAGCTCGCTAACAAACTGTAGGCTGTAGTAAATAATACTGACAGTAACTCACGATTGAGCAGCGAACTGATAGGGGAGGTTTCTCTGTTTCTCTCTTTGTTTAACAGAGTCCACAATTCAGTACTTCACAGTTCACAGCATTTGTAATATGTTTTAGCAATACATTTCTAACATTTATAATGTGTTAAGAATTTTTTTTTTAGAATTGCCTTTACAGGGACTTTACAGGCCAAGCAAATTCAACACATCCAAATTTGAGCAGTTTATTTCAGTTTGCAATGTGTATTATTTTCCTATTTAATCATTCAGCTTGTCTGATCATTTTTATTAACTGCTGTGCACGATGAATCAGTCTGTTCGAGCCTTAGTGGAAGATCTTCGCCAGCACCTTTCTCTCCTTCTCAGTCTTGCGAGCTCTCTTTGCGTTGTCCCTCCGAGGGTGTTCAACTATAAGATCGTCCATAAAAAGCATTGTCTGTTACATTAACATTTCTTATTTCTGGGTCATCTCCATCCATTACATTCAAAGCATGCAGATAATCGTTAATATATACCATTTCTTCAGAAGATTTATCAGAATCAGAATTAGTTCATAATCATTTGATCTCCAATATTTATTACAACTCCAAAACAGAAACAGCAATTCACTGCCATTATAAGTGCATTATAAAGAGCCAGGACATTTTTAAAGGCACACTATGCAAGAATTGTACCTTAAAGGGCACCTATTATGCAAAATTCACTTTTACATGGTGTTTGAACATAAATGTGTGTTGGCAGTGTGTGAGCAAAACCACCCTAGAATGATAAAAATCTCAATAAATCATAAGCACTGTCTCAGAACGCCCTGTTCTAGATTTCCCTCACTGTGACGTAGAATTGCGCAAGCCCCACCGACGTGGTTTGATTGACATCTGGTTTTGGCATAGACCCCGCCTTCGGTGATCTGTTCACCATCCTCCATTGTTTCAACGACAGCCGGTGTGTAATGTCTCCTAAGAAGTGTAGGTGTTCTGTTGTGGGATGTAAGAATGGACATTCTAGTCTTCACTGACATCAGAGCCACTGAAAACACAGCGGATGGATTCTATTTATGAAGAAAAGGCACCACTTAAACTTCCTAAATACGAGAATCATGTTCTGACTGTTTAGTGAACGAGGGTCAAAGTTAATCCTCAAGTGTGGATCGTTGCCTACAGTTCGCGATCCAACGTCACCTCCAGAAGTAAGTGTATTTTATGATTTTTGAGCAAATAGTCATTTCAATCGATGTCAGCCAGTTCAACAACAAATGCGTCTAAAGCTATTTATTGTCGTCGTCATAGGATGTCTCAACAAACATTGTCAGACAGTTTTATGTCACGTAGGCTATCATTTTTTGCAGCAATTACAAATGTAAATAAATTTAGCTGCTCTATCTCCATAGACAGTATATAAACATCTATCTCCCTCCCCTTAAGAAAAAAATAAATAAATCGTTTGTACTTAGCAAACGTTATCACAGTATTTGTGTGTGTGTGTGTGTGTGTGTGTGTGTGTGTAGTTTAAAAAAATTGCGCGAACGTTATCACAGTTCGTGTGTGTGTGTTGCACATCCATAATTGCAAAGGAGACGCGATTAAAACTTTGTAAGTACATAAATGTATCAAATAACCATTCCGAGACGTTTAGTCCATTCTCATTCGTGTTTATTCTGTGCCAGACTCTCTTCATCATCTGGGTCCAGCAGCAGGGCGGGGATATGCACCTCATTTACATTTAAGTTGGTATAGACCAAAACAACTCTTTATAAAACAGGCCCCAAAAATGACATTTTCAAATGGTTATAATAAATTAACTGTGGGGTATTTTGTGCTGAAACTTCACAAATGCATTCTGGGGACACCCAAGACCAAAATTACATCTTGTAAAAAGGGGCATAATAGGTGCCCTTTAATATAACAGCTTCAAAGTCATTTCTATGGTAAACAAACTCGTAGTAGGGCGAATCATCCCAATAGCAAAGCTGGCAGGGGACGCCACTGGAAAAACTACCAATGCAAGTTTGAGAGGTGGCGCCCCGCAAAATCTCGCGAGAATCACGACATGCTTTGCGGCACGACGTCACATACATCAACAACATACGAAGCAGGCAGCCTTTATAGGAGAAATATACTAGCACGCATTTCAGACGTGAATCATGGCAGACTCGACGAAGAAAACGTGGTCAGAAGAGTCCAGGAAAAGGAAATGAGAATCTGACTGCACGAGGAACCAGAGGTAAATAGGATTAGATTGCGGCTTTATAAGCAGAGGAGATAGGGAAGTCTGTCACAGCCATGTCTTGTCCATATTTACGACAGCAACCTGTTGCCAAAGGTGCAAGAGCTTTTCGAATTAATTGCGTATTGCGGGATAGACAGGATCCTTTAGCGCAGCACGACATTGTAATTATTGAGAGATTTTGTTTTTCTCGTTAGGGTGTTATTCACATCATTAATTTGTAGGGGTGTAAATCGGACAGTTCATCACGATACGATACGATATCGATTCTCTCAGCCAGCGATACGATATTTGCCGATACCTCAAAAAATTCTGCGATACGATTACGATTCGATCAGATTCAGGGCTATATCGATCGATTAATCGATATTTAGATGTTAATTAGATTGCACATCCTCTCCCAATTGGGAAATTAACAACATAAGAGGTCGTTTGAAAGTAGGCTACTCCATTCTTGTTCATTTTCATAATTGTGCATTCCAAGTAATATCAATCAAACTGCAGCTGGGTTGTTTTGATTAATAATAATAATAATAATAACTTAAAAAATACAAAATTACAAAATGAAAGTTAATTGAAAGTAGGCTATGCTTTAAAGGGATAGTTCACTTTGAAATAAAATTTTGGTATGTTTTAGCTTACCTCAAAAGCTTACCTCTTACCTGTCTTTTTTTCCGCAGTAGTTTCAATTTTGATATTTTTAGGTCAAACCGTTCTTGTCTGTCAGTCATTTCATGCAGGTCTATGGTCACTGTCTCAAAGAGCATGCACAAAGTCCAAATTAAAACAATTCCCCATCGTCCAAATTAAACAATTCCCCATCGTACGTACACATTGATGGCCTAAGACACGAAACGAGCGGTTTGTGTGAGAAAACGAACAGTATTTATATTGTTGTTACCTCTTGAACACGGCCGCGTCCAAATTATCTGAGGGCGCGGGCGGGTATAGATATATAAACTAGATGTCGCCTTGGCTACGGTTTCGTTCCAATGAACTGCAGTAGCGAAGGTGGAATCTAGTGTATATATCTATATCCGCCCGCTCGCGGGTATAGATATATACACTAGATGTCGCTTGGCTACGGTTTAGTTCCAATGAACTGCAGTAGCCAAGGTGACATCTAGTTTATATATCTATACCCGCCCGCGCCCTCAGATCATTTGGACGCGGCTGTGTTCAAGAGGTAACAACAATATAAATACTGTTCGTTTTCTCACACAAACCGCTCGTTTCGTGTCTTAGGCCATCAATGTGTACTTACGATGGGGAATTGTTTAATTTGGACGATGGGGAATTGTTTTAATTTGGACTTTGTGCATGCTCTTTGAGACAGTGACCATAGACCTGCATGAAATGACTGACAGACAAGAACGGTTTGACCTAAAAATATCAAAATTGAAACTACTGCGGAAAAAAAGACACCTACATCTTGGATGCCCTTGAGGTAAGCTAAAACATAACAAAATTTTATTTCAAAGTGAACTATCCCTTTAATATGTTAAAAGTTATTTTATTTTTTTGCAGAGCAGATACATTCACAAATTTCATCTTTCTGAGTCAAACAAAACCAAGTAATTGCTATGAAAAATAATACAACACTCTTTGTTAATCTTTGTAACATAAATCTCCTCAGCTGACATAGACGCCTGATAAACTTTGTTGTTGTGATTAACGTACACGCAATACAGTGAGCTTTTCCCTCACCACTAAACGAGCTGCTTTAGCAAGGTTCTGTGAAAATGTTTCAGCTTTTATTTTCCTTTTACGCCCCGAAGAAGATATCACGGGTTCATAAAGTTCATTTAAATGATCCATCCTCGATCACTTTTAGTCAGCTTTGACGTGTCTTTTCAAAGTGACATCTGACCTGAATACTGCGCGCTAGTCGCTAAAATGGACTTATCGTGTTCACCAACAAGGGTGCGGCTGCTTGTCTGTTTCTGCTGTAAAACATGAACACGCGATGCCTTGACAGCGGACAATACTGGCTTTTGTGAAAAAACTTGTTTAGGGTTCAGTCAGTCTTGTCAGGCGTCTATTTCAGATGAGGAGATTAACGTTATAAAGACACACCGACAGACGGTATAGAAAATGTGTGCTTTGGCGGAAGGATGTTACGTGAGAATGTGGAGGTGTTAAAATAAAATAAAGGTGTATATCGATATTTTACGTGTGGAATCGATGCATCGTATCGTTAGATGTTATATCGATGCATCGATCCATATCGATGTATCGTTACACCCCTATTAATTTGTTGGAACCACACATTAAGTGTTCAACACGGAGGAGTCGGGCTTTGACAACTGCAAAGACTGTGTGCATTGCCCTGAGATTCTTTGCGAGTGGCACTTTCCTTTACACTATTGGAGATGCAGAGAACTTAGTGAAAAGTGCTGTCCAGGGACGGACTGGGGCTAAAAAACAGCCCTGGACTTTCTCCCAAATAGGCCCATCATCCAGCCATTCGCCCCTGTGCGACAGACATAGCCAGGATGTCCTGATACTATGCCACAATACTGTAGCCTATCAGACAAGGTATTCACAGCAAGTAACATCTCAAAACCAATGATGATAATTGAGGTGTTTATTAATGAAGCCTCAGCCTTCAAATAAAAACAAAAAATGTACAATGCCATTAAAAACAAATAATGAAATGTCACTGGCTACAGAAACCCCAAATTACACAAACTTGTAATTATAAAACATAGTTACTATATACCAGGGTCCAACCTTTTTGTGTGCAAGGGCTACCTCAAGGGATAAAATAATCTAGAAGGAATTTTTATTTGTTATACTCCAATATTTATTATACATAACATGGTGAAGCTTTTTTACTTTCCACCATCATATGGGAAATAATAAAATATCTTGATATTCTGGTTCAGACTTACAAGCGTTTAAAAAAAAAACAATTAGGCCTACATTTAATACATTTATACATGACTATATTAATATAACAGCATTTTAAATATGAATACAGGCACATTTCTGCCAAAAAAGTTTGTTTTACTAAAGTTAATTCATAAGTTTTGGTGTGATATGTATTCTAGCTGGTTTGTTCTCGGAACAATGTATGTTTCGCCTGTTTTTTTTTTTTTTTCGTTTTTTTTTTTTTTCGTCAATATGTTGAGAATATCAGCGCTGTTTCATCTGGCTTTTTACAAGCTTAAATCACATAGTCATTTGTGGGTTTATAATAGAGATAGAGAATTCTGCGCTGAATTTAAATGCTTATCCGTGGATCGCGCATCTCTGTGTAATAGCCTAATGTTGGCGTGATCTAGATCAGCCCGCACAGCTGCTTTGTCCGCGATCGCTGTTTTTTGGGCCGAGCTGATAATGCGCTGCTCAGATCAAACAACTTTTGTTCCGCTTTTTGAGCGTTTGCCATTTGATGTTTCTCATACGCAACGCAAATGACAGCGTAGGCCTATAATCAAAGAGAGTTGGGTAATTTTGTAGAGGCAAAAGTTCAAATTGAAACGTTTAGTTGAAAAGGGCGCAAAATTATACCATTCGAAGTCTGGAACCCCGACGGAAAGTTGGGGCTATTTATAGAATGTGTTTAGCGGGACACTCACAGGCACCACTTTGGAGACCACTGCTATTCAAATTTAATGTAAGCAAATTTAAAAGTGCGGCCTTAACTTTCTGTCAGTGGCTATAGGCTGACTCTTCTTCCTCAGTTGTTGTTTTTTACACGTAGCATATAAGTGGCCCTGCTGTTGGCTGTTCATATTGCTTTATTAGACTTGTTTTTTTTTTTTTTTTGTGCCGACGGCCCTCGGTTGGACGGCCGTTCTGGACTTTTCCAGAACGCACAGATTGTCAGTCCGTCCCTGGTGCTGTCTGTCGTGCCATACACAAAGTTTACCTGGCACTCAAGCAGTTTTTAGGGGGTTTTGTTGCATTTCCAAGCCACTTAAGACCCCAGGTTGTAAAGCAGATTTTGTTTTGCTATTGCAGGTGCATTTATAATTGTTAATGACATGCAATCATGACGATGCCAAAAAGTATGACTTAACAGTATGTGTCCTTCAGGCTTCCCTAACGTGATTGGTGCCATAGACTGCACACATCCCCATCAAGGCCCCACCAGGCCCCAATGAAGGGGATTGTGTGAACCGAAAGGGGGTTCACAGTGTAAATGTGCAGGTAAGTTACTATTACAATTTATAATATTCCAGATTAGTAATATATTACATTAAAAAAAGGAATGGAATCAAAAAGTCTACGGTTGACTGACTAAAATCTCTTAGATGGTGTGTGACTATGTTCCATATCACAAATGTGGAAGCAAAAATGGCCAGGATCAGTGCATAACTCAAGAATTTTCAGAGTCACATTTATGCACATTATTTGAACGTGGTAAGGGAACATATCAATGTCAAGCTCACAGTATTACACACACTTATGCTGAGCCTAACAAAATTATACAGGGGATTTTGACGGGATCCTGCTTGGAGACAGGGGCTATGCCTGCTAGGCCTGTCGCGATAGTCAATAAATCAATTAATCGCACGATTAAAAAAATGAGCTCGATAATTTTTCCGGCCGCGATAATTCCATTTGCATGCTTGTTTGTTTTCCTCGTCTCTCTCTCTCTCTATCAAATAGACTGGATGACCACTCTCGGTTCCTTAGCGTATAGGAGGAGTGAACCCTCTTGTCAGTTGCATGGTCTTTGTGTGGGGAGGCGGCGCGCTGCGCTTGTCAGTCACATGGTCTTTGTATGGGAAAGCGCTGGCGGGACTGCTTGCGGTGACTGCTGGGAGAGAGAAGACGCTAGTTGTGAGTTGGAGGAAAAAAAAAAAAAAAGAAAAAGATGGAATTGGTTTCAAAGCCAAACGCGACAGCGAGCCCGATCTCATGAAAATGCGTATCTATATCACGAATGTTATTTCTCGTGCCATTTATAGGCTACGCCAAAAATAGTTTTTTCCTCACCCCTAATCCTAACCAAGTATTTTCAGTGCGTAGCATATACACGCAATAAAGCACGTCTCCGTCTTCCCCACAGTAAATTACACAATCACTCTTGCATTTGTTTAGTCGACAAAGTAACAGAAGGACAGTGCAAAATGGTGTGATATGGCCTGTTGAGGCTTTTTTTATTTGTTTACAAAGGTCCTGGCAGTTTTGCCTGTTATGGAATGTATCACTATTTATGTCTGAGCCTAATGTTTAATATTTTTTGAAGTGCAATTTTGTTTACATCCATTTTATTTATTGTTTTTGGTATTTATTATAGTGATTTTTTTTGTTAACAGACACTGAGAGTCCATTGCTTTTATTGTTTTTGGTTGTTTTGTTCATTTTCCGTGGATATTTAAAATGTTTTTCTGTTTTCAATGTTTAATATTCTTAAGAAATAAAAGTTTATAGATCTTTGAAAAGGTGTACCTGCATTATTATGCCATTATCATTATATTAGATGAAAAGGGCACGCATTGAAATTACCTTTGGGCAACTAAAGGAAAGAATTCAGTGTCTGAAAAGTCTGAGGGTTGCACCTGACAGGGCCTGTGACATAATTGTTGCATGTGCCATATGCATGCTTAATATCCATTCCCACTATGAGAAAGGAGAGGAGCCCTGTGGTGGGGGTGCAGCCTGATGATGACGACCTCCAGCCAGTGCACTTGGACCAAACTAGTGGCAGAGCTGCACGGGACAGAATTGTGGAACACCATTTTTGAATGTGTAATAAAAGACAAGACAAATATGCTTAGTTCCTGGAGTTTTATTTAAAAAATTCTTTATAAAGAAAAGCCAGCAAGTCATCTTTTGCCTGCAATAAGAGACAGTTATGTAAAGTCAGCAATACTACTATGTGTCAAATGGTGTATTAGCACTTACTCTTAAGGTCCTTTTGAAGCAACTCTATCTCTAGTGCAATTTTTCTCTTTTTCAAGTTGTCGAGTTCAATTTCTCCTCTTAATTTGTGTCTTTTCAGGTCAAAATACTCGATTTTTTGTTGAAGATGCCGTTTATATAGGGAACGGATGTCGCCCTGTGTCATTTTGTGAAAGAAAAAAAGGGTCAAAACATGCCTCATGCAACAAAAGTAAAAAAAAGTAAAAGTACAACACTGTCCACCTCTGTATCAGTTCTTTGTGCAGACTCTTCTGCAAGCCTTTCTGTAGGCCTTTCTCTAGGTGTGGACTCCTGCAACTCATATTGCAGACAGAAAGAATAGGTACACAAGTATATACAAATTAGTGTAAAGTTATTTATGCACTTACAGGTTCTTCCAAAGGACAGTCATCTGAGAGGGTTTCTTCACTGTCCTGTGCAATGGAAATAAATGGGTATTACAAAGTGTTGCACTTTCTTCCCTTTAGGCAAGTTAGAAAAAGTACACAACTTACTGCATATGCTTCGGCCACCACTTGCTTGGGAACTGGTAAAAGTGTTGGTGTATTATGTAAAACTGCACAAAAGTATAAAAGTAAAAAATATTCATTTTTTATATTAACTAAAAGTTTAGAAGTTTTAACTTTCACAAACGGTTGAAATGACTGTACCAGCCATTTGGATTATACAACAACAAATACTTTTACAGTGTACTAAGAGAATTGAAAGCTCATTTAGCCTACCAGTAATGAAGGTGTTGCTGCTACTGGTCCCTGGCTTTGGGTCTGAGGAAGAGCTGCCCCCAGGGATGCCCATCTCCACAATGGTTCGGTTTTCATTCAACCCAAGGGCCAGCTCCTCTGCTGGGGTATATTGTGGTGGTGCAGGACCACCACCTGTTTGTTTGTTTTTTTCAGCCTTTTTCTTGGTGGCTGTTATAAACAGACAAACACATTATTTAACAGTGGCTTTTAAAAAGAGGAAAAAAGTGGCTTTTTAAAATAAAGACAGTATAAGAATTAAAGGCTACCATTTTGTAGAATATTCTTGTACTTCACTTTTACTTGTCCCCATGTTCTAGTGGGTCCCGTGGTGGCTCTGACATAAAAGAACAAAGTAAATATGAAATTATTAAAATGCAAAAATACATACTGTAGAAAGTGATAGAAACTTCTACCATGGACAGCACTTACGCATTTAATTTGTCTGCTACTTTTTGCTAGTCCTCTCTCCTGGCTTTTGCAGACTTTGAGGTGTTCCCTGTCGTTTTAATTAAAGACTCAAATTCGGCATAACCTTCCATTAAAAGCTCTTGTTCTGCTTGGGAGAAAAACTGGGCACGTTCTTTGGCCATGCTGAACAGCCAATAGCAGCGTTGCTGATCAATGTTTCTACTATCGATACATATCCCCTTTTAAACCAACGCATGAACGCGCAATTATCTCAGACAACTCAATCCTGCGATACTAATCATAAACAACAGGTGTGTTCGAAGAACCCAATTAGCCGGATCTTGATTAGTACGATGATATCATCTTGGATGTCTCATTTGATCTCAGATGTTTTAAGCAACGTACGAAGAACGAGCCCCTGGTCAGTAGACATGGTATTTACGATAGTAACGTTAAATACATGTACTCCACAGTGACTCTAGGGGTCGCTGTTTGACAAAACCGGAATTCCTGCATAGTGTGCCTTTAATATTACTTTGTTCGTCTGAAAGAAGAATGTCATACACACCTAGGAATGACTTGAGGGCGAGTAAATCATGGGCTAATTTTCCTTTTTGGGTGAACTATCCCTTTAAAATGCTTTCTCAATGAATCTGCCAGCTCTGTGTAGTAATGTTGTTGCGTGATCGAGTTCAGCTCTCGAGTAAACCGCTGTCTAGTATTGCTCCGAGCTGATAAACTGTTTGCGCTGCGCAGCTCAAATGAGTAGCGTGGGTTCAGTCTGCTTTCGT
The DNA here is from genome assembly GCF_963993115.1 of Abramis brama. NCBI lineage: Eukaryota > Metazoa > Chordata > Actinopteri > Cypriniformes > Leuciscidae > Abramis > Abramis brama. The sequence goes on along the minus strand of NC_139963.1, from coordinate 71,264,076 downwards.
TTCCCGTGTGATGTTTCTCGTATGCGGCAGAAATGGCAGCTCTCTCTTAAAAAAAGTTGCAAAATGTGACCATTTAGTCTCAGTCTAGAGCCCTGTATAGTGCTGTATTTCTGCTTTACATGAGCGCCACCTACTGTCAGAGAGCAAATATGTGTTTTTTTTGCATTGATCTGAACTGACAAATTAGACATTCCTGTTGGTTGAAAACAAGTTAATGGATATCGTCGCGCATGCGTGGAATCTGAACGCGTTGTTGTCTTTGGAGCTCTATCGATTTGATTTATAATTCTTGATTTTTCCCTTTAAACTCACTTACAACGAACATTTTCTACTTTTCCTCACTGAGAAGCACTACTGCTCAAACCTCATAGTTACAACGCGGACTGTTGAGCAGACGCGTCTCAAGCCTATTAGTGATCCAACACTGCATACTCTTATAGGTTACGTCCGTGGATCACGGCTGAACGCGTCTTCTCCACACTCAACAAACATGGCGAATATATCAGATGTAAGTAGTCTACCTCTTGGTGCAGGTGAAGATACATTTGAGCTGCACGCGTTGCAGTCTGAGCTGGAAGCTGTTGAGAAACAGATCCACGACCTTTTAGTGAGACAAGCTGAGCTAATAGACCGGTGGTTAGCTCTTGAAACATCACGCGCCGATGCACACAAATCAGTGATTAATGTTACTAACCCGCTGACTCCGACCTCGTCTACTCCGTGCGTTACTCAGCATCGGTCCCGAGCCCGAGCACCGAGGTCGCGATCAGCCATGGTCTCGTTCACTCCGGCTCCAACACGCCACCACGAAGCCTGGATGGCTCCGCAGCGGAAGACGCGAGTCAGGTCTAGACCAAGACTCTCCCCGCCCCTCCCGGTTATTTGAGTTATCCACACAAAACCGCTTCTCCCCACTTCGCGAAACCGAACGCGATGCTGTGATCATCGGCGATTCCATCGTTCGGCACGTACACGCTACGTACCCGAGATTCTGAACGATGACGAGCGCGTCGGAGCGGTGGTCTTGCACGCGGGAGTGAACGACATCAGGCTGCGCCAGACAGAGGTTCTGAAGAAAGACTTCAGGAATCTGATCGATACGGTACGCAGCACATCGCCTGAAACAACGATCATAGTGTCAGGACCACTTCCCACGTACCGACTAGGACATGAAAAGTTTAGTAGACTATTCGCGCTAAATGAATGGTTAATGTCATGGTGCAATGAGCACAAACTGCTCTTTGTAAATAATTGGAATCTGTTTTGGGAGCGTCCTAGGCTTTTCCGTGCCGATGGCTTACACCCAAGCAGATTCGGAGTGGATCTTCTGTCAGATAACATCTCCAAAATGTTAAATACCATTAAATGACTAGTAACCAAAAGTCCAAATCATAGTCTCTCCTGCACCAATTTAAATGATATAAATACTAGTGTAGTACATTGCATAGAAACTGTGTCTATTCCTCGTTTAGTGAGATCAAATAATAATTCTACTGCAGGATCTAGGAAAAATCTAATTGTTATTAAAACAGAAAATGTTGCTATTAGTAAACAATAACAATTTTTAAAGCTAGGTCTTCTAAACATTAGATCACTCACACCTAAGGCAGTTATTGTAAATAAAATATAGTCACAGATAATAGCGTCGATGTACTTTGCCTTACTGAAACTTGGCTTAAACCAAATGATTATTTCGGTCTAAATGATAATAATTCAAATAATAGATAAATCAGATAATTCAAATGATGCGTTAGGGGCTGCGTTTATAGATTTATTAAATTCCTTTGGGCTCAAGCAAAACGTCACCGGACCAACTCATCGTCTTAATCACACACTCGATTTAATTATATCATATGGAACCAATCCAACCGATATAGATATCATTCCACAAAGTGATGATGTCACTGACCATTACTTGGTAACTTGCATATTACGTACTGCTGTAATATGTCATGCGGCGCTGCGTTATCGACCAGGCAGAACAATCCTTCCATCCACCATAGATAATTTTTCAAATTGCTTATCTAATCTGTCTCAGCTGCTGCCTGAACCCAAACAAACAGATGAACTAGAAGAACTAACTAGCACTATGAGCACCATTCTCTCTAGAACATTGGATGTTGTTGCACCCGTTAAATTAAAAAAGGTCAGAGAGAAAATTAAAGCACCATGGTACAATAATACTACGCATGTTCTAAAGAGAGAAACCCGTAATTTAGAGCGTAAATGGAAACAAACTAATTTAGAGGTCTTTAGAATCGCGTGGAAAGACAGTATGTCACGTTATAAAAAGGCCCTAAAAGCGGCCAGGGCTGAGCACCTCCGCAAACTAATAGAAAACAACCAAAACAATCCTAGGTTTTTATTTAACACCGTGGCTAGACTAACAAATAAACAGACATCACCCGAACAAAATATCCCGTTACAGTTTAGTAGTAATGATTTCATGAACTTCTTCACTGAGAAAATAGAAAACATCAGAACCACAATTGTAAACGTTCAATCCTCAATCGCGCCTTATAATTCAGCCTCAATTATCCCCCCGCAAGAACAATTACAGTGCTTTACAACTTTAGAACAAAAAGAGTTAAATAAACTTATCACTTCATCTAAAACAACAACATGTTTATTAGATCCTATACCAACTAAACTACTGAAGGAAGTGTTACCTGTAGTGGAAGAGCCTCTCCTCAATATTATTAACTCATCTTTATCTTTAGGTCATGTTCCAAGAACATTTAAACTGGCAGTTATAAAACCTCTCATTAAGAAACCACAATTAGATCATCATAATCTAGCAAATTATATACCCATTTCAAATCTACCTTTTATGTCTAAAATACTACAAAAAGTTGTGTCCACTCAACTGGGCTCTTTCTTGCAAGAAAATGATATCTATGAAAAGTTTCAGTCAGGATTCAGGCCACATCATAGCACTGAAACTGCGCTCGTTAAAATCACAAATGATTTACTTTTAGCTTCTGACCAAGGCTGTATCTCAATACTAGTTTTACTCGATCTAAGTGCTGCGTTCGATACTATAGATGACACAATACTCTTAGATCGACTACAAAATTATACTGGTGTTCAAGGACAAGCATTAAGCTGGTTTAGATCATACTTATCTGACCGCTACCATTTTGTCTATTTAAATGGAGAAAAATCGATCATAATTCCAGTAAACTATGGAGTGCCGCAGGGATCTGTGTTAGGCCCTCTGTTATTCTTAATATATATGATGCCACTAGGAAATATTATAAGGAAACATGGAATTAGTTTCCATTGTTATGCTGATGACACTCAAATATATATTTCATCACGGCCGGATGAAAACGCTAAATTATCCAAATTGACAGAGTGTGTTAAAGATATAAAAGATTGGATGACGCGTAATTTTCTTTTATTAAATCCAGACAAGACAGAGGTAATACTTATCGGTTCAAAAAACCGCCCACAGAACCTCTCACAATACAACTTTGACATCGTAGGATGTCCTGTTACTTTATCCTCTACAGTAAAAGACCTGGGTGTTATACTCGATTGTAACCTGTCTTTTGAAAATCATATTTCGTATGTTACAAAAACAGCCTTTTTCCACCTTAGAAACATTGCTAAGCTACGTAATATGCTATCAGTTTCTGATGCAGAAAAGTTAGTTCATGCATTCATGACCTCGAGACTAGATTACTGTAATGCTTTATTAGCCGGTTGTCCTGCAACATCAATAAACAAACTACAGTTAGTCCAAAATGCAGCTGCTAGAGTTCTTACTAGATCAAGACAATATGATCATATAACACCGATTTTATCATCACTACATTGGTTACCTATAAAGTTCCGTATTAATTATAAGGTATTGCTACTGACTTATAAAGCCCTGAACGGCTTAGCTCCAGTCTATTTAACGGATCTTCTATAGCCCTATAATCCATTGCGCTCTTTAAGATCAATAAATTCGAGGCTTTTGGTCATACCTAGGATATCCAGATCAACCAAAGGAGGGAGAGCATTTTCACATTTGGCTCCAAAACTCTGGAATAGTCTTCCTGATAATGTTCGTTGCTCGGACTCGCTCTCCCAGTTTAAAACTAGATTAAAGACGCATCTTTTCGGCCAGGCATTCATATAATATTGTTAATCTCACAGTTCAAATTACAATCCGGCCTCTAGTTCATAAATGCCAGAGGAGAACTGGCCCCCGACTGAGCCTGGGTTCTCCAAAGGTTTTTTTTTTCTCCATTAGGTCACCTGATGGAGTTGTTTCGGTTCCTTGCCACTGTTGCCTTTGGCTTGCTCAGTTGGGGATATTTTGGGGATATTTAATTATATTCTATCAATCAATAAATTCCACTAGAAACAAACTTTGTTGTATTATTTTATTTTTAATTTAATACTGTGAAGCTGCTTTGATACAATCTGTATTGTGAAAAGCGCTATACAAATATACTTGATTTGATTTGATACTTGATTTGATATCAATCAATCAACAAAGTGTCCTGTGCTCACCACACACTGGCTATAGGTGGAGAGGAGAGATTTGGCTATAGGGTGTGTTATATATCAGCTTTCTTGTGTAATCAGATATCTCTCATACACTCTGCTGAGTTAAATCAGTCACACGCTTGATAACTTTACGAATGGGCTTTTCTTATTCTTAAGCTGAACTTCCTTCCACATCCGGTCCCCTCATACATACTAGTACACTCACATCTTAAAGATACAGACCATCATTCTAATACATGACAGGGTGATGTGTGTCTAACTTACACAGAAGAGACTTTGTTGCTCAGCACATGAAAATAAACTACTTACCGTGATCTAAGACTGTGGTGATGTGGTTTCTCCACTGCATGGATCTTCATGTGTAGATTCAGGTCACTTTCAAAGGAGAAACTCTTTCCGCACTGATCACACGTGTGCGACTTCTCTCTGTTGTGGATCATCTCATGTGTTTTCAGATTTCCTGGCTGATTGAATCTCTTGTCACAGTGCGAACACTTGTAAGGTTTTTCTCCGGTGTGAATTCTCTGGTGCAGTTTTAAACTGCCCGCTGTAGTGAAAGTCTTCTCACACTCAAAGCACATGTATTCTCTCACACCAGTGTGAGTTTTCTCATGTGTGTGTAAATTAGGCAGCAGTGAAAAACTCTTTCCACACACAGAACATGAATGCGGCTTCTCCTTCGTATGAACTGTCAGGTGTGACTTCAGGTGTGCTGACCTAAGAAATGTTTTGCCGCACTGATCACATGAGAACGGCTTCTCTCCGGTGTGGATTCTCATGTGTTCTTTAAGATATCGTTTGCATAAGAATCTGTTTCCACATTGATCACATGAGAACGGCTTTTCTCCGGTGTGGATCCGCATGTGAATCTCAAGACCTGGTTTGGTTGTGACACTGTTTCCACACTGAGTGCAGGTGAAAGATTTCTTGGCTCGTCTTTTCTTTAAAAATGTATTTTTAGTCTTTGAGCGACTCAAAGGTTTTTCTCCAGGTTGGACATTATGTTCCTCCTTCACTTCACTCAGTTCTTCACTCTCCTCCTTCACTTCACTCAGTTCTTCACTCTCCTCGCTCTCTTCCATCAGGTCTGACATGAAAGAAACAAATATTACATTTAATTTTCAGTACATCAAAATAATTCAAAGAGAGGAATATAAAGTGAAAGGACATGAAAGTGAGCCCTGATGTAATAGTAGAAAGTAGACAACTGTTCTAAAATATTATGATCATTTGATGCCTTTTTATAATTGATTATATGTCCTTGAAACTTTCCATGAATGAGGAAAATTTATCTTCCAATTATTATCATTAAAACATTATAGGCACAAATCCCATGTTTCTTAAGCAATAACTATTGAATAGCCTATATTTGATCAATGACACAATTATCTAACATGATATTAACATTAAAATATACAATACTGCCATATTTTGACACCAACTTTGAGATTGAAATTTATTTTACTAAAACATTTTAATTATTAATGGCCGTTCACAGTAGACTTTTCCTTGCACTGACTTCCATTCATGCGCATGGGAAAGTGGGACACCAGAAACACAAGCTCAAGTGAATTACCCTGTGAGAAATAACACAAGCGTTTAGCATTCAAGTGGAGTGGGTTGTTTATTTAAAAATAAATAACGCGGCTTTAACTATTTTTAAAGTAACATTTTTTATTATCTTTATCTGTGTCCTACATGTTTTACTCAACCCTGTTACTCCTGACATGATTTTCCTCCTTTTAAAATACAGTATTTCTTAAAATTAAAATTCACACAGGAAGTGACATCATCTGGGCCTTTTCTACTGCATGATGGGAAGACAAGAAAATAATCTCAATCCATTGTCTCAGTTTTTACACAAACTGTAGCATTGACTGTATTCATCAACCCTGTTACCAAAGTTACTGTAAGAAGAATCTCTATAACTATGAATAACTTTTATGATATTTTACAAATGCAACTTTATCAGTAACTTGGTGTTTACTGACTATTCCTAAAAATATATATTTTGAAAACTATGTTGAAAATGACTAAAATTCTGCTGCTCCTTGGGAACCAGATATAAAATAAATGTAAAATAAAACAGTTAAAACAGTATTTAGCCTGATCTGATGTTGACAATCAATATAAAAATGTCTCAAACCTCCATTTACTGACCATTTGTTGAAAATAAACTCAGAACATTCTGTACCGTTTCATAGTTGAACTGTTTATCTAAATGTGATGAAGTGCTTGAATGTTTCTAACATGAATGTTCTTCAGCATCATGAATGAATGAAGAATAAAAACCAACCTCTTTGTTCTTCAGGATCTTCAGTGTGTTTCATTCTGCAGGGTTCTGGATCACTCATGTTCTCTCTGTCCTCTTTAATAAACTCAGCCTTTGCCGATTTCAGCTCTTCCTGATGCTCTGATGCTTGTCTTCACTTGTAGCTGATGGGAATTTACAGCATTTATTGGGGAATTACTGTGGGATGAGCTTCAGTGATGATGAATTACAGTGGGAGGAGCTTCACTGATGATGTAATTACAGAGGGAGGAGCTTCACTGATGATGAATTACAGTGGGAGGAGCTTCACTGATGATGTATTCCAGCGTGGGAGGGGCTGATCTGCCAAAATCAAAAATATAAATTATTGAGTTTGTTTTTATAATAAATTACACTTCTAAGCTTGTATGTCTGTCTATCTATTCATTGTACAGTAACTGATGCCAATTCATTAATTATTTGTATTATTTTTATTGCTAATCCTAACATTATTCTTCTTCTTCATTAAAATACAGGTATCTAGAAATATAGAAAATAATATAAATAATTGTAATTCTTCCAAATATAAATAATGGTAAGAAAAACAGAACAAAATCATAAACAGAAATAAACGTACATATAGTAACCAACAAATACCCTCAGTCTGCTGACACCAATGAAATGAGCTTTAAAGGTGCCCTAGAATTTGAAATTGAATTTATCTTGGCATAGTTAAATAACAAGAGTTCAGTACATGGACAGTGTGTCTCAAACACCATTGTTTTCTCCTTCTTATTTAAATCTCGTTTTTGAAAAACACCCCTGAAAAATAGGTGAATCTCCACATAACACAGACTGTGACGCAACAGTCGGGATCATTAATATGTACGCCTCCAAAAATTTGCATATGCCAGCCCATGCTCAGTGCCAGGCGGAACTGCGCAGCCGAATCATCGTGCGAATCATTTTTCTTCGAGAGAAATCATGGCTTGCAAACGAGCGAAGCATGGCAGTTGCTCAGTGTTTGGATGTACAAATGAACACAAAGGTATTTTTTTAGTTCCTTCATCCGAGCCTCTGGAGAACCAGTGGGTTAGGCTATGTGAATTTCTGATGCGTAATTGTTCAAGTTCAGACACATAATCTTTCTCTCAAAGTCGTTCAATACTGTTTATGCATCAGTAAATCAAGCCAGAGACTAAACGATGAACTTCACGTCGTTTCTCTTAGTAGGATGAAAATAGTCTTACTTAAACTGTGATTAAGATAGCGATCAAAGAACAATACCTTTCCAATCGCCCAAGCTGTCAATCACACAGCGCGCGTTTATCTGGACACTTGCCAAAACTCGTTATGAAATCAATGACGCTGTTACGCTGCACAACGAAGCTCTTACTGTACTTACCTCATGTTTGCATTGGTGAAATCATTAGTGAGAGTGCAGAAACTGCGTTGCAATGATAAGATCTTCATTCACGTGATCAACGGGCTTACACTGAAGTCTCACAGCAGCCAATCACAGCAGTGGGTGTTTACACTGAAGTCTCACAGCAGCCAATCACAGCAGTGGGCGTTTACACTGAAGACTCACAGCAGCCAATCACAGCAGTGGGCGTTAAACACTGAAGACTCACAGCAGCCAATCACAGCAGTGGGCGTTTACACTGAAGACTCACAGCAGCCAATCACAGCAGTGGGCATTTACACTGAAGACTCATAGCAGCCAATCACAGCAGTGGGCGTTTACACTGAAGACTCACAGCAGCCAATCACAGCAGTGGGCGTTTACACTGAAGACTCACAGCAGCCAATCACAGCAGTGGGCGTTTACAATGAAGTCTCACACAGACACGCCCCTTCAAACAGAGCGTTCAAATCAAAGGCTAATGTAGCAGGTTTATTTGTATACTTTTATATGCATGTTGGAATTAATGTATGACTGAGGGGAAATTTACAATGTGTTTTCCTATTGGGAATATCTGTGATATTTTTTGGTATTTGATTTGGTTACAATTGTATGTAGTTTTTCCTTATGGAAAGAGGTTAAATATGATTAATATGAGTATGGTCAGAGCAATGCTGGATTTGACTGAGATGCTAACCTGATGCCACGCAACACTCACTGCCATATTGTTTATGACTAGGCCTGTCGCGATAGTCAATAAATCAATTAATCGCACGATTAAAAAAATGAGCTCGATAATTTTTCCGGCCGCGATAATTCCATTTGCATGCTTGTTTGTTTTCCTCGTCTCTCTCTCTCTCTATCAAATAGACTGGATGACCACTCTCGGTTCCTTAGCGTATAGGAGGAGTGAACCCTCTTGTCAGTTGCATGGTCTTTGTGTGGGGAGGTGGCGCGCTGCGCTTGTCAGTCACATGGTCTTTGTATGGGAAAGCGCCGGCGGGACTGCTTGCGGTGACTGCCGGGAGAGAGAAGACGCTAGTTGTGAGTTGGATGAGAAAAAAAGAAAAAGATGGTATTGGTTTCACAGCCAAACGCGACAGCGAGCCCGATCTCATGAAAATGCGTATCTATATCACGAATGTTATTTCTCGTGCCATTTATAAGCTACGCCAAAAATAGTTTTTTCCTCACCCCTAATCCTAACCAAGTATTTTCAGTGCGTAGCATATACACGCAATAAAGCACGTCTCCGTCTTCCCCACAGTAAATTACACAATCACTCTGGCATTTGTTTAGTCGACAAAGTAACAGAAGGACAGTGCAAAATGGTGTGATATGGCCTGTTGAGGCTTTTTTTATTTGTTTACAAAGGTCCTGGCAGTTTTGCCTGTTATGGAATGTATCACTATTTATGTCTGAGCCTAATGTTTAATATTTTTTGAAGTGCAATTTTGTTTACATCCATTTTATTTATTGTTTTTGGTATTTATTATAGTGATTTTTTTTGTTAACAGACACTGAGAGTCCATTGCTTTTATTGTTTTTGGTTGTTTTGTTCATTTTTCGTGGATATTTAAAATGTTTTTCTGTTTTCAATGTTTAATATTCTTAAGAAATAAAAGTTTATAGATCTTTGAAAAGGTGTACCTGCTAGGGCTGGGCGATAAAACGATAACGATATCGTAGTGCTGGGCGGTTTACCGGTTCATACCGGTGTTTATTTTTGTTACGATATGAATTTTTAATAAACCGCAATACCGGTGTATGTCGCTTTAATCGGAACGCGGCGTTGCGCGACACTGTCTCGCACCTCATTTACACAGAACACACGTCTGCGGCGCATTACGGCTGCGACAAGGTTTTATTCCGTCCTCCACACGCGTGCGTCAAAATAGACTAGGCGCCTATATTTAGCGAAGCGGCGCGGAGAGCTGCTTTTGGGAAGCTTCGATCTGAAACACAAGCATTGACTAGAATGGGCGCGATCAGCTCCGGTAGCCGTGTCGCAGCCGTGTGGGGGTGAGAGTGTTTTTTTTTCTCGCGGCACGCATTTTTATACTGTATGAACGTATCTGAATTGAACTGACGATATTTAGAAAAGTTTCTTTGTTATTACGATTGAATCTTTATTTATCTTTCCTGATAAAGCAGCGTTGCTGCTTTGAGTACAGCCGTTACCGGGGAAACCATTATTTCTGCCGCTCCTAAAGCGCGTCTTGCTGGCACCTCTTTGTAAACAACCTTGCAAACCTGTATTAATATTAGTGTGGATTTTTTCATTCACTCATGACAATAAAATAAGGCATTATAAGTTAATCTACTGCAGTATTTCCTCTCTCACTCAGTAGAAAATGTGGTTAACACCCATCATGCTTGAAAAAAAACCCGTCATTTACCGTGAAACCGGTTTAATTTAGAAAAAAAACGTGATGTGGATTTTTGGTCAAACCGCCCAGCACTACGATATCGCGATAGACACGTAATCAGTATCAATAAAAAATGCGTTCGATAAAACGTTTGATTTTTTTTTTTTCCTTCGTCAGAAGAAATCAAAGGTTGCGAAGCACGTTTGGTTGCATGAACAAATGTACTCACTCTCTAGTAACATAGCAACATACTGGGTGACACGCTAACAGCCTGTCATGTAAAGGGGGTCGCACCGCGTCGCGTCTAGGACAACTCAAGGTCCGCACACCGGACGCGCACTTTCTCAGTTTATAGCGCCAAGTCTTAAAACACATCAGTGTAAACACATCAGTGTAAACACATCAGTGTACACACACCGGCGGCGCAATACGGCGTCTGTCCGCTCACCCAGCAACGGCTCAGGACCGTGTTTAAAATCCTGCCGCGCCACAGAGCGCCATTTACATAGTTTAAATATTAAATTGACATTATAATACATAGCTGCCAACTCTCACGCATTCACCGTGAGAATCACGCAATTTACACTTTTCACACGCTCCACACATCCATTTTCTCAAGCACAGAAAATCGCGAAGCAAAGAGGATACGGAGACCGACATACAAGACAGAGCAGGTTATATAAAAATCTCAGCTCTCAGATTCTGTAACTTTTATTACGAAATTCAAACAATAAATAGGCTACCGTTTTGGCGCTTGTAAATGTGACGCGACAGATCCTTAGCGGCACGTGAACAGATCATCTCTAGCAGTAGCCTAAGTTAACGATAAATAAACAGAACACGAATGAACACTGTTGAAAGATACAGTACAACTTACCGAAATGTCTATTCCTCATAATATCGACCAATCGATCAAACAAAGGGGTCAATAATACAGCTGGAGAACAATTATGTCACATAACATTTACCTCAGGAAATAATGACCATGATAGGCTATAGCACCTTAGTTGGATAGAAAATTGCGCTACATTTGTGTTACATATTTATAATATTTTTACTTGTATCATTAAATAAAGTTGTTATTATAATAAAAAAACGCATTATATTTAATTTGAGTTATTTTTAACCTTACATACTGCCAGCACATCTCTGTATGTTTACAGCATTAGGTGAGTTGTTTTTTTCTTGAGAAAAATGAATGCCTATCTTGTGTAGCCTACCTATTTATCCAAATGAGTCAATATTAAATCAAATCACAATAATTGAATTGAAATAATAAAAAAGCATAGCATACCAGAAATTGTAGGCTAGCATGTAAACATTGTAACATGTTGTCACTAAATGTAATAAAATTCAGTTTAGTTACAAACATGTTTTGACAATCACAATACACTTATTGTGATGCAATATAATTTTTGTTTACATCCCCCTTTAATATAAAACATGTTTATGTAATATATTTGTCTCCTGGTCCTTTAAATAGGTCTTAAAAAAATCAATAATTATCGATATCGACCGATATGAAACACTTATATCGTGATATAGTTTTCAGCTATATCGCCCAGCCCTAGTACCTGCATTATTATGCCATTATCATTATATTAGATGAAAATGGTCTCAAACGACAATATTATCGTTTATCGCAATAATTTCTTGGACAATTTATCGTCCAGCAAAATTTGTTATCGTGACAGGCCTATTTATGACCGCAGAGAATAAACTGCATTGTGACAGCCCGTGCCCCTGTGTCTATTTGAAAACAACCCAGAACACAATGCAGACAGACAAGACGGGTTACACTAAAATCAGGCTAGGAAAAATGCCTTTTATTTCTAAATTATAACAAACTTTGATCTAAAAAACATACTAACATTATAAGGGCACCCCAGGAAAATTTCTAAAATAATAAAATAATCCATGCAATGGCACCTTTAAGTGACAATTTACAGGAGATCTGAAGACATCAGCATAATAAATGAGGTGAAAACAGGAACTATTGTCATGAAATAAAGAGTGTTTTCAGCAGATCTGTTAATATTGATGAGCCTCAGACTATCAACACTCATTCAACAAGCCATTCAGGATCATCAGCAGATCATCTCACTTTATTCTGAGTGTTTGCTGTTAGAAACACATTGTTTGAGTCAGGATAGATGATAAAAGCCTGTAAAACTGCTCTACTGAAAGACAATACTGTTATTTCTCACAATATAACATGGACAAATCATCAATAATAAAACAAAATAATTAAATAAATAACCTCTCTTTGTATGAACCTCTTCAGGTAAATAACAACTACAACACATAGGCTAATATGTGAATCTAAATATAGTTCGACTTCATAATAACTATTAATTGCAATAAAGTAATTCCAACATTAACATGTTACATATTCATATGTTCAGAAACTGACAATGATCATAAAACTCTAAAAAATAAAGAAAATGTATCGTTTCCTGTGTCAAACTTAATATTCATATTCCCATGTATAGATTTGATATTTCCCACGTTCATTACTCATAAAGGGGCAATATAAAGTGTCTTCATCAATTTTAATAAGTAAATGTAATCTGTCAAAGATAAATGTCGACAAAGAAATAAAGGTAAACATGAAAACGGCAACAGCGACACTGGGGATCGATTCCCCTCACAGATCTCAAACTTTAACTCGACATTCAGTAACAGTTCTCACTCCAAACATCGAGTCAATCACACAAACGAACACAACATCGCTCAGGTCTGAATGAACTCAACATATTCTCCTCATGCTCGTTGCTGTTGCACTAAGTGTTTATTTCAGAAGGAAGACGCCAGAAAAGACGCACAAGTATCGCTGTGATCGATGAAAACAACACAGAAATGAGCCTGTCGCTTAATCAAACTGTATAAAGTGTGTGTGATGGTTGTGTAAATATGAGAAATACCGTGAACTGCTCTCCTCACCTCAGAAGACTCGACGCTAAAACTCTCAATGACGGAATAGACGGCGCGAGCGAACGGTGACGTCATCGGCATCCAACGCACGCGCGTACGGGACACCCCCGCAGCCAATCAGGGCCACGCAGATTCAGCTTTACTAGTAGCCTTCCATTATTATATTATTATTATTATTATTATTATTATTATTATTTTAGAACTGAAGTGACTCCAGGTACTAAAGGTGAAAGGAACTTTTTCAAGTGAAGCACAAAATAGTCAGAATAATTTCCTTACTAAAGAAAAAACACTGAAATAAAAATTCTTCTAGAGAAGACTGTATTCACGCAACTTTTACTTTATTCTACGAAAAGCTACTAATTACATCTTCAGCAGTATAATAAGATTACCGTACTATCTATTTTAATGACTATTTAATATTACCTCTTAACTTGACTAGGCTTGGCATGTTGCATATTAATTGTTCTAGGAACCTCATATAGGTTATATTTTAATTGTTGTGTATGTTGTGCTACTCTATAATGATGTTCTAGTTAAGGTCATTTGCAGCATATGCAGGGCCCGAACATAAACTCAAGCCCAGGGGCCCCAGACCTGATTTTTGGTCTTTTTACTCATTGATTAAAAAACAATCTAATGTTAAAACTAGGAGTTTCACTTGGCCCACCCTACATCTCAAAGCTGGAGCCGGAGCTGGTGTTGTTTAAAGTTCATAGTGATTGTTCTGACTTCATGAAGCCTCATGGTGATACTGGATATGAAATTGTTAATAATGCAGACAGACAGCAATCTCAATCAATGTCAGTCATGTGTGCAGTGAAATATAATTTATTAGGCATTTAAAAGCTCTATTGAGAAAATGAAAACATGGAAAACCCAAAAATGACTTTCATGACTTTCAGAACTAAAATTATTCCTAATTCAAGCAGAATCAGCAGAAAATAAGAAAATGGACAATGACAATGTGATGTTGATAAAATGAGTAAAGAGTTTAATCAATCATTACATAGCAAATACATGCTATGAATGCATGTCACGACGCATTCATCTCTGTGAACGCGCACCGACCGCCACCGGAAGCCAGTTATTTTAGTTTATAAAGTTTTAAATATGTATATTTTTACGACAAAACGGCACGGATTACCCTCAGAAGGCCTTCGTTTATCCCCCTGGAGCCGGATGGATTATTTTTGAGAAGGATGCATGTACATTTTTGGACTTGAAGCAGCTGGACCCCATTGCTTCACATTATAACCACTGAAAGATCTAAGACATTTTCTAAGATAACTGAAAATGTGTTCGTCTGAAAAAAGATTGACGTATGCATCTCGAACGGCTTTAGGGTGAGTAAATCATGGCTTAAATATCATTTTTGGGCGAACTATCCCTTTAATGCGCTCCGGCTGCCCATCCGCACAAAAAGTGCCTAGTGTTTTGAGAATGCACTCCCTGAAATAGGTTCGAAGTTGCAAACGATTATTCGTTTTCTCTGCGCAAATCTCAAGAAAGCAAACCCACGAAAACGCAGGCGGCGCGCAAATGAGCATCACGTGTTCGGTTGATAGGTATGCGCGTTTGAATATATATATATATATATACATATATTTGTGCAGGCGTATAGAACTTCACAAATCAATCCTCATAAAAAACTGAGTCTGCATAGCCACGCGAACCGGAATTATCCCTACAACGTTTTTTCTGTATAGAGGTAAAGGGAAGGCCTCCACAGGGGAGAGGCTAGTGTACATTTCAGGACTGCGTTGTCGTCGTGTCCTGGCGCTGGTCCTTCATCAGATCTGGATACGGCCTGGATACGGCAGACTGCGGTAAACCTCGGGATAAACAGAGAGACTAAAATTAGCGTAGACGCCATCCTTCTTATGATGTAACGAGTACATCAGGATTTATGGGAAGTGTTCCCGGTTCCGGCTGGCCTAATCTATGCAGCCTAACATTGAATTATAGAAGTCTATAATGTGTTATGTGAATGCTTGGTCAAAGAGATGTGCCTTTAATCTTGCTTTGAACTGACAGAGTGTGTCTGCTTCCCGGACAATGTTAGGAAGATTGTTACAAAGTTATGGTGCTAAATAGGAAAAGGATCTACCGCCAGCAGTTGATTTTGATATTCTAGGTATTATCAACTGGCTGGAATTTTGAGATCGCAATAGACGTGAAGGACTATAATGTGTTAAGAGCTCGCTCAAGTACTGCGGAGCTAAACCATTTAGTGCTTTGAAAGTAATCAGCAATATTTTAAAATTTATACAGTGTTTAATAAGGAGATAATGCAGTTTTGACAGAACTGGGCTAATATGGTCATACTTCCTGGTTCTGGTAAGAACTCGAGCTGCTGCGGTTTGAACCAGCTGTAGTTTATTTATTATGCGTGCAGGGCAACCACCCAGTAGAGCATTACAATAATCTAGCCTTGAGGTCATGAACTAATTGTTCCGCATTTATCATTGAGAGCATATGACGTAATTTATTTTTTAGATGAAAAAATGCGGTTTTACAGATACTAGACACGTGACTTACAAATGAAAGATTGGTATCAAAGAGCACACCCAGGTTCCTAACCAACGACGAAGACTTAACAGAGCAGCCATCAAGTGTTAAACAGTATTCTAGGTTATTACGTGTGGAAGTTTTTTGTCCAATAATTAGAATCTCTGTTTTTTTCAGAATTTAGAAGTCAATGGGGACCAGCAACTGTCTGGTTACCCCAATTCTTCCAAATAACTTATTTTGTGTTCACAGATTTGGAACAACATTACAGTGAGTAAATAATGACAGAATTTGTATTTTTGGGTGAACTATCCCTTTAAGGACAAGCGGCTGCATGTTTACTATTAGGGCTACTGTCTCTTTAATACCTGCACGCGATGCATCTAATATACATGCATTTGACAAGCAGATTTATCTAAATTTTCTCGGTTTGCTTTCAGTTTAGACATAGCCAACTTTCTTTATGTAAATCTTGTGTGTATTTGAGAGTATTAGCGCAATGAGACTCAAAAGATAACTTAGTCCAGTAACCAGACGCCGTTAGATAGGCTTTAAGTGCATGTGCGCATCGGGTTCTCTTACGAGAGTTCTCTCGTACTGCGTTTATCAAAACGCTACGGGAAAAGTCTCTTTTCACGAAACACTGAAGCAAAAATTATCCTTTAATTTTTCATATATGTAAAACGCGTTGCGGCAGCAGCAGACAGCTGAAGCAAGACGGCTTGTCTGCTCATTGGCTGCTCTGCGGCAACTGCATAAGCCTATCGAGCGCAGGCTGATGCAACATCAGACCAATGAGGGCGCTTCGCGCCCTCCTCGCCACTTCCCGCCGAGACGGGCGTGGCTTACCTCTATAAAAGGAGCTCGAGAAGGCTGACTCACTTGATTTTAATCTCTTCAGCGAAGCGCACGCATCGCTGGATCACGGAAGCAGCGTCGTTCGAAGCAAGCACTTCAGCGGGACGAGCCCTCGAAGCCGCTGGCCTACGCCGCCTTCTACAGCCGTACCTGCTGCGCTTTCCGACGCCCATATCCTTTATTGTGCTCTGTTTTGTGTGTGTGTGTGAGTGTTCTCGTAGCACTCACCCCCTAAAAGAGTGGCGTCTTTCTAAAGATGCCTAAATCCTGCGGTTCGTGCAGAGCCCCACTCGCCGGGGGAGACGACCACGTCATCTGTGTTTCCTGCCTCGGTGAGGACCATGCAGCGCTCGCGCTCGCTGACGGCGGCTGCCCTCACTGCGAGCTTTTGCCTATGGTGGCTCTGAGGACCCGCCTGGCATCCTTCTCGAAGCCTGCATTCTCCGCCGCGATGCCGCGCCGTAAGAAGCGCCGCTCGCAGCGGGTCCCGGAACCCTCTCCACCCCGACCAAGCTCGCCGGTTCGCCCGCCAGCTTCACCGACCTCCCCCGAATCACTTCCTGATGCTCAGCGCCCGCAGCCTGCCGCCGCTTCATCAGAGGAAGTTGTTTCGGAGGCCGCGTCGGGGGAAAAGGATTCCTGTTCTCTCCTCGCTTCAGGCAGCGAGGATTGGGCGAGCTCTGAGGACCTCGCGCCTCCTGCCCGAAAGCCCTCAGTGAGAGCCAACATTGAGACGGAGCTCATGCGAGTACTCGCGTTGGCCGCGACGAGCCTCGGCCTCGAGTGGTCTGCACCGGAGCCCCCCTCTCGCACCCGGCTCGATGGTAGCTTCCTCCCAGGTGAGCGCAATTCTCCGGAATCTAAGCCCGCTCCTTTTCTTCCTGAGTTACATGAAGAAGTTGCGAAGGCCTGGAACGCGCCCTACTCTGCGCGTACGCGCTCATCTGTGTCGCCTGCATTCTCCTCACTGGACAAGGCGAATGAACGAGGCTACCTCTCTCTGCCGCCGGTGGAACAGGCTATAGCGACCCATCTGTGCCCGCCCTCTGCTGGACGGCGGACTAAACCGGTGTTGCCTTCAAAAGCCTGCCGCATGACGTCGACGCTGCTCGCGCGAATATTCTCCGCCGCTGGGCAAGCCGCGTCAGCGCTACACACCATGGCTACATTACAGATTTTCCAGGGTGATCTCCTCCGTAAATGGGACGAGGTTGGACCTGATGCTGTCTGTATTGCCCGAAGCGCTCTGGTTCCGCGGCGGGTCAAGACAAACGGACCCCGCGAACCTCACAGCCTCAGCCCCCGCCTTCGGCCTCCTCTTCGCAGCAGCCTCAACAGCGCAGCTCGAGACCCCGCTCTCGATCGAGCGCCCGGCGCCCCGCGCGCGCGCCGCGACCGAGGATTGTGGTGAAACCAGAGGCCCCGAAGAAGTCCTAGCCCGCCTAGGAAAGCGCAGGTGTGTGAGTCCCGTTGCGGCCGGCCTCCCACCCAAGCGCCTCGCTGTCTCAGCCCCAAGCTTCGCGGCTGTCCCAGCGTTCTCTGCAAAGCGCAAGCCTGTACAAGTGCCCGCTTGCCTGCACTCAAAAGCCGTTTTTACGGCTACCCAGATATGTCTCGAAAAGAGTGTGATTTCTGGTGTCCCGGCCACGGCCGATGGTGCTATAAATGTAGTGTCGATGCCCACTCCTCTGTGCCCATCCATACACATAAGCACAGCCCTGCACTCAGGGCTCGCGCAAATAAAATCGACTCAGGTCGATTGCGCCCCCCACATAGTAAAAGTGCCCACTACTCAGTGCCCACGAACACTATGTCTATCAGATCACAGGCTCTCTGTAAAAACGAGACCTGTGAGCGCGCGCGCTGCTTACACAAGCAGCGCGCCCCAAGCAGTAAATGTGCCCGCTCCCAGCCCACATCTACTCGCACACATGAGTCCCACGGGGCTCGCGCAGCCCTCCCTCACTCAGTCAAACACTGTTGTAAGGTCGAGGGCGAGCGCTCCGCCCGCTGTATTAAGCGCGCCCCCCGCCTCAAATGCCGCAGGCATAACGCCTATGTTTGTGAGCCCCGTAGCACCTCTGTCGCACGGCGAACAGAGCGCGCTCTGTATCCGGCCCTTAGCCAACCATGCAGATGCATGGGCAGCGCTTCCATGGGTTTCGGACTGGGTCTTAGGCATTATAAAGAGAGGCTTCTCGCTACAGTTTTATCGACGCCCTCCGCGCTTCACAGCGCGCGTCGAAACTTCGGTACCGCTGAATGTAGCACACCTACTTCGCGCCGAAATATCAAAACTGATAAGCAAAGGGGCGATAGAGCTTGTTCCCCAAGTTCAAAGCGAACAGGGGATATACAGCAGATACTTTCTAGTCCCCAAAAAGGACGGCGGTATCAGACCCATTCTGGATCTAAGACGACTGAACAGAGTATTAGTGAAACGCCGTTTCAAAATGCTCACAACCAGCAAAATTCTCGCGCATGTTCGCCGAGAAGACTGGTTCATGTCGATAGATCTGAAGGACGCGTATTTTCAAATACAGATAGCGTCACATCACAGGCGATTCTTGAGATTCGCCTTCGAGGGTCAGACATACCAGTATACAGTCCTGCCTTTCGGCTTGTCCCTGGCACCTCGTACTTTTACGAAATGCATGGACGCAGCGCTCGCTCCTCTCAGACTCAGAGGCATGCGAGTGCTGAACTATTTGGACGACTGGTTGATCCTAGCCCAATCACGATCTCAGCTCATAGAGCACAGAGCCATTTTACTCGATCACCTCGAGAATCTTGGTATCACGGTCAATTGGGCGAAGAGTTCACTGAACCCCAGCCAAACGATTCCGTTTCTGGGTATAGTTCTGGACTCACAGTCTATGACAGCGCGGCTGTCGCCACAGCGCGTGCTGAACATTCAGCGCGCGGCGATGTCTTTCCGCCGCGGCGCTTTCACCCCGCTCAGAAAATTTCAAAGGATGCTGGGTCTCATGGCCTCAGCATCGTCAGTTCTCCGGCTGGGCTTGCTCCGCATGCGCCCGCTGCAGTTCTGGTTGAAAGCGCGGGTTCCGCGCAGAGCGTGGGTGTCCGGTCATTTACGCCTCAAGGTCGATCAGGACTGTGTCACAGCCCTGGTACCTTGGATGGCGAACGACTGGTACCAATCAGGTGTAAGCCTGGGGACTTCCTCGAGGGTAAGGATGGTGTCTACGGACGCATCCACCTCGGGATGGGGAGCGCTGCTCGAGGGCAGACCGTCCTTCGGCCTATGGTCGGAACGGGAAAAGCTCCAACACATAAACTGCCTAGAAATGCTGGCAGTGCACAACGCGCTGACGCGTTTTTGTCCCCACATCAAGGACCAACACGTCATAGTCCGTTCGGACAACATGGCAGTGGTGTCCTACATAAATCGCCAGGGCGGTCTGAATTCCAAACCCCTGTACAGGCTGGCGAAACGCCTCCTGCTATGGGCTCAGCACAACCTACGCTCGCTGAGAGCAGTACATGTGCCCGGGCTGCTGAATGTGGGCCCGGACAGACTGTCCAGGAACAACGTTCCTATGGGCGAATGGTCTCTACACCCACAAACAGTCCGGCTGTTGTGGGAGAGATTTGGCAAAGCGGAGGTGGACCTATTCGCGTCCCGCGAAAACGCTCACTGCCCCGCATTCTTTTCAAAGACCGACAGCGCGCTGTCCCAAAGGTGGCCGCGCTGCCCGCTATACGCTTTTCCCCCCGTCTCCCTCCTGCCTCAGGTGTTGGAACGGGTCAGGAAAACGAAATGCCCAGTGCTGCTTGTAGCACCGTTCTGGAAGAACCAGGCATGGTTCCCAGTTCTGATGCAGTTAGCAGACATCGCTCCATGGCCAGTGCCGTTGAGGAGAGATCTCCTCTCGCAGGCCAGGGGCTCGATCTGGCACCCACACCCGGAACTATGGTCCCTTCATGTGTGGGCGCTCAACGGATACCCGTTGGTCTCGCAGAGGGAGTCATGAATACCATCACGGAGGCTAGAGCGCCGTCGACCAGGCGACTCTACGCTTCAAAGTGGTCGGTTTTCTCCGGCTGGTGTACAGCTCGGAGCCTTTCACCCCTCGAATGTGAGGTAACGGAGGTTCTCTCCTTCCTACAAGAGCTGTTGGATAAGGGCAGATCCCCTTCCACGCTCAAAGTGTATGTGGCGGCTATTTCAGCGTTCTCCGGTTCAACGCTGGGTCAGTCACTAGGAAGGAATGATTTAGTCATCCGCTTCCTCAGGGGAGCTAGGAGACTGAATCCACCCAGACCTCCGTCAGTCCCTATGTGGGACCTTTCTACGGTCCTGGCGGCTATGAAAGGTGCCCCTTTCGAGCCTATCCAGTCAATCAGCCTCAAACATTTGTCTTTCAAAACAGTGTTTTTGATGGCTCTCGCTTCAGTGAAGCGCATAGGCGATCTGCACGCGCTCTCCGTGAGCCCGACGTGCTTGGAGTTTGGTCCTAATGACTCTAAAGTCATACTCAAACCTAAGCACGGCTATGTGCCGAAATCCCTCAACACGCCTTTTCGGGCTCAGGTCATTTCCCTGGCTGCCCTGCCGGCGTCGAGTGAGGAAGGGGACTCGAGTTTTCTTTGCCCTGTTAGGGCTTTAAGAACTTATATGTCCCGCTCTGCTGCCTTTAGACAGACAGAGCAGCTCTTTGTCTCGTTCAGCGGACGTTCCAAAGGAACGGCTGTTTCGAAACAAAGTCTATCCAGATGGATAGTTGACGCCATAGCGCTGGCTTATACTGCCAAGGGCATTCAATGCCCGCTGGGAGTCAGAGCGCACTCTACGAGAGGCGTTGCCTCCTCGTGGGCTTGGTCCAGCGGGATTTCCTTACAGGATATATGTACGGCGGCAGGCTGGGCCTCTCCGTCTACATTTATCAGGTTTTATAACCTAGAGGTTCCCGCCTTACAGGCTAAGCTTTTGTCGGTGTAATACTATACCGACTATACTGGGCTGAACTGTGTAAGACCCACGTTTTCCCACATTAGTGCAGGCTCCCTACCCTGGCTATGTGATGTCATATTCGCGTCTGTGGACATGTCTATATAAGGACGGAGGAAACCCCTCCTGTCCTGTAGACTCTCCCTGTGAGGTCATGTTAAGCCTGCGGACGCTACAGTATAGGGAATTAAGGCTTCCCCCCCTTATTCCCTGACTCTGTGTGAGTCTATCTGGTGATTATGCACTGTATGCCTGAAATAGCTTCCGGTGATCAGTGTTTTTATCCCAGCACGCACGGCGTTTTGCAAGGGGTTCCCGTAGCGTTTTGATAAACGCAGTACGAGAGAACTCTCGTAAGAGAACGTACTCGGTTACTAACGTAACCTCGGTTCTCTCTAGAAGAGGGAACGAGTACTGCGTTCCCTTGCCGTGCATTTGGTTCACTCTGGTTCGCTTCGGCGATCAAAATCAAGTGAGTCAGCCTTCTCGAGCTCCTTTTATAGAGGTAAGCCACGCCCGTCTCGGCGGGAAGTGGCGAGGAGGGCGCGAAGCGCCCTCATTGGTCTGATGTTGCATCAGCCTGCGCTCGATAGGCTTATGCAGTTGCCGCAGAGCAGCCAATGAGCAGACAAGCCGTCTTGCTTCAGCTGTCTGCTGCTGCCGCAACGCGTTTTACATATATGAAAAATTAAAGGATAATTTTTGCTTCAGTGTTTCGTGAAAAGAGACTTTTCCCGTAGCGTTTTGATAAACGCAGTACTCGTTCCCTCTTCTAGAGAGAACCGAGGTTACGTTAGTAACCGAGTACGTTTTCGGGCTCAGTAAAGCACATGTTAGAACAGCGCATCAGCAGTGAATGACATGTATTTCTACAAAAGCAGTCAGCAGCTTGCTTGGAGCAAGGATCACAGCGCAAATTTTAACTATATCGATAAATGCGATATGGTTTAATTCCAGCCCTATAAGGCATGCAAAGCTGCTTTTTCAGATTCAAGTGCAGCCCAACATTTTCGGATGTTGGCACTATATTTAATTAAAAGACTGGTAGCTGATATTGGTGACCGCAAATACAGCCTCCTTCTTGATGAAAGCACCGATGTAAGTGTCTAAAAGTACCTTGGAATCATAATTCGGTATTTTAGTGAGGACAAGGCAAATGTGGTGGCCACCTACCTAGGCCTTGTTGAGCTGGAGAGAGGGGATGCTAGATCAATAGCCAGAGCAGTTCTAGCTTTTCTTGGGAAGTGTGTCCTCAAGAAGGAGAACTTTCTTGGCATTGGCACAGATAATGCCTCTGTAATGACAGGAGTGTTAAATGGTGTACATAAAATTCTGAAGGAGGAAGGCTTACAACATCTAATCCGCTGTGTGTGTCATTCTCATAGGCGTAGATTACGCGGGGGACGCGGGGGACGTGTCCCCCCCACTTTTTATAAAATGTAAATTCGTCCCCCGCACTTTTTCATAGGGCAAGTGTGTCCACGACAAGCTGAGGTTTTCGCGGGTGTGTATAACCTACATTGAGATTTAAAATCCAAAGAGTCAAGGATAGTCTATCTACGTGACTTTCACGTTTCCATGGTAATCAGTCACTCTTGCATCACGACACGCCCATGCTCGCACCCGCGCCCAATCCATTTTTTTCATAGAGGTCGTCGCAATGAGTTCAAAACGGCAAAAAACTGTTCAATCCTTTTTCACGAAAAAGTCAAGCACTGTAAGTAAGTTGTCACGAATTGTGTTGCACAATGATGAATAACTCTGCCTATTTCTCTTGTTGAATAATTAACAAGTTTTGTTGTAAATTGAAAATATTCATTACCCGCATAAACGTGCACTTATTTTCAATATTTTTTTATTCGTAATGTCTATTATTTTCACAGATGTTATCAAAGCCCTTCAATTAGAATTAGAATGAACATGGTGATTGTTAATGCTGAGTTTGTATTTTCATGCATTAACCGCCTGCTTGAATCAGGCAGCGTTGTAACATGTGTACATGATGACAAACTTTAAGTTCTCTTGAAAAAGCCTAACCAGAAAGTTTTAAAAGCTTGAAGTTTGAAGGTTTTCAATTGGAAAGTTTTAGTTTAGTAAGACAGACAGATAGATAGATAGATAGATAGATAGATAGATAGATAGATAGATAGAGGATAGATAGATAGATAGATAGATAGATAGATAGATAGATAGATAGATAGATAGATAGATAGATAGGATAATAAATAGTATAATATTAATAATAAATAGGGAATCACAGATAATGCAAGGATGATTCTGATTTAATTTCATTTAATGTTAAGTGGCGATTGATAGCCTAGTTGATAATACACTGACGGTAACAAAAGTTTCGCTGTTTCAATTTGAAATGAAAGATGGAGCATAGGCTACATTTAATAAAATTAAGGGAAAAATGCCCTTTATAAAGATAAAAAACGTATTCTGATAAGAGTGTTTTCCAACAGTGATGTAATGAAACATTGACAATTTAAGTTTGAAGGGAGCCTCTGTTTAGTCTATAGGAAATGTAATTTTGCCAAAAGAAGAACTTTTATTTTAAATAAATGTTATTTTTAAAGCAGCCTACTTCAGTGTGATATTTTACCATATCATGCTTAACAATGAGAATTTGAATAATTGTAATTGTGATGATCAAATATCATAGGTTTGTGCGGTTTGCGGGTGGATTATTTATTTTTAACAGCAGATTCGGGTGACTCAAAGTGCACCAGATTAATGAATTTATCTTTAAAATGTAAAAAAATTCTTCCAGGGGGGCATGCCCCCGGACCCCCCTAGTAGGCTATATGATGGTCTACGAAAAATACAAATTTAATTATCTTATTATTAAAATACATGATCAGGATTTTACCACCTCCGCCTAGTTTTGAGCCAGGAAAAACCCTGCATGTGCAATATATAGTACTGAACATCTTTCTTTCTTTCTTTCTGTTTTATTGCTTTAAAAATAAATAGCATATTAAGCCAATTAAGCAAAAACCTGTCAACAAAAGTTGGAAAAAAACTGGTATTACACTTGACATTCTGTCCCCCTCACTTTTGAAATGATGGCTACGCCCCTGGTCATTCTCTACAGTTAGCTGTAAGCACTGCCTCCAAAAACACTCTTCCATGTAGTGTGGAATTTCTTGTTAGAGAAACATATAATTGGATCTCTATTTCTCCAAAGCGCAGAGAGGCATACAAGGCTGTCTATCAGACAACAAACTGCAGGGAGAAGCCTTTGCTGATAACAAAGGTCTGTGCCACACGCTGGCTTTCCATAGAGCTTGCTGTGTCCAGAATCCTGGATCAGTGGGAGGAGCTAAAATTGCATTTCAGCCTTACCATGTCAAGTGAACACTGTTACATGGCAGATGTTCTACATTCCATGTACAGTAACCCACAGAACCTCCTGTATCTGACCCACACAAACTGCCTGATAAAGTGCTGCAGCTCTTTGGAACTTCAGCTACTTATTCTTTTAAGTCCTGTCCAGGTTCTAGCTCATCCTGTGCATCCAATATCACCCCACAGGAGGAGACCACTGAGGGTATGGACCTTGTGGATGATGACGAATCCTGTCTCAGCATTCTAATGATGTGATCTGGAATCAATCAAAGAACAGTTGTTATTTTAAAAAATATATATCTTTTCCATTTGTACATGTACATAATTGGCACTCGTGTCTCCCAAATGACCACATATTGGTTGAGTTAAATTATCATATTATAAAATTGTATTTGATCATAGACTAACAGTTTCAATCTGTTAATTAAAATGCACAGTTTTAGTATTCACATTTTTCTGTAAATATGCACATAGTTCATTTGTAAATGTCCACAGTTTATTTGTAAATATACATAGTTCGTTTGTAAATGTCCAGTTTTTTTGTAAATATACTGTACATAGTTTGTTTGTAAATGTCCACAGTTTTTTTTGTAAATATACATAGTTTGTTTGGAAGTGTGCACAGTTTTTTGTAATATACATAGTTTGTTTGTAAATGTGAACATGTTTTTTGTAATAGTTTGTTTGTAAATGTGCACACGTTTTTTGTAATAGTTTGTTTGTAAATGTGCACACGTTTTTTGTAATATGGATACTTTGTTTGTAAATGTGCACACATTTTTTGTAAATATACATAGTTCGTTTGTAAATGTCGACAGTTTTTTGTAAATATACATAGTTTGTTTGTAAACGTGCACAGGTTTTTTGTAATATACATAGTTCATTTGTAAATGTCCAGTTTTTTTGTAAATATACTGTACATAGTTTGTTTGTAAATGTCCACAGTTTTTTTTGTAAATATACATAGTTTGTTTGTAAATGTGCACAGTTTTTTGTAATATACATAGTTCGTTTGTAAATGTGCACACTTTTTTTGTAATATACATAGTTTGTTTGTAAATGTGCACAGGTTTTTGTAAATATACATAGTTTGTTTGTAAATGTGCACAGTTTTTTTGTAATATGCATAGTTTTGTTTGTAAATGTGCACATGTTTTTTGTAATTTGCATAGTTTTGTTTGTAAATGTTTACACGTTTTTTTGTAATATGCATATTTTGTTTGTAAATGTGCACAGGTTTTTTTAAATATACATAGTTCATTTGTAAATGTCGACAGTTTTTTTGTAAATATACATAGTTTGTTTGTAAATGTGCACAGGTTTTTTGTAATATACATAGTTCGTTTGTAAATGTGCACAGTTTTTTTGTAAATATACATACTTCGCTTGTAAATGTCCACAGTTTTTTTTTCTTGTAATATACATAGTTTGTTTGTAAATGTGCACAGGTTTTTTGTAAATATAAATAGTTCATACTTTCATTACAGATTCTTTATTAACTTGTGCTTTCCTTATCTGTTTCTAAACACATAACAGGATCCAAAGTTCCTCTACCCCTCCTAAATCCACTCTGATGAGATGATAAAATGATAAAAAATGCTTTCCGTGTAAAAAGATGTGCATATTTACAAATGAACTATGTATATTTACAAAAACCTGTGCACATTTACAAACAAACTATGTATATTTACAAAAACCTGTGCACATTTACAAACAAACTATGTATAATTACAAAAAAAAAAAAAAAACCTGTGGACATTTACAAACCAACTATGTATATTTACAAAAAACCTGTGCAAATTTACAAACAAACTATGTATATTTACAAAAAAACTGTGGACATTTACAAAAGAACTATGTATATTACAAAAAAACTGTGCACCTGTGAACATTTACAAACGAACTGTATATTTACAAAAAACTGTGAAAATTTACAAACTATGTATATTTACAAAAAAACTGTGGACATTTACAAACAAACTGTATATTTACAAAAAAACCTGTGCACATTTACGTGTTCTTTGATGTAGAAAAGGCATATGATATGGTTTGGAAGGAGGGATTAATGATAAAATTAAAAATGATCGGAATAGCAGGTAGGACATATAATTGGATTAAGGAATTCTTGCTTGAGAGAAGTATACAAGTCAGAATTGGGACAACTGTATCAGGAAGATATATGGTAGAAAATGGTGCTCCGCAGGGCAGTGTCATTAGCCCTATACTCTTTTCCATAATGATTTATTATATGTTTTATCAAGTTCAGGGGGCTATTATCGGAGGGTCATTGTTTGCTGATGATGGAGCCTTATGGAAAAGGGGAAGGAACATCAATCATAATAAGGGTAAAATACAAGAGGAAATTCATGTGGTGGAAAAATGGTCATTTGCATGGGGATTCAAGTTTTCAATTGAAAAAACTAAGATAGTAGTCTTCACTAAAAAGAGAGGGGTCGATGTTAAAGAAGTTGGAGGTGGTGCAAGCTCAAGCCTTGAGACTTTGCTGTGCAAACAACTCCTGTGGCTGCTCTTCAGGTTGAGGTGGGGGAATTGCAGCTGCACATTAGATGTAAACAGTTAATGGTGCATTACTGGATAAATCTACAAGGGCATTCTGAGGATCGACATCCTACAACAAAGATACTGCTACCATGTTGGGAGAGTGAAAGGGTCAAACGGGGATGCTTTGCATGGAAATAGCTGGAGATATGGCATTAAGGCAAGGAAGATATATTCCGACAGTGCCATTATCAGTAACACCACCTTGGTTGTTTCCTTCAGTGTCAGTTGACTTATATTTCCTGGAAAAAATGCAGGGATAAAAAGGCTGTGGAAATATTGCAGTATGGGTTGATGATAAGTTTACTTTACTTTATACTTTAATAGTCCCATCACTGGGAAATTTGTCTTGGACAACGTGCAAAGTCCATGCATACAACAACATACATTAATATATTGGTTACAAACAATATATGTCACTGCAGTCATTTACATCTCACAGTAGGCAAGAAATAGTAAATGAGATTTATGAAATGTTGTACAGAATTAAAAATATGAATATGTTGATAGTATTTATGTGGACCCCAGCTCACAGAGGGATTAAGGGAAATGAGGATGTGGATGAATTAGCAAAACAGGCTTTGAAGCATGAGGAGATCTTGTGCGTACCACTCAGTAAATCTGAAGCCAAAGGAATAATCAAAAGAAACATTGTTAAAGAGTGGCAGAACAGTTGGGATACAGGAAATACAGGGCGACATCTCTATATGGGTGGTTCTTCAACTACAGGCACTTTTGGCCTTGTGAACTTGAGGGGAAAAAAGTGTTCAAATCAAAATTGTCTCAGTCTAACAGTTAAATATAACTAGTCTAGTTTAATGATCCATAAGAGAACGCACTTACATTATAAGACAAATTGGTGTTTTTTGACATATTTTCCGATCCGCACTGAACAAATGTCATTTCCATCACATGTAAATATTTCATTATTATTTAAAATTATTATGATATACATAATTTCTTAAGTAAGACCACTTTCACACATAGTTTTACCAATTTATACCTATATTGCAATTACCATAGATTTGTGGATTAAATAATTAATTTTTAATGAGTGATTCGAATTTTGTACATATTTTTTAAAAGTTATGAGGTGGTGTGGAAATGACAATGAATGGACGTCCATTTAGAAAAACAGAAAACTTTTATTTGAAACCCATTTAACAAATCATTAGTCATTAGTCTGTTTGGTTCCATCACCAGATGAACAGTTACAGTCTTACTGTAAACAACTTTAACCACAAATAGTGAGACCTTTATCCAGTTGAGTTCCACAGCATCTTAAAAATAGATGAAAAGGCATTTCAACAAATATATATTTGAATAAATACATTAGCGTTGTACATTTCAATAAATAAAATATTCATATGTAGCCACTCAATCTATGAATTCCACCTTGTAAGCATTAATGTTATGAATTGGTATGAATTGGTAGCTAGCATTGCATGCAAAATACATCTATTTGTGTTAAAAAAATCAATTTATTTACAAACTCATTTGATGTTACGCCATGTTTGGAAATTACATACAATAAAAATATTTTCATTTCAAGCAAAATTTAAAAAGTTTTCAAAGTTTTCTTCTCCAAGTTGCTGAAGAAATTTAAAATCTTTTTTTTTTAATAGATGCACAGATACAAAAAAAAATTAAAAATCTCAGTACATATAGTATATAGATTGCTGTATACAAATAGAGGTTGAGAAAACACAACAAAAAAATAAAAAATACCCAGGGACATTGCAGATATTTTTATAAAAAAAAAATAATAAAAAAAAACACATTTAGAGAGGAATATATCAATCTGTCATAATGTTGCTGATTAAACATAAAAGTCTGTCATTCTTCTTGTTATTTCCTACATTCCTAAGTGACTGAAGAAGTGAATCAATCTCTAACTTAAAGCTTTTGAAGCAAGGCAGCTTTTTTTTGCCATTTTTGTTTGTGAATAAAGAATTTTGCTTGTAAAATAAAAAAAGTTAACCATGTATTCAAATGATTTATCCGAGTTCTCATAACCAATGATGATATCTTTGGCTGTGAGGGAATAAGGATTTTTTAATTTTTCAAAAAGAAAATTATTCAGACCATAGAGAAACAATTTGGTTTTTCCACATTCAACGAAAAGATGCAACAATGTTTCATCCACACTCTCACAAAAGGAACACTTGGGGCTTATATCTATATACTTAGCTATACTCGTGTTGGTAGGGTAAATCTTATGAAGAATCTTGAAATGTACCTCCTTACCTTGTTTGTGATGCAGTACTTATAAGGTAAAAGCCATGCTTCCCTCCACTGGATAACATTAAGTAGAGATGTAGAACTTGCCCCTCGGTGAAATTCTGTGTTTAAGTTCAAAATATTTGACGGATATGTTTGTTGTCACAATTTTTATCAAGTATATTAATTCCATTAAGTAAAAGTTGTGTCGGACTACTGGTTGGTAAACCATAAGAGAGATGGCATTTAAATGTTTGTGTTAGTCCTTTAGGTATAGCCTTAATCAGTAAATGAATTGGTCATAAGTCAAAATTGAACCAGAACAGTCAAATAAGGAAATAATATTATGAATACCTTTTTCAAACCATCTAGGGTAAAATATAGATTTCTTATTAATTGTGATCAATTCATTATTCCAAATAATCATTTTATGAGGTGAAAAATTATGGATGAAACAGAGTTTCCAGGCAAGCAAGCATTGCTGATGAAAATTAGATAATACAACAGGCAGTCTATTTGGAGCAATTTGACACTTAAGCACAAAGGAAAGGCCTCCTATTTGGTTGAATATGTGATTAGGAATGAAGAACCATAGGGAGTTGCACATACTCATACATCTTTTAAACCAACTAATCCTAAATGTGTTAATGGTATCAGTGAAATCCAGAAAATCTAAACCACCATTCGCCCTACATCCTGTAAGCACTTCCTTTTTGAGCTTATGAGGTTTGTTTTTCCAAATAAAGTCTAGAAATATTTTGTTGATCTGTTTTATCATTAATAAATAATGAAAGTGATGGTTAAACAAAATGAGAAATTCCATCAGCTTTAGATAACAAAATTCTGCCAAACATACTGAGGTCACGTTGTAACACTTTTAGTTTTAATTATTTTCCCTGTAAAATTGAATTGTTGTCTATTTTTATAATCTTTAGTAATTTGAATACCCAAATATTTAACTGTATGTTTTACTGGTATATTGTTTATGTTGGTGTCACTACACTTTTTTAAGGGTAATAATTCACATTTGGCTACATTTAATCTCAGACCCGAGGCATTAGAAAATTGCTCAATAATACTTAGGCCACTAGCTAGTTGGTTTTTATCGTGCAAAAACAAGATAGTGTCGTCTGCCAATTGTGAGATTTTAATTTCCTTGTCAAAAATTGTTAATCCTTTTAAGTCAAGATCATGTTTTATACCCAAAGCTAGTAGTTCTGTTACCAATAAAAACAGGAAGGGTGAAATGGGACATCCTTGCCTTATGCCTCGTTCGATACTAAATCGTTGAGTTGTGTTATGATTAACTATAATAGAGCTATTAATATATTTAAAGAGCATCTCGACTATATTAATAAAGGGTAGGCCAAATCCAAATAGTTTAAGAGATTGAAACAAAAATGTATGTTCGATAGTATCGAAGGCCTTATAGAAGTCCAGAAATAATATGAGGGCCTCAGATTGTACAGCATCTCCATAATCTAGCAAATCAAGAACCAGTCTTATATTATTTGTTATATGTCGTTTTTTAATAAATCCTGATTGCGTTTCTGATACAATTTTGTCAAGGCCAATTTTTAACCTTCTGGCATAAACTAAAGCTAAAATTTTGTAATCACTTGTTAATAATGAATTTGGACGCCAATTGTCAATAAGTAAAGTATCTTTTCCTGGTTTAGGGATCAGCGATATCACTCCTTGTTTCATAGTAGATGTCATTTCTTTTTGTCTAATGCATTCATTAAACATACAAAATAGTGGACCCTCTAAGTATTCCCAAAAATGTGAATAAAATTCTACAGATAGCCCATCGATGCCGGGACTCTTTCCTTTCTTCATTGAGTGAAGAGCATCTTTTAAGTCACTAGTACTTGTTTTAGAGTCGCAGGCCTCCTTATAAAACGTATCAATGATTGGTATGTGTTCCTTTATTTTTTCAATGTAATGGATACTTGCATTCTGATCAAATTTAGAGCTATATAATTTCTCATAAAACTTAGTAATGTGTTCTGAGATTAAGCTAGAGTCTGTACAGATTGTGCCATTTATATTTAAAGATGAAAACGTTTTCCTTTGTCCATTTCTTTTCTCTAATGCATGAAATTTAAAATCTCCTCCATGTTAGACATGTGCTGTGATGTCATTGTTCATCTCCATAGAAACTACCCAAACAATCTTTCAAAAAAACTTTTTAAAGGGACATTACAGCGTTGTGGTGGAAATGACGCAATACTGTGGGACAACTACATTTTGTATATAAAATCACATTAATAGTTGTCTGACCTTAAATACCTCAATTATGTTTTGATTCTTTTACTGATACTTTATTCAGTCATTATATATATATATAAAAAAAAGATAAATCCTTTTTTTACACTTCTTTTTCATTATTGAAGATCAGAAGTCTGGGTGTGGGACAAGCACAAAACAGCAATATTTGCATGTATAATGATGTTTATAAAGGTGAAAAAATCATTTTAGACTACCGGTAAAAAGTTCCTAGAGTACTTTCATTGTAAATTTAACTATGAAAGTGTGAATTTTTCTAAATTAAATGTTTTTTTTTAATAAAATATGATCAAAGGACATGAAAGTGCCCATAGTCTAAGAATTGCCCATAGGCTATACTACAGAAGGTTGTGGGCACGGGAAGGAGAGCTAGAAGAAACAATAAAGAGGAGAACCTATTGACAAGGCATACTAGACTTAATAAAACATTGCACTTAATAAATAAGCACCCTTCAGAATTATGTGAACACTGTCAAATAGAGGAATCAGTAACATGTAATTCTTCACTGTCAAAAATACTCTCGAGAGCGAGAAACATTAAGGAGGGAAAAGCTTGGACAGGAAGAATAAAGTCTAAAAAATTTATTTGACATTGAGGTAGGGAAATTATTCCATTATTTGATAGAGTTTAGGGGGCAGGGAATATTTTCTTCCTCCTTTTTTTTGTTAAATTTTATTAAGAGTAGGAATATCTGGCCCACACTCCAACATAGTAGGTGGCGGTAATGCACCATAATGCTAGTGCCACCCGCCGTAACAAAGAAGAAGAAGAAGAAGAATGCGTTCGCTACTTTCTATTATTGGAAATAATTTGCAACAACCTCATTGAGAGTTTCAGTGTCGAGTCTTCCGAGGTGAGGAGAGCAGTTCACGGTATTTCTCATATTTACACAACCATCACACACACTTTATACAGTTTGATTAAGCGACAGACTCATTTCTGTATTGTTTTCATCGATCACAGCGATACTTGTTCGTCTTTTCTGGCGTCTTCCTTCTGAAATAAACATTTAGTGCAGCAGCAGCGAGTATGAGGAGAATATGTTGAGTTCATTCAGACCTGAGCGAGTTTGTGTTCGTTTGTGTGATTGTCTCGATGTTTGCAGTGAGAACTGTTACTGAATGTCAAGAGTTAAGGTTTGTGAGGGGAATTGATGGGAAACGATCTCAAGTGTTACTGATAAGTTACTTTACGTTGAGCCTAAAATGAGCAACTTCAGACATTTAAATCAACTCTTAAACGTTAATAAATGAATAGTGTTTTACTCTTGGAACAATATTGCTTTGTGATACTATTTATTTTTAAACGTTTTATGATCATTATCAGTTTCAGCGCACATCAAATTTAATATTTTAATGATTTAAAGGTACAATATGCAATAATTTTGCATTAAAATATCCCATAATCTCAAGGCCAGTGTTATATTTTGTTAAGTTGATTACTTACAATATCCCAAATGTTTCCAACTATTTTTAAATCGTGAGAAAATTGCGATTTTAACCAAGGAAACGGGGCGTTAGAGCAATTATGGGGAGATGGGAGTCGCCAGTCAATTGCGTCATATCCGCGTTACCCTCGGTTTCCGCTCGTACTGCGTGGAGTCCTGGACAAATGCGGAAGTTGTAGTTGTAGCGTCTATCAAGCAACAAACGTTAGCTTTTTTCTTGCAGTCGTTATGGAACACAATTATTCTTTACCGATCGCAGCTGGTTCTGTCGACAAAGCATGCTTAATTTTATATTTTCCAAATGTAGCAATCGGTAATAGTTATGTTCATGTAAGGAATGTATCATTGCTTTAGATTTGTGTTTAGTTTATTGACATTGTTTATCACGTCTGGTGTTTATGGCCATGTAAATAATGCCGCGTTCCAGGCAACCTGTAACCCGTGTTTTTCCAACTCGTAACTGGGAGTACATCGATCTAGTACGAGTTCACGGGTGGGAAGTCACGGGTTTGACTGCCGTTCCAGTGCACTTTCACACGGGTATAAGGTTGGAAAAACACGGGTTACAGGTTGCCTGGAACGATGTACTCCCAGTTACGAGTTGGAAAAACACGGGTTACAGGTTGCCTGGAACGCGGCATAAATATAGCATGTGTTATACATAAAGATTAATCAGTATTTTGGCAAATGATGTGGGTATGTTCGAATGTACTTTTACAACAATTGTTTAAAGCACGTAAAACTGTGCCGCGTTATCACAACAACGAATTCGACATACGGTAACATCTATGATAACCAATTTAGTATTAAACCTTACTTTTCTTGCGGTTAATTCATTTTAATGAAATAAAAGTGTGATGAGGTTCAAGAGTCAGGAAGGAAGAAGACAGGGGTCGGCGTGACTGGGACTCGTACTTTATTAAAATAAAGCAAAACAAACAAAAGTCGCGCACAACGCGCATTCACCGTGGCAACCGCGACGGCACCAAACAGTTAAAAAATGAGAGCTCGGATCCACCAGTTTTCTTTCTCTGCGTCCAATTTTCTCTTCAGTCTCTCTCTCGTTCCAGCGCGTGGATCACAGCAATAAGACACAGGTGTTCGTCATTTGCACTCGACCTACTTGCGTCCCGCTCGTCTCTTCTCTCTCCCATTACAGACCGCGCTGAACCACGCCCCCCTCGCCACAAAAAGCATGTCATTATAAAAATAGAACTTAGCCTCATCCATGAACATGATTTTTCGATTCCCGTCTGACTGATTTACATCCACGGTGGAGTTTAAAACGACAGTTCCCATCATTCCACGCTCCTTCACATCATCATCAAGCTACACCATTGTTGTTTGGATGCTGCGCCCTCTAGCGGCAAAAAAATCTTGCATATTGTAGCTTTAACTACTTCTTGATTGTCATAAAATCTAACTATATTTAGATTCAAATGTACATATTATGCTTCTGTAATTATTTATCTGTAGAGCAGTTTTACAGGCTTTTATCATGTATCCTGACTTAATTAATGTGTTTCTAACAGCAAACACTCAGAATGAAGTGAGATGATCTGCTGATGATCCTGAATGGCTTGTTGAATGAGTGTTGATAGTCTGAGGCTCATCAATATTAACAGATCTGCTGAAAAAACTCTTTATTTCATGACAATAGTTCCTGTTTTCACCTCATTTATTAGATCTGAAATTCGTCATCAGTGAAGCTCCTCCCACTGCAATTCTCCAATAAATGCTGGAAAACAAGTGAAGACGAGCATGAAAGTATCAGGAAGAGCTGAAATCCGCAAAGACTGAGTTTATTAAAGAGGACAGTGAGAACATGAGTGATCCAGAACCCTGCAGAATGAAACACACTGAAGATCCTGAAGAACACAGAGGTTGGTGTTTATTCTCCATTCATTCATGAGTCTGAAGAACATTCATGTTGGAAACATTCAAGCACTTCATCACATTTAGATAAACAGTTCAACTATGAAACGTTACAGAATGTTCTGGGTTTTTCTTCAACAAATGGTCAGTAAAGGGAGGTTTGAGACATTTTTAGATCAGATCAGGCTAAATACTATTTTAACTGTTTTATTTTACATTTATTTTATATCTGGTTCCCAATTTGCAACAACGTTACCACAATTTTAGTCATTTTCAATATAGTTTACTTAATTGTTATTCTTTTAGGAATAATCAGTAAACACTAAGTTACTGATGAAGTTGTATTTGTCAAATATCATACAAGTTATTCATAATTATAGAGATTCTTCTTCTTATAATAACCTTGGTAACAGGGTTGATGAATGTGATCAAAGTAGTGGTGTGCGATATTGACAAAAATGTTATCTCAATATTTTTGGGGATTTTGCCTATAACGATAATCAGATTTGTAAAATATTGCACTCAGGAAAAAAATATGTATGTAAACTTTTTTGTCGATTAATCTATCGATTATTTTTTCGATTAATCTAATGATTATTTTTTGGATTATCTGATTTATCCATTGGCAAACTTTCCAATAAATAATAAGTACAACAATATATCAGCTGTATTTTGAAGAGGGTGGTGCATCTGTATATTATTTTAACATGAATTCTATGAATGATGACAAAACAAAATGTATTTCAGAAAGGGTGTTTGTCATTTTATTATGAAATATGCGAACAGGAAGCATTTTAAACTTTATTTTTAACTAATGTGAGTATTTCATTAAATGTAAGATACAGTCACAGGCCTATTTAGGAAATGTGTTTACTGTAGTCTGTTATTAATTACCGTAGTGGGAGTATGATTTACTCAATTAACTCGTCCATTAACTTGTCCGAAATTGCACTTGTGTTTCTCTGCACTTGTGTTCACATTCACTAGATTGTAGTGTTGTCACGATACTAGAATTTCTAACTTCGATACGATACCTTGAAAAATATCGATATTCAATACCATTTTCGATACCACAGAGAAAAATACTGCCACAATATTAAGGGGGTATTTTTTTATGTAAATCTAAATATAACAAGTCTAGAACATGACAATGAGGTATATTTTACATGAACAAAAATGTCCTGATGTAGTGCACTTGTTCAATAGCATAAATGCTGGTTAATACATTAACGTTATTTGATGAACAGATTTAAACGCAAATGTGTGTGCATCACACGCAAAAAAAAAAGCTCACTGGATCGACATGAAGTCAAGTCACCTTTATTTATATAGTGCTTTTAACAATACTGATTGTCAAATCACTTAACAGTATCACATTGGAGGATAGAGTGTCAATAATGTATAATAATAAAATTAAACATTCAATTTTCAGTTAAAGGCATTTCATTACTGAATTCAGAGATGTCATTGTCTAGCTCAGTTTAGTTTAATTAGTATCTGTTTAATCAAATTGATGATATTTGCTAATGAAGGCAAATTGCAGAATTAAATAATAATTCTTGAATAAAGTTAAATAAGCACAAGTTAATTTACATTTGACCACAGTTAAAATGTACTTGTCTAAGATCACACAGAACGAGCAGTGCGCTGCATTTTTTATGTTGCTAGGCGACCACTGAAACGGCTGTCCTGTCAATCAAGTAAACATCAAATCAGCCTTTTATTAACTTTATTTACTTTCTGTTAACATTGTGGTAGTTACGGTTCGTGAAGTTGTTAAGCTCTGGTAACCCGCGAGAGCACCACACGTTTATCCTCCATCATCGCACTCTCCGGGCGTTCAAGCAACTAGCTTTCATCACTAAAACGAAAGGCCCGCGAGGCGCATAAACAGCGCGCAGAACGCTCACTGGAAACCAATTGAAAATAGGCGCCTCTCACTGCAAAAAAGCGTCAAGTTTGATTGGCCCCATTCACTTCACTTTTGCAATTTAACCAGAGCGAATGAGACGAGTGCGTGTGTGCTGTTTGTCAACGCGCCTTTGGAGAGAAGTGAAAGTGAAAGCGCGGCTAGTATCGATACTTCGGGAAATTAATATTGGTACCGTTCAGATATTTCAGTATCTATATTTATCGAAATATCGATATTTTTGACAACACTACTAGATTGCAGCCTAGGCTACTGTTAATGTAAATATAATGTTTGTCTTTAAAGTCTACATCAGAGACCTGCGCGGGACAGATTTCTCCCTTAGTAATTCCTAAAAAAACTGACATCTCAGTTAATCGCAATCTCACAAATCTCTGTTATTATCAATGAAACTGGCTGCACAATGAATCTTTCATAATATCTACACTTTGTTTGCTATAATCAGATGATTTGCCAGTATGCAGAATTCAGCACTGAACAAAAATTCAATTTTGAGCGGTGAGGGGATTCTATCTTAAATGCATCTGATTGGCGTTCAAGAAATCAACACATATGTCTGTGATTGGCTACATTGTTCAACGCTGCAAACATGTTATAAATAGATAAACTATGACATGTAAATCGTTTCTATTTTGTTTTAGTTGTTTTAGTTGCTTTTCTGCAACAGATGAATGATAATTTATTCGTTTTTAGATGTTCAATTTATAGATAATTCTATTTTGCAGAAGTCCCGCAAATCGTTTTATTCTCCCGCAACCAGCAAACACACAAGTGCATTACCGCCCGCACACGCACACACTTTTTTTTTTTTGCAGGGTGGTATGGGAAGACTCATGAATATTCATTAGGTAACTCATCCCTGATTGGCTCGCCTTGACACATTGCTCAGAGTGATAGAGAAAACAGACATCGCAGAGTCTAAGCAGAGATGCCCAGACTTCCCTCTCCCTAGACACTTCCTCTAGCTCTTCCGGGGGGACACCGAGGCGTTCCCAGGCCAGCCGGGAGACATAGTCCCTCCAGCGTGTCCTAGGTCTGCCCCGGGGCCTCCTCCCGGTGGGACGTGCCCGGAACACCTTCCCGGGAAGGCGACCAGGAGGCACCCGGAAAAGATGCCTGAGCCACCTCAGCTGACACCTCTCGATGTGGAGGAGCAGCGGCTCTACTCTGAGCTCCTCCCGAGTGACCGAGCTTCTCACCCTATCTCTAAGGGATCGCCCAGCCACCCTGCGGAGAAAGCTCATTTCGGCCGCCTGTATCTGGGATCTTGTCCTTTTGGTCATGACCCAAAGCTCATGACCATAGGTGAGAGAAGGAATGTAGATTGACCGGTAAATCGAGAGCTTCGCCTTGCGGCTCAGCTTTTTCTTCACCATGATAGACTGGTACATCAACCGCATTACTGCAGAAGCTGCACCGATCCGTCTGTCAATCTCCCGTTCCATCCTTCACCTCACTCGTGAACAAAACCCCAAGATAATTAAACTCCTCCATTTGAGGCAGGAACTCTCCACCAACCTGAAGTAGGCAAGCCACCCTTTTCCGACTGAGGACCATTGCCTCGGATTTGGAGGTGCTGATTCTTATCCCAGCCGCTTCACACTCAGCTGCAAACCGTCCCAGTGCATGCTGAAGGTCCTGGTCTGATGGGGCCAGCATGAAAACATCATCTGCAAAGAGCAGAGATGAGATCATGTGGTCCCCAAACCTGACACCCTCCGGCCCCTGGCTGCGCCTAGAAATTCTGTTCATAAAAATTATGAACAGAAACAGCAACAAAAGGCAGCCCTGCCGGAGTCCAACATGCACCGGGAACAAGTCTGACTTACTGCCAGCAATGCGAACCAAGCTCCTGCTTCGGTCATACAGGGACTGGACAGCCCTTAGCAAAGGACCCCGGACCCCATACTCCCGGAGCACCCTCCACAGGCCGCTGCAAGGGACACAGTCGAATGCCTTCTGCAAATCCACAAAGCACATGTGGATTGGTTGGGCAAACTCCCATGAACCCTCCAGCACCCTGTAGAGGGTATAGAGCTGGTCCAGTGTTCCACGGCCTGGACGAAAACCGCACTGTTCCTCCTGAATCCGAGGTTCAACTATCGGCTGTATTCTCCTCTCCAGTACCCTGGCATAGACTTTCCCAGGGAGGCTGAGAAGTGTGATTCCCCCTGTAGTTGGAACACACCCTCCGGTCCCCCTTCTTAAAAAGAGGGACCACCACCCCGGTCTGCCAGTCCAAAGGCACTGTCCCCGACCGCCACGCGATGTTGCAGAGGCGTGTCAGCCAAGACAGCCCCACAACATCCAGAGACTTGAGGTACTCGGAGCGGATCTCATCCACCCTCGGTGCCTTGCCACCGAGGAGTTTCTTGACTACCTCGGTGACTTCAGCTCGAGTGATGGACGAGTCCACCTCCGAGCCCTCAGCCTCTGCTTCCTCAATGGAAGACGTGACGGTGGGATTGAGGAGATCCTCGAAGTATTCCTTCCACCGTCCAACGACATCCCCAGTTGAGGTCAACAGCTGCCCACCTCCACTGTAGACGGCGTTGGTAGGGCACTGCTTCCCTCTCCTGAGGCGCCGAACGGTTTGCCAGAATCTCTTCGAGGCCAGCCGATAGTGTTTCTCCATGGCCTCACCAAACTCCTCCCAGGCCCGAGTTTTTGCCTCCATCACCACCCGGGCTGCAGTCCGCTTGGCCTGCCGGTACTCGTCAGCTGCCTCAGGAGTCCCACAAGCCATCCAGGCCCGATAGGACTCCTCCTTCAGCTTGACGGCATTCCTTACTTCCGGTGTCCACCACCGGGTTCGGGGATTGCTGCCTCGACAGGCACCGGAGACCTTACGCCCACAGCTCCAAGTGGCCTCGTCGACAATGGAGGTGGAGAACATGGTCCACTCGGACTCAATATCTCCAACCTCCCTGAAGATCTCTCTGACAGGAGACTCGGCCAAACGTTCCCAGCAGACCCTTACAGTACGCTTGGGTCTGCCGAGTCTGTCCAAGACATACGGCCGTAGGTCAGATGAAATGACCACAAAGTCGATCATCGACCTACGGCCTAGGGTGTCCTGGTGCCACGTGCACTGATGGACACCCTTATGCTTGAACATGGTATTCGTTATGGACAAACTGTAACTAGCACAGAAGTCCAATAACTGAACACCACTCGGGTTCAGATCAGGGGGGCCGTTCCTCCCAATCACGCCCCTCCAGGTGTC
Organism: Abramis brama; assembly: GCF_963993115.1. NCBI lineage: Eukaryota > Metazoa > Chordata > Actinopteri > Cypriniformes > Leuciscidae > Abramis > Abramis brama. The sequence goes on along the minus strand of NC_139963.1, from coordinate 71,223,375 downwards.
ACTGTCGTTGCCCACGTGGGCGTTGAAGTCCCCCAGTAGAACGACGGAGTCACCAGTTGGAGCGCTTTCCAGCACCCCTCCCAGAGACCCCAAGAAGGCTGGGTACTGCTGTTCGGCCCGTAGGCACACACGACAGTGAGAGACCTATTCCCGACCCGTAGGCGCAGGGAAACAACCCTCTCGTTCACCGGGGTAAACTCCAACACATGCCGGCTGAGCTGGGGGGCTATAAGCAAACCCACACCAGCCCGCCGCCTCTCACCATGGGCAACTCCAGAGTGGTGAAGAGTCCATCCTCTCTTAAGGAATGTGGTTCCAGAGCCCAAGCCGTGCGTAGAGGTGATCCCGACTATCTCTAGTCGGAACCTCTCAACCTCACGCACAATCTCAGGCTCCTTCCCCGCCAGCGAGGTGACGTTCCACGTCCCTAGAGCTAGTTTCCATTTCCAGGGCTTGGGTTGTCGAGGCCCCCGCCTTCGACTGCCACCCAGTCCTCTCAGAACCGGCCTCTTATGGTCCCTCCTACGGGTGGTGAGCCCACAGGAAGGCGGCCCCACGTCGCTCCTTCAGGCTGAGCCCGGCCAGACCCCGTGGGGGGAGGCACGGCCACCAGGCACTCGCATACAAGCCCCAACCCCGGGCCTGGCTCCAGGGTGGGTCCCCGGCATGCGCCATACCGGGCGATGTCACGGTCCTCGATTTTATATAACTCATAAAGGGTTTTTGAACCACTCTTAGTCTGACCCGTCGCCTAGGACCTGTTTGCCTTGGGAGACCCTACCAGGGGCATATAGCCCCGGACAACATAGCTCTTCATTCGGGTCATTCGGGTACTCAAACCCCTCCACCACGTTAAGGTGGCAGTTCAAGAAGGGGGAAAGTTCATATTCATATAGATTTTTTTAAATAGATTTTTTTTAAACAATGTTAAAGTTTAAATTTTTGTCTTCGGTCTTCGTTCTTCTGTCAATTTTTATCAATTTAATGCTTCCTTGTTGAATGAAAGTATTAATTTGTTTTGAAAAACTACTGATCCCAAACTTTTGAATGGAAGTTTGTTTCGTTACTATATTTAGGCTACACTACATTTATTAATTTAGCATACACTTTATTGACTTAGAAATTAAGAAAATGGTGCAATTTATGTTATACGATTTATGATCCTCCATAGGGAGAGACTAGTTGGCACTTCAGCACTGCGTTGTCATCGGGTCCTATCAAAACCGTTCAAATTGCTCCTAAAAAAGACAACATGCGCTTTTCAGCAATATACGGCTTTATTGCGGTTATTGTCATGCTTTCCGTCAGTAAATGACAGCTGCTTTCTGGCAGAGCGGGAAGGAAGGATTTGCACAGAGAGGTACTAAGCGCGGCCGGTTAATGTTTCTGATTGCATAAAATAATAAAAGAAACAAACAAGTTCATGGTAATCAAAGTGGTAATGAATGAAATTAAATTTAATATTATTTTCTTTCATGTCAGACCCGATGGAAGAGAGCGAGGAGAGTGAAGAACTGAGTGAAGTGAAGGAGAGTGAAGAACTGAGTGAAGTGAAGGAGAGTGAAGAACTGAGTGAAGTGAAGGAGGAGAGTGAAGAATTGAGTGAAGTGAAGGAGGAGAGTGAAGAACTGAGTGAAGTGAAGGAGGAGAGTGAAGAACTGAGTGAAGTGGAGGAAGAGAGTGAAGAACTGAGTGAAGTGAAGGTGGAGACTGAAGAACTGAGTGAAGTGAAGGTGGAGACTGAAGAACTGAGTGAAGTGAAGGAGGAGAGTGAAGAACTGAGTGAAGTGGAGGAAGAGAGTGAAGAACTGAGTGAAGTGAAGGTGGAGACTGAAGAACTGAGTGAAGTGAAGGTGGAGACTGAAGAACTGAGTGACGTGAAGGAGGAGAGTGAAGAACTGAGTGAAGAACTGAGTGAAGAACTGAGTGAAGAACTGAGTGAAGAACTGAGTGAAGAACTGAGTGAAGAACTGAGTGAAGAACTGAGTGAAGAACTGAGTGAAGAACTGAGTGAAGTGAAGGAGGAGAGTGAAGAACTGAGTGAAGTGAAGGAGGAGAGTGAAGAACTGAGTGAAGTGAAGGAGGAGAGAGAAGAACTGAGTGAAGTGAAGGTGGAGAGTGAAGAACTGAGTGAAGTGAAGGAGGAGAGTGAAGAACTGAGTGAAGTGGAGGAGGAGAGTGAAGAACTGAGTGAAGTGAAGGAGGAACATCATGTCAAACCTGAAGAAAAACCTTTGAGTCTCTCAAAGACTAAAAATACATTTTTAAAGAAAAGAAGAGCCAAGAAATCTTTCACCTGCACTCAGTGTGGAAAGAGTATCACAACCAAACAAAGTCTTGCACATCACATGAGGATCCACACTGGAGAGAAGCCGTTCACATGTGATCAATGTGGCAAAACATTTCTTAGGTCATCAGACCTGAAGAGACACCTGAGAGTTCACACTGGAGAGAAGCCGTTCTCATGTGATCAATGCGGGAAGAGTTTCAGTCAATCTTCAATCCTTAAAGAACACATGAAAATCCACACAGGAGAAAAGCCGTTCACATGTGATCAATGCGGAACAAGTTTCCCACAAAAACATACTCTTAATGTTCACATGAGGATCCACACCGGAGAGAAGCCGTTCTCATGTGATCAATGTGGCAAAACATTTCTTAGGTCATCAGACCTGAAGAAACACCTGACAGTTCATACGGAGGAGAAGCCACATTCATGTTCTGTGTGTGGAAAGAGTTTTTCACTGCTGCAATCTTTACATATACATGAGAAAACTCACACTGGTGTGAGAGAGTACATGTGCTTTGAGTGTGAGAAGACTTTTACTACAGCAAAATGTTTAAAACGGCACCAGAGAATTCACACGGGAGAAAAACCTTACAAGTGTTCACACTGTGACAAGAGATTCAATCAGTCAGCAAATCTGAAAACGCATGAGATGATCCACACTGGAGAAAAACCTTACAAGTGTTCACACTGTGACAAGAGATTCAGCCACTCATCTTCTCTGAAAACACATGAGAGGATCCACAGCAGAGAGAAGCTGCACACGTGTGATCAGTGTGGGAAGAGTTTCTCTTTTAAAAGTGACCTGGAGCTACACCTGAAGATCCACACTGGAGAAACCACATCAACACAGTCTGAGATCACAGTAGCTCATCTTTGTGCTGAGAAACATGTTTTTTTCTAAGTTAGTTTCCCAACAGCCACGATGAGCGACAGGACATTTTCACATTAACACGAATGTTCGGCACCAAATTCACATGAGATTTGTCTGTTCAGACCAATGCAAAAAATGTGACCCGTCACGGAAACCAGGGACACAAGTCGGCAGCACAACTTTCGAGCAAAATGAGAAAGAAGCGGGTTTTTTTCAAAATTGGTGATTTTCGTTTTTTTGCAGAATCTGTTAGTTGAGATCACGAAGAAGCTTCTCCATGTTTGAGATATCAGTATTGGTATATTTAAAAGCGTACATTTTGATGTTGAAATCGGCTTGTTTTTCGGAGATTCTAGCACGCAGTAGGGGCGTGTCATTGTCGGTGTGTATTTCCATACTGAATAAGCCGGCGTGGCTACTTATTATGCAGCGCTCTGGCCGGCTCTATCTGATTTCAAAATTCAATGAAGATGGACGCCAATAACATAATGATGTCCAGCAATCGATTTAAATAGTAGCTTACATAGGGTTTAATTTGTCGTTTAATGAGATATGTATAAGTGTGTATGAATGGTACAGTGGTAGAGCATTCGCCAGCTGTGTCAGAGGTTGAGAGTTCGAATCCGCCCTTGTATAGGTTTTTTTTTTTTTCGTATAGTTTTTTTTTTTCTCTCATCAAACCGATTATGTTCATCAGTGGTTGTATATCAGGCAGGGACACGCAAACGTTTGAATTATTTTGTTATTTCAACAGAACGAATAGAGCGTATCCGCAAAGCAACGGATAGAAGCGCGCGTAGAGTGAAGACAATGCAGTGTGTGCGCGAGCCACATGAGTAAACACTGTATCTGCGCCACTGATCGCCGCGGCAACGAGCACTTTGATCACTTGATTAAAAAAAAAAACACATTACAGCGCTAGTATCTTATTTAAAAAACGAACGAAATGAATGCTCTGCCAGTTAACTGCAGATGTTTTATTTAGAGAATTTGTAGAATTGGTACATTCAGGGGGGAGGGGGAGACGGGGGAGCTTTACAGGGGGGTATGACTTATCTAAATGAGATGTAAATGAGCCTCTATTGTCACTCCCAGCAGGACAGAGAGGTGAGAACTTGCCAATCTTTAGAAGCAGATTTCTACCATTTCAGTTTTGTTGAGTGCCTACCTTCAAATGGCCACAACTTCTCCAAATATTATCAGATTTCCATGTGTTACACATCGTTGGAAAGCTTGAATACTACACTTTCAGAATATGTGAATAACTCAAAATGCCCCAGAACCGACTTGTGTCCCTACTTTCCGTGACTGGTCACAAATGTCAGTAAATGCAGTGTCAGTCTCTGACAGTAGGTGGTGCTCATGGAAAAACGGAAAAACAACAGCGTTGCGCAACTTTCTGGCCGTTTCTCAATATGCGTTCTTGTCTGTACTTGTGTTCTTGTGGACTTGTGAAACGTCATCAGTCACTGCCCAAGTACTGTCCCAATACACAAGTTTGCATTTTAGCAAGAACGGTTAAAAATCCCGGAAGTGTTCTTGACATGCCCATTTTACAGAGGATGCATCGGTTGGTAACTTGTGTGAACTTGACGGCAGAAATATCCCAGCATTCATTTCGGCATTCGAGGAAAGAGAGGCAGGCGTTTTTCTACAATTTTGTACGCTATTTCATCACTAAATTCACTTCTGAGAACATTTGATGCGAGAAATCAACTGTGTAGATTTCAAATATTGGCATTTTTACAAAAATTTATGGCGAATCGAAAATGTGCTCAAACGTTTTTGGAAGTGAGAATCTCCATAAGAACAACTAGCAAGAGCATTCTCCCCAAGAACATAAGTCCGTTCTTTGCATTCTTGGTTTTGAGAAACAAGGTCTGTTTCTGACTCCCGCTTGTCATACTTGCTACACACTGCAAATTTTTAGTGTATCTGTGTGAGGTAATGAAGAAAGCTGTGTCCCCTGTGCCTGAGTAGGGCTGTCGCGATAACTGCAATATTGTAGTACCGCGCTACTGACAAGCCAACCGCAGAGGAATGCAAGTAACTGCAGCAACCGTGATATTTGCGCGTTTTCTTTTTTTACAAGGCAATAACCTTCTTGTTTTGAACTTCGTGCATGATGGTAGCACTCCAGTGGGATAAATATTAAAGTCTCTCTGAGCAAAAAAGAGGTTAAAAGTAAAATTAAAGAATTCATAAACAACAAATGGCAAGAAGTATGGAACAGTGATAACAAGTAGGAAATGGAAGAAGCATTTTTAGGAATAGAAAAGAAGATACAATTATTTCTCACATTCGAATAGGACACACTAGACTAAATCATTTGTTCAAAATAGGAAAACATAAAACGGGTAAATGTAATTTTTGTGATCAGGCAGAAACAATTGAACACGTTTTAATAAAATATAAAATATGTAAAAGAAAGGTTAGAACTTATGAAGGAAGTAAGAAAATTGGGTGTTGTATCATTTAATATGAAAAGCCTATTGAAAATGCATGCAGAACAAGATAAAATGTATAGTGGTTTAAAATGATATAAAATTTAAAAATATATATCCTTGTTTTCTTCTATTTTTTTCTTCACTCTAATGTTTATTTAAGTTGTTAATTTCTAAACGCTTATTAGTGCTTCACACTCCAGTCTAGTTGGTGGCGGTAATGCACCGCAAGTTGGTTTGCCATCCGCCATAAAAAACTCCATTAGAAGAAGAAGAATGCGTTCGCTACTTTGCCATTGAAAATAGTTGGCAACACTGTTTCCCTCATTGAGAGTTTCAGCGACGAGTCTTCTGAGGTGAGGAGAGCAGTTCACGGTATTTCTCATATTTACACAACCATCACACACACTTTTTACAGTTTGATTAACCCTCATGTGGTGTTCAAAATCCTATAACACCTATGGTGTTCCCGGTCAAAAATGACAGGCCTATAAAAAAATAGCTTATAAATCACTCATTTAACCACATTTTCACCCAATCTTGGATTCAATCTTTTTGTCAACTTGTTTTCTGTCAATTAGGACTGGTTTTATATTTCTATTTGCATCTAATTAATTGTGGGCCTCATTTATCTGAGAGAAGGCATCTAATTTTTTAAGTAAAAAAATCATTATTTTTGAATAATTTTGGAAATATTAAAAAAAATATGAAAAAATATTGGTTCTGTTGACCACACTAGTCTACTTTAATGGTTCACCAGGAAGTTTGTTTTGAAAAACTTTTATTTTGTAAAAAAATGGCACATAGTCACACTTTTGGTGTTCCCGGTCAAAAATGACAGGCCTATAAAAAATAGCTTATAAATCACTCATTTAACCACATTTTCACCCAATCTTGGAATCAATCTTTGTATAAACTTGTTTTCTTTCATTTAGGACTGGTTTTATATTTAATTTTCAAACAGTTTAATTGTAGGAGTCATTTATCCGAGCTTATGCACCTCAATTTTTGAGTGAAAAAAGCATTATTTGTTAATAATTTTGGCAATATTGAGAAAAATATTTAAAAAAAACTGCACTGTTGATCACACTAGTCTACTTTAATGTTTAACCAGGAAGTTTCTTTTGAAATGATTTTATTTTGTATAAAATGGCACAGTGTCACACTTGTGGTGTTCCTGGTCAAAAATGACCGGCCATTAAAAAGTTAATGTAGAAGATCACAAAACACAGCACTTATATTTTGCAATGCTTTTATTTTGAGAAAAAGGGTGCACAGTAACACTTGTGCTGTTCCTTGACAAATCTAACCATTGTGACATACAAGAAAGAACACATTAACGCTGTCATATAGAGAACACAAATCAAACACTTCTTTCAGTTTTCCAAATTATGAACTAACCAAAACGACAAACACCAGGTCTCTGTGTAAACTCATGCAAATGACTAACAAAAGCATTTTTAAGGTAACTTGCAATTGGTCATTTTGTGCCACTTATGCACATGACTGACAACAGCATAATCTATGTGCCTTGCAAATGTGCGCTCTGCATTTGAAACAGACAGTGCCTGTTTGCACATATTTTGGGGCACACAAAGTGCATCTCTAACAAAATGTCATAATATTTTGTCTGGAAGGTGTGATGAAACAAGAACATGAAAGAGAGTCACTGCAGTGCACTGAACTGAACATGAAGCAGGGTCACTGCAGTCACAGCCAGTTTGTGCGTGAGTGTGAGTTTATGTGTGTGAGTGTGTGTTCGAATGTGGTAATGTCAGATTGATGAATGGATATTAGATTAAAAAATTTTATCACTGTGAAAAAGAATGTTTCTTTCAGAAAATAGTTTGTGTGTGTGTGTGTGTGTGTGTGTGGCATACATGTATCCATGCATGCACATGTCCAATGGCTCTATGTCTGCAAGCACACATATACATATGTGAACATGATAAACATGCTCCTGACAACTAAATTTTTCTCTAATTTTCAGTCTCCCCCATTCACTTTCAATGACCAGGAGCTCGGATAAATGACTCCTACAATTAAACCGTTTGAAAATGAAATACAAAACCAGTCCTAATTGAAAGAAAACAAGTTGATAAAAAAGATTGAATCCAATTTTTGGTGATAATATAGCATAACAAGTGATTTATAAGCTATTTTGTGTAGGCTGGTCATTTTTGACCGGGAACACCACAAGTGTGACTCTGTGTCATTTTGTACAAAATAAAAGCATTTCAAAAGAAATTTCCTGGTTAAACATTAAAGTAGACTAGTGTGATCAACAGTGCAATTTATTTTCATATTTTTCTCAATATTGCCAAAATTATTAACAAATAATGCTTTTTTCACTCAAAAACTGAGGTGCATAAGCTCGGATAAATGACTCCTACAATTAAACTTTTTGAAAATTGAATACAAAACCAGTCCTAATTGAAAGAAAACAAGTTGATAAAAAGATTGAATCCAATTTTTGGGGATAATATAGCATAACGAGGGATTTATAAGCTATTTTGTGTAGGCCTGTCATTTTTGACCGGGAACACCATAGGTGTAACAAGGTGAAAAAAACAACACAAAAAAAGTAAAAAAAAAAAAAAAAAAAAAATTGGACAAGTTGTTATAGTCTCTGTGAACAAAGTCACTAAGTTTCAGTTCAATGCGATAACATTAACTAGTATTTTCAGGAAAAATAAAATCTTCTCCAGTCAAAAATGACATGAACACCACATGAGGGTTAAGCGACAGGCTCATTTCTGTATTGTTTTCATCGATCACAGCGATACTTGTGCGTCTTTTCTGGCGTCTTCCTTCTGAAATAAACATTTTAGTGCAGCAGCAGCGAGCATGAGGAGAATATGTTGAGTTCATTCAGACCTGAGCGATGTTGTGTTCGTTTGTGTGATTATCTCGATGTTTGCAGTGAGAACTGTTACTGAATGTCAAGAGTTAAGGTTTTTGAGGGGAATTGATGGGAAACGATCTCAAGTGTTATACTGATAAGTTACTTTTCGTTGAGCCTATAATGAGCAACGTCAGACATTTAAATCAATATGTTAAAATGTCAAAATGTTAATATTATAAATGAATAGCGCTTTACTCTTGGAACAATATTGCTTTGTGATGCTCTTTATTTTTAAACGTTTTATGATCATTATCAGTTTCAGCGCACATAAATGCAATATTTTAATTATTGAAGTACTTCGTGATTGTCATAAAATCGAACTATATTTAGATTCAAATGTACATATTATGTTTCTGTAATTATTTATCTGTAGTGGTTGATGAAGATAAGTGTCATTAGTGATTGATGTTTTATCAATGTCATGTTTTTTTCTTTCAGTGGAGTAGTTTTACAGGCTTTTGTCATGTATCCTGACTCAAATAATGTGTTTCTAACAGCAAACACTCAGAATAAAGTGAGATGATCTGCTGATGATCCTGAATGGCTTGTTGAATGAGTGTTGATAGTCTGGGGCTCATCAATATTAACAGATCTGCTGAAAACACTCTTTATTTCATGACAATAGTTCCTGTTTTCACCTCATTTATTATGCTGATGTCTTCAGATCTCCTGTAAATTGACACTTAAAGCTCATTTCATCGGTGTCAGCAGACTGAGGGGATTTGTTGCCTACTATACGTATCTTTTTTTTTTTTTTACTTTTTTTTTTATTGGAAACAGCATGTATTAACGGATATACATCAACAATTGACAATAGGGGTACAACTACAACAGTTAAAAGAGAAAAATAAATAAATAAAGGAAAGGAGAAAAAATTAATAAAATTATATATATATGTCTATCTAACAGTAGCCTATGTTTATTTCTGTGTATGCTTTTAAATGTTTTTCTTACCATTATTTATATTTGGAAGAATTTACATTATCATGTTCTGATGTCCATGAGCATAAAAACAAACTCAGTAACTTATATATTTTTGATTTTGGCAGATCAACTCCTCCCACTGTAATTCATCATCAGTGAAGCTCCTCCTACTGTAATTCATCATCAGTGTAGCTCCTCCCACTACATTCACATCATCAGTGAAGCTCATCCCACTGTAATTCATCATCAGTGAAGCTCCGCCCACAGTAATTCTCCAATAAATGCTGTAATCCCCATCAGCTACAAGTGAAGACGAGCATCAGGAAGAGCTGAAATCTGCAAAGAATGAATTTATTAAAGAGGACAATGAGAACATGAGTGATCCAGAACCCTGCAGAATGAAAAACACTGAAGATCCTGAAGAACAAGGAGGTTGGTGTTTATTCTTCATTCATTCATGAGTCTGAAGAACATTCATGTTAGAAACATTCAAGCACTTCATTACATTTAGATTTAAACAGTTCAACTATGAAACGGTACAGAATGTTCTGGGTTTTCTTCAACAAATGGTCAGTAAAGGGAGGTTTGAGACATTTTTATATTGATTGTCAAGTCAAGTCTATTTGTATAGTGCTTTTCACAATACAGATTGTATCAAAGCAGCTTCACAGTATTAAATTAAAATAATACAACAAGGTTTGTTTCTAGTGGAAAAGGCTGATCAATAGTATTATTGATTGATTAAATTAAATTTGAGCAAGCCAAAGGCAACAGTGGCCAGGAACCGAAAAACCAACTCCATCAGGTGACCTAATGGAGAAAAAAAAAAACCTTGGGAGAACCCAGGCTCAGTCGGGGGCCAGTTCTCCTCTGGCATTTATGTACTAGAGACCGGATTTAACTGTAAGATTAAAAATATTATATGAATGTCTGGCTGAAGAGATGCGTCTTTAATCTGGGAGAGCGAGTCTGAGCAACGAACAGTATCAGGAAGCCTATTCCAGAGTTTTGGAGCTAAATGTGAAAATGCTCTCCCTCCTTTGGTTGATCTGGATATCCTAGGTATGACCAAAAGCCTCGAATTTAGTGATCTTAAAGAGCGCGATGGATTATAGGGCGATAGAAGATCCGTTAAATAGACTGGAGCTAAGCCGTTTAGGGCTTTATAAGTCAGTAGCAATACCTTGTAATTAATACGGGACTTTATAGGTAACCAATGTAGTGATGTTAAAATTGGTGTAATATGATCATATTTTCTAGATCTAGTAAGAACTCTAGCAGCTGCATTTTGGACTAACTGTAGCTTGTTTATTGAGGATGCAGGACAACCAGCTAATAAAGCATTACAGTAATCTAGTCTCGAGGTCATGAATGCATGAGCTAACTTTTCTGCATCAGAAACTGATAGCATGTTACGTAGCTTAGCAATGTTTCTAAGGTGGAAAAAAGCTGTTTTTGTAACATATGAAATATGATTTTCAAAAGACAGGTTGCAATCTAGGATAACACCCAGGTCTTTTGCTGTAGAGGATAAAGTAACAGGACATCCTACTATGTTAAAGTTGTATTCTGAGAGGTTTTGTGGGCGGTTTTTTGAACCGATAAGTATTACCTCTGTCTTGTCTGGATTTAATAAAAGAAAATTACGCGTCATCCAATCTTTTATATCTTTAACACACTGTCAATTTGGATAATTTAGCGTTTTCATCCGGCCGTGATGAAATATATATTTGAGTGTCATCAGCATAACAATGGAAACTAATTCCATGTTTCCTTATATTTCCAAGTGGCAGCATATATATTGAGAATAACAGAGGGCCTAACACAGATCCCTGCGGCACTCCATAGTTTACTGGAGTTATGATCGATTTTTCTCCATTTAAATAGACAAAATGGTAGCGGTCAGATAAGTATGATCTGAACCAGCTTAAGGCTTGTCCTTGAACACCAGTATAATTTTGTAGTCGATCTAAGAGTATTGTGTGGTCTATAGTATCGAACGCAGCACTAAGATCAAGTAAAACTAATATTGAGATACAGCCTTGGTCAGAAGCTAAGAGTAAATCATTTGTGATTTTAACGAGTGCAGTTTCAGTGCTATGATGCGGTCTGAATCCAGACTGAAACTTTTCATAGATGTCATTTTCTTGCAAGAAAGAGCCCAGTTGAGTGGACACAACTTTTTCTAATATTTTAGACATAAATGGAAGATTTGAAATGGGTCTATAATTTGCTAGATTATATGGGTCAAATTGTGGTTTCTTAATGAGTGGTTTTATAACTGCCAATTTAAATGTTCTTGGAACATGACCTAAAGATAAAGATGAGTTAATAATATTGAGGAGAGGCTCTTCCACTATAGGTAACACTACTTTCAGTAGTTTAGTTGGTATAGGATCTAATAAAAATGTTGTTGTTTTAGATGAAGTGATAAGTTTATTTAACTTTCTTTGTTCTATAGTTGTAAAGCACTGTAATTGTTCTTGCGGGGTGATAATTGAGGCTGAATTATAAGGCGCGATTGAAGATTGAACGTTTACAATTGTGGTTTTGATGCTTTCTATTTTCTCAGTGAAGAAGTTCATTAAATCATTATTACTAAACTGTAATGGGATATTTTGTTCAGGTGACGTCTGTTTATTTGTTAGTCTAGCCTTGGTGTTAAATAAAAACCTTGGATTGTTGTGGTTATTTTATATTAGTTTGCAGAGGTGCTCAGCCCTGGCCGCTTTTAGGGCCTTTTTATAACGTGACATACTGTCTTTCACACGGTTCTAAAGACCTCTAAATTAGTTTGTTTCCATTTACGCTCTAAATTACGGGTTTCTCTCTTTAGAACACGCGTAGTATTGTTGTACCATGGTGCTTTATTTTTCTCTCTGACCTTTTTTAATTTAATGGGTGCAACAATATCCAATGTTCTAGAGAGAATGGTGCTCATAGTGCTAGTTAGTTCTTCTAGTTCATCTGTTTGTTTGTGTTCAGGCAGCAGCTGAGACAGATCAGATAAGCAATTTGAGAAATTATCTATGGTGGATGGAAGGATTGTTCTGCCTGGTCGATAAAGCGGCGCAGCATGACATATTACAGCAGTATGTAATATGCAAGTTACCATGTAATGGTCAGTAACATCATCACTTTGTGGAATTATATCTATATCGGTTGGATCGGTTCCATATGATATAATTAAATCGAGTGTATGATTAAGACGATGAGTTAGTCCAGTGACGTTTTGCTTGACCCCAAAGGAATTTAATAAATCTGTAAACGCAGCCCGTAACGCATCATTTGAATTATCTACGTGCATGTTAAAATCTCCAACAATTAATGCTTTATCGACGTTGACCATTAGATGTGAGAAATCTGCAAACTCTTTTAGGAAATCAGCGTAAGGCCCAGGCGGTCTATATACGGTAGCCAAGGCTAGAGATAATAGGGATTTCTTTCTTACATCTGAGAGCGTAACATTTAGTACAAGTACTTCAAACGAAATAAACTTGTCACCTGTTTTCTGAGTAACATTAAGAATATTTCTGTAGATTGTTGCAACACCGCCGCCACGAGCAATCAGACGGGGCTCATGCTTATAACAGTATCCTGATGGAGTAGACTCATTAAGACCGAAATAATCATTTGATTTAAGCCAGGTTTCAGTATGGCAAAGTACATCGATGCTATTATGTGTGACTATTTAATTTACAATAACTGCCTTAGGTGTGAGTGATCTAATGTTTAGAAGACCTAGCTTTAAAAATTGTTTTTGTTCACTAATAGCGAGATTTTCTGTTTTAATAACAATTAGATTTTTCCTAGATCCTGCAGTAGATTTATTATTTGATCTCACTAAATGAGGAATAGACACAGTTTCTATGCAATGTTCTACACTAGTATTTATATCAATTAAATTGGTGCAGCAGAGACTGTAATTTGGACTTTTGGTTACTAGTCAAATGGTATTTAACATCTTGGAGATGTTATCCGACAGAAGATCTGCTCCGATTCTACTTGGGTGTAAGCCATCAGCGCGGAAGAGCCTAAGACGCTCCCAAAACAGATTCCAATTATTTACAAAGAGCAGTTTCTGCTCATTGCACCATGACATTAACCATTCATTTAGTGCAAATAATCTACTGAACTTTTCATGCCCTTGTCGGTACGTGGGAAGCAGTCCAGACACAATGATCGTTGTTTCAGGCGATGTGTTGCGTACCGTCTCGATCAGGCTCCTGAAGTCTTTCTTCAGAACCTCCGTCTACCGCAGCCTGATATCGTTCACTCCCGCGTGCAGGACGACGGCTCCGACGCGCTCGTCACCGTTTAAGTTCTTGGGTACCCGCGCCGCGATATCGAAAACACGAGCACCAGGAAAGCAGTGACTGCGCACCTTACTTTTACCTAACGTAGCGTGGACGTGCCGAACGATGTAATCGCCGATGATCACAGCATCGCGTTCCGCTTTGCGAAGAGGGGAGAAGCGGTTCTGGGTGGAGATCTCAAAAACCGGGAGGGGCGGAGAGATTCTTGCTCTGGTCCTGGCCCACGTCTTCCGCTGCGGAACCACCCAGGCTTCGTGGTGGCGTGTCGGGGCCGGAGTGAATGAAACCATGGCTGATCGTGACCTGGGCGCTCGGGACCAATGCTGAGAAACGCACGGAGTAGATAGGCGAGAAAATGTTCGTTTGTAAGTAAATGTGTAAAGAAGACGCGCTCAGCTGTGACCCACAGGTGTAAACCGGTGTTGGGTCACAAATCGGCTTGAGACGCGTCTGCTCAACAGTCCGCGTTGTAACTATGAGGTTTCAGCAGCAGTGCTTCTCAGTGAGGAAAAGTAGAAAATGTTCGTTGTAAGTGAGTTTAAAGAGAAAAATCACGGATTATGAATCAAATCGATGGAGTTTCAAACACAAACAACTAGGGATGGGAACCGAGAACCGGTTCTTCTTCAGAACCGGTGCCCAGTGAATCGATTCCTTGGAACCGTTAGTATGCCTGCTTAACGATTCCGCTTATCGGTTCCGCTCGTTCAAATGTGACACGACGTCACACACGTGCTGCGTTGTTTTGGTTCAGAACGTAGCAAACACTATGAGCAAACATGGCATCGAGGCAGAAGCGCTCTGACCGCGTCCTAACTACATGCGACGCGACGGCGCGACACGCGATAAAAAGTATAATTTTCCATGTTAATCAAAGTTTAACCAGCCGCGACACGCGACGATTCTATTTGAAACGAATCCTATTTTACTGCGACGTCGTGCTGGAACAACAATCTCAAAGTGTGGCAATGATAATATCAGGTACTATTTTTGTGCTTTATTTAATGTTAAAAGCGTGTATAAAGTGACTGAATATCATTTAGTGCTCCCAGCTTTGTAGCTGTAAAAACAACAATGGATAAGTCACATCAGATCTTGAAATTAAACAAATGGAAACAAAAACGTTCAAAATGTGAAGAAAACCTGTGTATTATTTGACAAAGATTGTTTTAGTAACTCAATAGCCTAATCCAAATGAGCACTGTTAATATTCCAAAAGACACAAGCTCTTCCTAAACTGTTTTCAGTCTGTGTTTTTAGTTTTTATGGCACATAAATGGCAGTTTTATTTATTTTTTTGTCCGGACCAATGAATGTGAAAATTGTCAATTTCCTAATCCTAAGGCACTCTTCTTGATAATCTTTCAAGGCACACACTAGTGTGCCATGGCATACTGGTTGAGAAACACTGCCCTTGGCTATAGGTCCCTGGACTTTACTTTGAGAAGTAGCTCCCCTACTTTTAGGTTTGTTCTGAGGTTGCTACACATAATTTGTGTATACTCTGTGCTGTGTCTTCTGATCAGATATTAAAGCGAGTTAATACAAACAAATTTGTACTTATTCCCTCACCCAATAAGAATCGATAAGAGAATCGATAAGGAATCGGATCGATAAGCAATATCGATAATGGAATCGGAATCGTTAAATTCTTATCAATTCCCATCCCTACAAACAACGCATTCAGACGCGACGCATGCACAGATCAGATCAGTATAATAAGTTTGTTGTAAGTGAGTTTAAAGAGAAAAGTACTGTATAATTGTCAACATCAGATCAGGCTAAATACTATTTTAACTGCTTTATTTTACATTTATTTTATATCTGGTTCCCAAATTGCAACACCGTTATCAGAATTTTAGTCATTTTCAATTTAGTTTACTAAATTATAATTTTTTTAGGAATAATCAGTAAACACTAAGTTACTGATGAAGTTGTATTTGTGAAATATCATACAATTTATTCATAATTATAGAGGTTCTTCTTCTTATAATAACTTTGGTAACAGGGTTGATGAATATGATTAACGTAGTCAAAACCATTCAAATTGCTCCTAAAAAAGACAACATGCGCTTTTCGGAAATATACGGCTTTATTGCGGATATTGTCATGCTTTCCGTCAGTAAATGACAGCTGCTTTCTGGCAGAGCGGGAAGGAAGGATTTGCACAGAGAGATACAAAGCGCGACCGGTTTGAGTGTTTCTGATTGCATAAAATAATAAAAGAAACAAACAAGTTCATGGCGAATGAAGTGGTAATGAATGAAATGAAATTTAATATTTTTTCTTTCATGTCAGACCCGATGGAAGAGAGCGAGGAGAGTGAAGAACTGAGTGAAGTGAAGGAGGAGAGTGAAGAATTGAGTGAAGTGAAGGAGGAGAATGAAGAACTGAGTGAAGTGAAGGAGGAGAGTGAAGAACTGAGTGAAGTGAAGGAGGAGAGTGAAGAACTGAGTGAAGTGGAGGAAGAGAGTGAAGAACTGAGTGAAGTGAACGAGGAGAGTGAAGAACTGATGGAAGTGGAGGAAGAGAGTGAAGAACTGAGTGAAGAGAGCGAGGAGAGTGAAGAACTGAGTGAAGTGAAGGAGGAGAGTGAAGAACTGAGTGAAGTGAAGGAGGAGAATGAAGAACTGAGTGAAGTGAAGGTGGAGAGTGAAGAACTGAGTGAAGTGGAGGAAGAGAGAGAAGAACTGAGTGAAGTGAAGGAGGAGAGTGAAGAACTGAGTGAAGTGAACGAGGAGAGTGAAGAACTGATGGAAGTGGAGGAAGAGAGTGAAGAACTGAGTGAAGTGGAGGAGGAGAGTGAAGAACTGAGTGAAGTGAAGGAGGAGAGAGAAGAACTGAGTGAAGTGAAGGAGGAGAGTGAAGAACTGAGTGAAGTGGAGGTGGAGAGTGAAGAACTGAGTGAAGTGAAGGAGGAGAGTGAAGAACTGAGTGAAGTGGAGGAGGAGAGTGAAGAACTGAGTGAAGTGAAGGAGGAGAGTGAAGAACTGAGTGAAGTGAAGGAGGAGAGTGAAGTGAAGGAGGAGAGTGAAGAACCGAGTGAAGTGGAGGAGGAGAGTGAAGAACCGAGTGAAGTGGAGGAGGAGAGTGAAGAACTGAGTGAAGTGAAGGTGGAGACTGAAGAACTGAGTGAAGTGAAGGTGGAGACTGAAGAACTGAGTGAAGTGAAGGAGGAGAGTGAAGAACTGAGTGAAGAACTGAGTGAAGAACTGAGTGAAGAACTGAGTGAAGAACTGAGTGAAGAACTGAGTGAAGAACTGAGTGAAGAACTGAGTGAAGAACTGAGTGAAGTGAAGGAGGAGAGTGAAGAACTGAGTGAAGTGAAAGAGGAGAGTGAAGAACTGAGTGAAGTGAAGGAGGAGAGAGAAGAACTGAGTGAAGTGAAGGTGGAGAGTGAAGAACTGAGTGAAGTGAAGGAGGAGAGTGAAGAACTGAGTGAAGTGGAGGAGGAGAGTGAAGAACTGAGTGAAGTGAAGGAGGAACATCATGTCAAACCTGAAGAAAAACCTTTGAGTCTCTCAAAGACTAAAAATACATTTTTAAAGAAAAGAAGAGCCAAGAAATCTTTCACCTGCACTCAGTGTGGAAAGAGTATCACAACCAAACAAAGTCTTGCACATCACATGAGGATCCACACTGGAGAGAAGCCGTTCACATGTGATCAATGTGGCAAAACATTTCTTAGGTCATCAGACCTGAAGAGACACCTGAGAGTTCACACTGGAGAGAAGCCGTTCTCATGTGATCAATGCGGGAAGAGTTTCAGTCAATCTTCAATCCTTAAAGAACACATGAAAATCCACACAGGAGAAAAGCCGTTCACATGTGATCAATGCGGAACAAGTTTCCCACAAAAACATACTCTTAATGTTCACATGAGGATCCACACCGGAGAGAAGCCGGTCTCATGTGATCAATGTGGCAGAACATTTCTTGGGTCATCAGAGCTGAAGAGACACCTGACAGTTCATATGAAGGAGAAGCCGCATTCATGTTCTGTGTGTGGAAAGAGTTTTTCACTGCTGCCTAATTTACATAAACATGAGGAAACTCACACTGGTGTGAGAGTGTACATGTGCTTTGAGTGTGAGAAGACTTTTATTACAGCGACCGGTTTAAAACAGCACCAGAGAATTCACACTGGAGAAAAACCTTACAAGTGTTCACACTGTGACAAGAGATTCAATCAGTCAGCAAATCTGAAAACACATGAGAGGATCCACACTGGAGAGAAACCTTACAAGTGTTCACACTGTGACAAGAGATTCAATCAGTCAGCAAATCTGAAAACACATGAGAGGATCCACAGCGGAGAGAAACCATATGTATGCCATCAATGTGGAAACAATTTCACATTCAAACATACTCTTGATGTTCACATGAGGATCCACACCGGAGAGAAGCCGTTCTCATGTGATCAATGTGGCAAAACATTTCTTATGTCATCACACCTGAAGACACACCTGACAGTTCATATGAAGGAGAAGCCGCATTCATGTTCTGTGTGTGGAAAGAGTTTTTCACTGCTGCTGTATTTACATAGACATGAGAAAATTCACACTGGTGTAAGAGAGTACATGTGCTTTGAGTGTGAGAAGACTTTTACTACAGCAAACAATTTAAAACGGCACCAGAGAATTCACACTGGAGAAAAACCTTACAAGTGTTCACACTGTGAGAAGAGATTCAATCAGTCAGCACATCTGAAAACACATGAGAAGATCCACACTGGAGAGAAGCCACACAAGTGTGATCAGTGTGGGAAGAGTTTCTCTTTTAAAAGTGACTTGAAGCTACACCTGAAGATCCACACTGGAGAAACCACATCAACACAATCTGAGATCACAGTAGCTCATCTTTATGTGCTGAGAAACATGTTTTTTCTAAGTTAGTTTCCCAACAGCCACGATGATCAAATTCACATGAGATTTGTCTGTTCAGACCAATGCAAAAAATGTCAGTAAATGCAGTGTCAATCTCTGACAGTAGGTGGCGCTCATGGAAAAACGGAAAAAAACAACAGCGCTGCGCATCTTTCTGGCCATTTCTCAATATGCGTTCTTGTCTGTACTTGTGTTCTTGTGGACTTGTGAAACGTCATCAGTCGCTGCCCAAGTACTGTCCCAATACACAAGTTTGCATTTTGGCAAGAACGTTTAAAAATCCCAGAAGTGTTCTTGACACGCCCATTTTACAGAGGATGCATCGGTTGGTAACTTGTGTGTACTTGACGGCAGAAATATCCCAGCATTCATTTCGGCATTCGAGGAAAGAGAGGCAGGTTAATACAGCAAGTCGTTTTTCTACAATTTCCTATGCTATTTCATCACTAAATTCACTTCTGAGAACATTTGATGCGAGAAATCAACTGTGTAGATTTCAAATATTGGCATTTTCACGAAAATTTATGGCGAATCGAAAATGTGCTCAAACGTTTTCGGAAGTGAGAATCTCCATAAGCGTTGCTTTATTGTTATGAATATACATTACATTGTAGTGTACAGTAGAGTAATCCCTTGAGCTGAGGGTAGGCTTGGACGATAAAGATAATCACCTTGTGAGTTCATTCTTCCAAGAACAACTAGCAAGAGCATTCTCCCCAAGAACATAAGTCCGTTCTTTGCATTCTTGGTTTTGAGAAACAAGGTCTGTTTCTGACTCCCTCTTGTCATGCTTGCTACACACTGCATTTTTTGGCGTTTCTATAAGATTATAAATCACACTGTACGATATGTATCTAACAAACTTGGTATGACATTTTGGACGTAATGTAATATGGACATGGACGTAATATGGACGTAATGACATAATGGACATAAATGTAGACTGTACAGTGATTACTGTTGTAAGGCCCGCTATATTGGTCCAATTGCCGGTTCGCCAATACAAGGGGAAGGTCTCACGTGTTCTGTCCTCACTCATGCAAAGTATTGGTTGGTTAAATTTGTAATATATTAATCATATATTTCCTCGTTTATTTCATCTGACTCCATAAATGAATGGTTTTAATAATATCTGTGCCTCACTAAAAGTGAGCGAATGTTTGACTATTCCTTTTAACCATTAAGTGAACAATGTCAAAATCAGTTAGAATAATCAAATGTAACAATTTATTATGTCAGGTAAATGTATCAATTTCATAATCAATTCAAAGATAATCGATACAAAACATCAAATGCTCTGGAATAGAGAGAAGATGCAAACCCAACTTTAAGAAATACGTGAAGGTGAGAGATTTCTTTCTCTCAGCCTCACGGGCCGATCTGAAGTACAGAAAAGGGCCCGAACTCTCTGCTGCATCTCATTAAATAGTCAGACCTCTTTCATTTCAAATGACACCAAAAACATAACAGTCAATGATAAACATTCACATTAAACCATATTCTTGTGTGAGTTCTTAGTAGTTTGCACACAAGGCACAAATAGTTAGATTAGATAACCCTGACAGATCAATAAATAAAATAAAAATAAAGAAACTATTAAAATAACGATAGTAGCCAGAATTTTCAACTTTGTCTTTTTAACTGCAGAAACAAAATGCTAAACTGGAGTGGCAGTCTTTTTAGCTAAAAATGTTCACACTCACAGCATCCAAAAATTAAATTAGAACCGGCTAAAAAGTTTTGAAATCACTTGTACCCTACCTGATCGAGAGAACAAATCCAATCTTTCACTCTGTCTGCGGATAAAATACATTCTAACGTGAAACTTGTTAACGTTGGCCGGCAGAAGTGCGATCATGGTTTTCCTGATATAAATCCAGCCTTGGAGAATATCCTTTCTGACGGTGTACATCCACACTTTATATTTTCTTATCCCAGACATTGGTATTTTAAAGATTTAAATCCTTGCCGCCAAGACGCTCCTCTGTCGGTTACGGATTGAAAGTGAAACTTAAATCTGTCACGCGGACGCGGGGTGTTTGGTTTTATTCACGCACGCATTAAAAGCTTATTTCTTTGCACATTTTTATATACAGCATCATCATAATAGGCTGAATATTAACGTATTGACAGAAAACCGGTAGTTCGATGTGAAATCAGACATTGAGCGCCTTGAACACCAGTATAATTTTGTAGTCGATCTAAGAGTATTGTGTGGTCTATAGTATCGAACGCAGCACTAAGATCAAGTAAAACTAGTATTGAGATACAGCCTTGGTCAGAAGCTAAAAGTTAATCATTTGTGATTTTAACGAGCACAGTTTCAGTGCTATGATGTGGCCTGAATCCAGACTGAAACTTTTCATAGATGTCATTTTCTTGCAAGAAAGAGCCCAGTTGAGCGGACACAACTTTTTCTAATATTTTAGACATAAATGGAAGATTTTAAATGGGTCTATAATTTGCTAGATTATATGGGTCAAATGAGTGGTTTTATAACTGCCAATTTAAATGTTCTTGGAACATGACCTAAAGATAAAGATGAGTTAATGATATTGAGGAGAGGCTCTTCTACTATAGGTAACACTTCTTTCAGTAGTTTAGTTGGTATAGGATCTAATAAACATGTTGTTGTTTTAGATGAAGTGATAAGTTTATTTAACTCTTTTTGTTCTATAGTTGTAAAGCACTGTAATTGTTCTTGCGGGGTGATAATTGAAGCTGAATTATAAGGCGAGATTGAACGTTTACAATTGTGGTTCTGATGCTTTCTATTTTTTCAGTGAAGAAGTTCATGAAATCATTACTACTAAACTGTAACGGGATATTTTGTTCAGGTGACGTCTGTTTATTTGTTAGTCTAGCCTTTGTGTTAAATAAAAAACCTTGGATTGTTGTGGTTATTTTCTATTAGTTTGTGGAAATGCTCAGCCCTGGATGCTTTTAGGGCCTTTTTATAACGTGACATACTGTCTTTCCATGCGGTTCTAAAGACCTCTAAATTAGTTTTTCCATTTACGCTCTAAATTACGGGTTTCTCTCTTTAGAACACGCATAGTATTGTTGTACCATGGTGCTTTAATTTTCTCTCTGACCTTTTTTAATTTAATGGGTGCAACAATATCCAATGTTCTAGAGAGAATGGTGCTCATAGTGATAGTTAGTTCTTCTAGTTCATCTGTTTGTTTGGATTCACTGAGCAGCTGAGACAGATCAGATAAGCAATTTGAAAAATTATCTATGGTGGATGGAAGGATTGTTCTGCCTGGTCGATAACGTGGCACAGCATGACATATTACAGGAGTACGTAATAAGTTACCATGTAATGGTCAGTAACATCATCACTTTGTGGAATGATATCTATATCGGTTGGATCGGTTCCATATGAAATTCCATATTAAATCGAGTGTATGATTAAGACGATGAGTTGATCCGGTGACGTTTTGCTTGACCCCAAAGGAGTTTAATAAATCTGTAAACGCAGCCCCTAACGCATCATTTTAATTATCTACGTGCATGTTAAAATCTCCAACAATTAATGCTTTATCGACGTTGACCATTAGATGTGAGACAATCTGCAAACTATTTTAGGAAATCAGCGTAAGGCCCTGGCGGTCTATATACGGTAGCCAAGGCTAGAGATAATAGGGATTTCTTTCTTACATCTGAGAGCGTTAGTACAAGTTAGTACAAGTACTTCAAACGAATTAAAGTTGTCACCTGTTTTCTGAGTAACATTAAGAATATCTCTGTAGATTGTTGCAACACCGCCTCCACGACCAATCAGACGGGGGTCATGCTTATAACAGTATCCTGGTGGAGTAGACTCATTAAGACCGAAATAATCATTTGATTTAAGCCAGGTTTCATTAAGGCAAAGTACATCGATGCTATTATCTGTGACTATTTCATTTACAATAACTGCCTTAGGTGTGAGTGATCTAATGTTTAGAAGACCTAGCTTTAAAAATTGTTTTTGTTCACTAATAGCGAGATTTTCTGTATTTGATCTCACTAAACGAGGAATAGACACAGTTTCTATGCAATGTTCTACACTAGTATTTATATCAATTAAATTGGTGCAGCAGAGACTGTAATTTGGACTTTTGGTTACTAGTCAAACGGGATTTAACATCTTGGAGATGTTATCCGACAGAAGATCCACTCCGATTCTACTTGGGTGTAAGCCATCAGCGCGGAAGAGCCTAGGACGCTCCCAAAACAGATTCCAATTATTTACAAAGAGCAGTTTCTGCTCATTGCACCATGACATTAACCATTCATTTAGCGCAAATAATCTACTGAACTTTTCATGCCCTTGTCGGTACGTGGGAAGCAGTCCACATACAATGATCGTTGTTTCAGGCGATGTGCTGCGTACCGTCTTGATCAGGCTCCCGAAGTCTTTCTTCAGAACCTCCATCTACCGCAGCCTGATATCGTTCACTCCCGCGTGCAGGACGACGGCTCCGACACACTCGTCACCGTTCAAGATCTTGGGTACCTGCGCCACGATATCGAAAACACGAGCACCAGGAAAGCAGTGACTGCGCACCTTACTTTTACCTAACGTAGCATGTACGTGCCGGACGATGGAATCGCTGATGATCACAGCATCGCATTCCGTTTCGCGAAGAGGGGAGAAGCAGTTCTGGGTGGAGATCTCGAAAACCGGGAAGGGCGGAGAGATTCTTGCTCTGGTCCTGGCTCACGGTTTGAAACTGCACAAGAGAATTCACACTGGAGAAAAACCTTACAAGTGTTCACACTGTGACAAGAGATTCAGTGGATCAGAAAATCTGAATAAACATGAGAGGATCCACACTGGAGAAAAACCTTACAAGTGTTCACACTGTGACAAGAGATTCAATCAGTCATCACATCTGAGATCACATGAGAGGATCCACAGCAGAGAGAAGCCGCACACGTGTGATCAGTGTGGGAAGAGTTTCTCTTTTAAAAGTGACCTGAAGTTACACCTGAAGATCCATGCAGTGGAGAAACCACATCACATTAGTCTGAGATCACTGTAGCTCATCTTTATGTGCTGAGAAACATGTTTTTTCTAAGTTAGTTTCCCAACAGCCACGATGAGCGACAGGACATTTTCACATTAACACGAATGTTCGGCACCAAATTCACATGAGATTCGTCTGTTCAGTCCAATGCAAAAAAAAAAAAGTCAGTAAATGCAGTGTCAGTCTCTGACAGTAGGTGGCGCTCATGGAAAAACGGAAAAACAACAGCGCTGCGCAACTTTCTGGCCGTTTCTCAATATGCGTTCTTGTCTGTACTTTTGTTCTTGTGGACTTGTGAAACGTCATCAGTCGCTGCCCAAGTACTGTCCCAATCCACAAGTTTGCATTTTGGCAAGAACGGTTAAAAATCCCGGAAGTGTTCTTGACACGCCCATTTTACAGAGGATGCAGCAGTTGGTAACTTGTGTGAACTTGACGGAAGAAATATCCCAGCATTCATTTCGGCATTTGAGAAAAGAGAGGCAGGTCAAAGTCGTTTTTCATCACTAAATTCACTTCTGAGAACATTTGATGCGAGAAATCAACTGTGTAGATTTCAAATATTGGCATTTTCACGAAAATTTATGGCGAATCGAAAATGTGCTCAAACGTTTTCGGAAGTGAGAATCTCCATAAGCGTTGCTTTATTGGTATGAATATACATTACATTGTAGTGTACAGTTGTAGAGTAATCACTTGAGCTGAGGGTAGGCTTGGACGATAAAGCCTGGCTGTTAGCGTCAATAATTCTCGTTATGTTTGAGTACTGCATACGGCGTCTGTGCGGGGGTATTATTGCGCAATACCAGCAAGAACACATCATCTCAAACTGTCAGCAGCGTTCTGTGTGCTCGTCACCTTGTGAGTTCATTCTTCCAAGAACAACTAGCAAGAGCGTTCTCCCCAAGTCAAGTCATCTTCATTTATATAGCGCTTTTAACAATGGAGATTGTTTCAAAGCTGCTTTACAGAGATAAGTGTATAATTTAAGGCAACAGATTATTTTGGCTCTACAGCAGCCCTTTAACAAAGTCACTTTCCAGCCAAAGCCAGTTTTGATCGATTCGCTTCCGTCGCAACGATCATTTGTTATTAAATTAGGGGCCGCTAAGAAGACACCATTCTCTCTACACAGACTTTAAACGCGAACCTGTGAGAAACGCTGATGGCGTTCACATGCGCATTTAGAATTGGTTCTATAGTTATGTGCGTTTTAGTATATACAGGTTTGGAATTTCCTACAGACCAAGCCTAAACAAAGTATTGGTCTTTCCTTTATTTTTTCCTTTATTTAATTTTGTCGCTTTGGGGTAGGAACGCGAAACGAATTTTCGCGACAACGCCTTATCTGTAGAGTGGTAAAGGGATCCTCCGTAGGGAGAGACTAGTTGGCACTTCAGCACTGCGTTGAACACAAGTCCGTTCTTTGCATTCTTGGTTTTGAGAAACAAGGTCTGTTTCTGACTCCCGCTTGTCATACTTGCTACACACTGCAATTTTTGGCATTTTTATAAGATTATAAATCACACTGTACGATATGTATCTAACAAACTTGGTATGACATTTTGGACGTAATATGGTCGTGTTATATTACAAATTTATTAAATGTTTAATTTAGGTTGCAACAGTAAAAGTTGAGTACATTGAAGTTAGCATTTTAAGGTTAGGTTAGGATAATAATAACAACAGTTTCTGCCAGTCCTGTTTTTCTCTATTGTAAGTCACCTTTTGTCTTTAATGGCTCGTGCCCATAGCCCCAGACGCACCTTTTGTCTTTAATGGCTCGAGCCCCAGCCCTAGACGATGAATCGTTAGGTTGATTGGATTAGCTGTAGGGGAGACTTTTACCTTTTGTCTTTAAATGGGGGGTGAAATGCTCATTTTCACTCAATCTCCTGTTAATCTTGAGTACCTATAGAGTAGTATTGCATCCTTCATATCTCCAAAAAGTCTTTAGTTTTATTATATTTATAAAAGAAAGATAGGCTGTACCGAGTCTTTCCGGAAAAAAACGAGTGTCTGGAGGCGGGCCGTGTGGGCGGTGTGCTAAAGCTGTGTGCTAACGCGCTGATAGCTAATGACAACACACAGAGACATTTGAAGCAATTTTACTAAATTTTTCACGACCCCAAACCTTTATCATTGTGACTGCTCGATCCTTAAGCATTAGACGATCTGCAAATCCGTCGATCTGGGCTTTGTTTATAAAACAATCATCGTCGAAATGCAGGGAACAAACAGCCTTGCACAAAAACAAACAGTCTCTGAAAAAACAAACTCCATCCACTGGTCCCTTAGCGCTGGGTTCTTTGGGAATCTGTGCAGGGTTGTCTTGCCCTGGCAACCAAAAACACACTTCTTTGGTGACATTGACTTTCCTAAAGCCGAGCAGAGCGCTTTGATGAGGTAATGTACTGCTTTCGCTCTCTTCTCTCTCTGTCTGGTCTACGAGTGCGCGCGCACCCGCGGAGAAGTGCCCTTAGGACCCATATAAGGAAATTCCGCCCCATCTTACGTGACACAGACCCATCCTCGAAAAAAACTTTCCGAAACTTGTGACTAACCGGAAGGACAATTTTTGGCACAGAAATACTCCTTTAAACGTACAATTTAATTTTTGAAACTTTGTCCATGTTTAGCATGGGAATCCAACTCTTTAACAGTGTAAAAAACTCAGTATGCATGAAATAGCATGACATAATGGACATAAATGTAGACTGTACAGTGATTACTGTACTGTCCAAAGTCCTACAATGTGCACCGGGCAAGAAAGAACATCAGTATTTTCATGTCTTCAAACAGCCATTTATATTGTTGTATTTGTTATGGGGCAGGTCACTCATGTGCGTTGAATTTGTTTTGCAGTACCCGTGACCTTAGCGTTGCAAGCGCCAACACACTACTGTTTGAGCTACAGGAGAAGATAACTGACTAGAAGATAACTACACATAAGCCACCAAAATTCATCAACTAACCATTTAGAAATGTCCTGTTGCATTCTACATGTGGTCACTTCTTGAGTCTATCCATCATTCTCTGACTCTGGTTTGAAAAGGCTAAAAGTTTTTAAAATTTTTAGTGTGTCTGCGTGAGGTAAAGAAGAAAGCTGCGCCCCCTGTGCCTGAGTAGGGCTGTCGCGATAACCGCAATATTGTAGTACCGCACTACTGACAAGCCAACCACAGAGGAATGCAAGTAACCGCAGCAACCGCGATATTTGCGTGTTTTCTTTTTATAAATGTGCCTGTATATATTCATTTTAAAAATGCTTTTATGTATAGTCATGTATACATTAAGTTATTAAATGTAATGCAGTAATCTTTTTGTTTAGAAGTTATGGCAGTTCATTTTGCATTTATATTAATACTAAATATTTGTGCTACTGTTTTTGATAACACATACAATAGGTTTATGACCAATAAAAAAAATCAATATATTTTCATAATTTTTCAGGAATTGCTTAAAATGCTTGTAAGTCTGAACCAGAATGTCAAGATATTTTATTATTTTGCATATTATGGTGAAAAGTAAAAAAAAGTTAAAGGTAAAGTTAAAAAAGCACCATGTATAATAAATATTTTTCAGTCTAACAAACAAGTAGCCCTTCTAGATTATTTTATTCCTTGAGGTAGCCCTCGCACACAAAAAGGTTGGAGACCCCTGGTAGGCTATATCGTAACTATATGTTTTATAATTACAAGTTTGTGTAATTTGGGGTTTCTGTGGCCAGTGACATTTCATTATTTGTATTTCATTTTCAATGTAATGGCATTGTACTTTTTTTTTTATTTGAAGGCTAGGCTAAGGCTTCATTAATAAACACAACCCCAATTATCATTGGTTTTGAGATGTTACTTGCTTGTCTGATAGGCTACAGTATTGTGGCACAGTATTAGGACATCCTGGCTATAGTGTCTTAGCGCACAGCTAGAGGCGAATGGCCGGATGATGGGCCTATTTGGGAGAAAGTCCAGGCCAGGGCTGTTTTTTAACAGGGCTGTTTCCATATAGTTATCTAAGTCGGTCACACCTCGACTTTCTTCCAAATAACGCACATTTCATTCAGAATATTATAAATACAGGCCTCTATATTTCCTGCACATTTTTTTTTTTCTGAATTGTCTGAATGGCTAATAAAAATAGGTAATACAAAACGATTACTTGGTCACCACCACCAAGGTGAATTGGTTTAGTCTTGACTTCTGGTTGTGACTCGTCATGGTCAAAGCCATCAGGTGCCCAATTGAGAAACGGGCGAAAGATAAAGGTATGCAACTGTTTTCTCTGTATGATTACGGTATCCATGTCATGAATGAAGGGGCAATAGGGTATAACTCTTATTTGTTAGCCTTTTTGCTATGATTCTTGCTATGCTTAACAATAATTCGGTTTAACTCAAACACGAGATCTAATTTCACCATAATATTGTACTTTGCAACAAAACTGTTACAAGTTCAGTTATTACACTGCAAAAAAATGCTTTTCTTACTTAGTATTTTTGTCTTGTTTCCAGTCCAAATATCAAACATTTCTTAAATAAAGATGCATAACGTTATATTACTAAAGTAGTAAAATGACAAATGGGGGGAGATTGGGGGGGCGCTCGAAGGGGGTCTTGCCCAGGGTGTAATTCAATGTAGAACGGCCACTGAGTGATAACAAGAAGTAGGAAATGGAAGAAGCGTTTTTAGGATTAGAAAAGAAGATACAATTATATCTTGCATTCGAATAGGACACACTATACTAAATAATTTGTTGTTCAAAATAGGAAAACATAAAACGAGTAAATGTAATTATTGTGATCAGGCAGAGACAATTGAACATGTTTTAATAAAATTTATAAAATATGTAAAAGAAAGGTTAGAACTTATGAAGGAAGTAAGAAGATTGGGTGTTGTATTAATATGGAAAGCCTATTGAAAATGCATGCAGAACAAGATAAAATATATAGTGGTTTAAAATAATATAAAATTTTAAATATATATAATTTTTTCTTCACTCTATTGTTAAAGTTGTTAATTTCTAAACGCTTATTAGTGCTTCACACTCCAGTCTAGTTGGTGGCGGTAATGCACCGAGAGTTGGTTTGCCATCCGCCATAAAAACTCCACTAGAAGAAGAAGAATGCGTTCGCTACTTTCCCATTGGAAATAATTGGCAACACTGTTTCCCTCATTGAGAGTTTCAGCGACGAGTCTTCTGAGGTGAGGAGAGCAGTTCACAGTATTTCTCATATTTACACAACCTTCACACACACTTTATACAGTTTGATTAAGCGACAGGCTCATTTCTGTATTGTTTTCATCGATCACAGCGATACTTGTGCGTCTTTTCTGGCGTCTTCCTTCTGAAATAAACATTTAGTGCAGCAGCAGCGAGCATGAGGAGAATATGTTGAGTTCATTCAGACCTGAGCGATGTTGTGTTCGTTTGTGTGATTGACTCGATGTTTGGAGTGAGAACTGTTACCGAATGTCAAGAGTTAAGGTTTGTGAGGGGAATTGATGGGAAACGATCTCAAGTGTTATACTGATAAGTTACTTTACGTTGAGCCTATAATGAGCAACGTGAGACATTTAATCAACTCTTAAATGCTAATATTATAAATGAATAGCGTTTTACTCTTGGAACAATATTGCTTTGTGATGCTCTTTATTTTTAAACGTTTTATGATCATTGTCAGTTTCAGCGCACATAAATGTAATATTTTAATGATTTAAGTACTTCGTGATTGTCATAAAATCGAACTATATTTAGATTCAAATGTACATTTTATGCTTCTGTAATTATTTATCTGTAGAGCAGTTTTACAGGCTTTTATCATGTATCCTGACTCAAATAATGTGTTTCTAACAGCAAACACTCAGAATAAAGTGAGATGATCTGCTGATGATCCTGAATGGCTTGTTGAATGAGTGTTGATAGTCTGAGGCTCATCAATATTAACAGATCTGCTTAAAACACTCTTTATTTCATGACAATAGTTCTTGTTTTCACCTCATTTATTAGATCTCCTGAAATTCATCATCAGTGAAGCTCCTCCCACTGCAATTCTCCAATAAATGCTGGAAAACAAGTGAAGACGAGCATCAGAGCATCAGGAAGAGCTGAAACCTGCAAAGACTGAGTTTATTAAAGAGGACAGAGAGAACATGAGTGATCCAGAACCCTGCAGAATGAAACGCACTGAAGATCCTGAAGAACAAAGAGGTTGGTGTTTATTCTTCATTCATTCATGAGGCTGAAGAACATTCATGTTAGAAACATTCATATTTTGCGGCTATACAGTTTCCACTTATTGTGCCTCTAGTTCTTATTCCGCTCTTTTGTTTCACTACTAGTTGACAGAAAATTTCTGGTGCAAGGTTGTTCACACACTTAAAAAGTAAGTAGTTTTAGAAATGAATAATTTACAAAATTGTCAAAACTCTAAATATTATGCTTCCTTAGAATTAGGCAATGGTGCCATCTTACAGGTTTCTGGTCCATTACTTTTAATGCCTGTTTATGCCTGTCCCCAAATAGTAATGCAATATGATAGATGAGAAAATATCATAGAATGCATAAACTGCTGTGCTGCCATAATGGGTATATATTGTCTTATTAATCGGAAGCAGTTTAAATTTGTCTTCTTGACAGTTCTGCACAGTCTCTTTACATGACTATCAAACTTAAGATGAGAATCTAAAGTAACCCCTAGAAATTTTAATTCATGTACCTCATCTATCTCCTTCTCATCAATCTTTATTCTAAAATTTTCATTGACCTTTCTTTTTATTGAAAAGCACATAGAGACTGTCTTATCATAGTTCAGGGTCAGATGATTATTTCGGAGCCACTGTGATACACCATCCAGTTCTTTTGAAAGCATCTCAGCTGCAATCTGAGGGGTTTTTGCTGAGACATATGTAATTGTGTCATCTGCATACATTTGGCATTTAACCCTTTTTCCAACTGTCTGGAAGATCATTTATATATAAGCTAAAAAGTAAAGGGCCTAAAATTGAACCTTGTGGAATTCCGATTCGACAAGTTTGAATCGATGACTGGGTGGAATTTATTTTAACACATTGCAGATCATTCTAGATATGATCTAAACCAAGTTATTGCATCATGTGACAAGTTACAATTTTCTAATTTATTTTAAAGAATTTCGTGGTTCACAGTATCAAAGGCTTTTTTCAAGTCCAGAAATACTGCTCCCACTACATTACCTTCATCTAATGACTGTTTTATCATTTCAGTGAGGTAACAGTTTGCCAACTCTGTTGAGTACCGTGGTCTAAACCCAAATTGTTTGGCGTGTAGAAGATGATTACTTTCAAGATAACAAGTTGTTTGGCAACTGTTTTTTCAAGATCCTTTAAGAGTGCAGGTAAAATTGAAATCGGTCTATAATTCGAGACCTGGTCAGATGCTCCAGACTTAAAGACTGGAGTTATAATAGCCGTTTTCCATTGCTGAGGGAATTCCTTTGCTCTTATGGATACATTTACTACATGTGTAACTGGCATTAAGAGGAGAGAACTGTTTTTTTTATAAAAGCCGTATCCAAGCCAAAGTTATCCTTGGCTTTAGATTGCCATAACTGTCTAAAATCTTCAGTAGTTTCACTCTGGTCTACCTCTTTTATACAAAAAGATGTTGTTTGGTCTCTCAGTAAGTATTTTAATTGTACTGGTTGAAAACTGTCAGCCAATTCCTCAGCTGATTGGATAAAGATTATATTAAATTGGTTTGCAATTTCAGTCCTTTCATTACTGACGATTCCATCTGTATTTAATTCCGTTATTCATTTTTGTTGTTTAGGCACTCGATTATTTGAAACTATGAAACGGTACAGGATGTTCTGGGTTTATTTTCAACAAATGGTCAGTAAAGGGAGGTTTGAGACAGTTTTATAAGTCAAGTATATTTGTATAGTGTTTTCACAATAAAAATTGTATCAAAGCAGCTTCACAGTATTAAATTAAAATAATACAACAAGGTTTGTTTCTAGTAGAATTTATTGATTGATAAAAATAAATTAATATTCTGAAAATATCCCCAACTGAGCAAGCCAAAGGCAACAGTGGCAAGGAACCAGAAAAAAGTTCTCCTCTGGCATTTATGAAGTAGAGACCAGATTTAACTGTAAGATTAAAAATATTATATGAATGCCTGGCTGAAGAGATGCATCTTTAATCTAGTTTTAAACTGGGAGAGCGAGTCTGAGCAACGAACAGTATCAGGAAGACTATTCCAGAGAAAATTGCGCGTCATCCAGTCTTTTATATCTTTAACACACTCTGTCAATTTGGATAATTTAGCGTTTTCATCCGGCCGTGATGAAATATAGATTTGAGTGTCATCAGCATAACAATGGAAACTAATTCCATGTTTCCTTATAATATTTCCAAGTGTCAGCATATATATTGAGAATAACAGAGGGCCTAACACAGATCCCTGCGGCACTCCATAGTTTACTGGAGTTATGATTGATTTTTCTCCATTTAAATAGACAAAATGGTAGCGGTCTGATGATCTAGTATGTAAGTATGATCTGAACCAGCTTAATGCTTGTCCTTGAACACCAGTATAAGTTTGAAGTCGATCTAAGAGTATTGTGTGATCTATAGTATCGAACGCAGCACTTAGATCAAGTAAAACTAGTATTGAGATACAGCCTTGGTCAGAAGCTAAGAGTAAATCATTTGTGATTTTAACGAGCGCAGTTTCAGTGCTATGATGCGGTCTGAATCCAGACTGAAACTTTTCAGAAACGCAGTTAATGGCAATGTTTGATTGTCAACATCAGATCAAGCTAAATACTATTTTAACTGTTTTATTTTACATTTATATCTGGTTCCCAATTTGCAACAACATTACCAGAATTTTAGTCATTTTCAATATAGATTACTAAATTGATATTTTTTTTAGGAATAATCAGTAAACACTAAGTTACTGGTGAAGTTGTATTTGTCAAATATCATACAAGTTATTCATAATTATAGATATTCTTCTTCTTATAATAACCTTGGTAACAGGGTTGATGAATGTGATCAATGTAGGGGTGTGCGATATTGACACAAATATATCTCAATATATCTAAATATCTGAAAATATATCTAAAAATATCAATAAATATATTCAATGAAGATATTATCTCAATATTTTTGGGGATTTTGCCGATAACGATAATCAGATTAGTCTACGATTTAAAGACTAAAAGGTAAAATAGCCTTTATAATATAAAAGTCACTAGAACAGAGAAAACAGGCTTTCAGCAGCTTAAACATTTTTTGCCATTAACTGATCCTTTTCTTTGGATCTACATGCGTTTCAAGGTGTGTGATAAAAACACCAGCCTGTCCACAGCATCTGGCTTGAGAGCTGCACGGTGACATGTTACAAGTCATCCTCATTTATATAGCGCTTTTAACAATGTAGATAGTTTCAAAGCAGCTTTACAGAGATAAATGTATAATTTAAGGTAACAGATTGTTTTTGCTTTAAAGCGGTTCTTTAATAAAGTTATTTTCCAGCTAAAGATAGTTTTGATTGATTTGCTTCCGTCGCAACGATCATTTGTTATTAAATTAGGGGCCGCTAAGGCGACACCATTCTCTCTACACAGTTAGTTTTGGAGGAGGAGGTGTCTGTTTGTACGTGAACAATCGATGGGCAAAGACAGTGATTGTACATGAGGAAATGTGTACTGTTGATATAGAACTATTGACTGTATCTATCCGGCCTTTTTATTTGCCAAGAGAATTTCAGCAACTTTTTGTTTCAGTGGTATATATTCACCCGAAGTCTGATGTTCAGAAGGCAATGGATATCATCAGTCAGGTGGTGCAGCGGTATCAGTTGCGTTCACCGGATGCTCCCCATTTTATTATGGGGGATTTTAACAAATGTTCTTTGGAAGGAGTTTTAAATTTCCAGCAATATATTGACTGTCCCACACGTCATCAAAAAACACTTGATTTATGTTATGGGTCAATACCAAACGCATATAGATCCTTTTCCAGACCCCCAATTGGTTGTGCAGACCATAATGCAGTCCTTTTGCAACCATGTTATAAACCAGTGTTGCAGAGAACAAGGCCAGTCATTAGGTCATTTCAAAGATGGACTGATGATAATATCTTACAGTTACAAGACTGTTTTGATCGGACTGAATGGGATATTTTTAAAACTTCTTGTGTAGACAATGATGACCTAGCTGATGTTGTGAGTTCTTATATTTACTTTTGTGAAGAGTCTGTGATACCTAGGAAAAATGTAAGAATCTACTCAAATAATAAGCCTTGGGTGACAAAATCATTGAAACATGTTTTAAATGAGAAGAAACGGGTTTTTTACCAAGGAACAGATTTGGAAAAGAGGCAGGTTAATAAGGAAGTAAAACGAGAAATTAGGAGGGCAAAAATGAAATATAAGTTTATTAAGGGAAATATTCAGTCAGCATGGAAAGAAATAAAAGTAATGGCTGGTGCAAAAAATAATAAAGAATCAACTGAAATTACTTTGACTGAGTCTAGGATAGAAAAGGGAGGGATAGCTAATTAATTTAATGATTTTTTTAGGCGATTCGATACACATGATTTTAATAAAATGAGTAGGGATTTTTATTCTGGTTTGAAAACAGAGGAATATCTGCAAATTGATAAAGCTAGACTACCCAACAAAATAAAAGCCCTGGGCCTGATAAAGTCAGTGGGAGAGTTTTGAAAGAGCTGTGCTTATCAGCTCTGTGATATTAGCCATTTCATTTTTCAGACCTCATTGAAATTACAGAGAGTACCCTCAGTGTGGAAAAAATCCATTATTGTACCGATTCCTAAAAAGACCAACGCCAAACAAATTCATATTCAACCAATTCTTTTAGCTGAACGTTTGCTTTCTGAATTTGATGTTCCTAAGGGTTTGGTGGCCTGGATTTTAGATTTTCTGACCAGAAGATCTCAAATAGTACGGGTAAATGGAGAACATTCACGGGAACTGTATTCTTCAGTAGGTTGTCCCCAAGGCTGTATTCTTTCACCTTTATTATTTATTTTATATACAGATAGGTGCAGAAGTCAATATTCAGACAGACATATTATAAAATATGCCGATGATACAGTGGTGCTAAGTCTGTTAAAGCAAGGTGACAGAGCATGGGCCCATTTTGAAATATTTTTTGGATTGGTGTGAGAGTTCTCATTTACAAATTAACGTCTCCAAAACTAAGGATATGACTATAGAATTTTATAATTCTGTCGGAACTCCATCTAAAGTAGTTATTGCGGGTAAAGAAGTTGAGAAGGTCAGTTCATATAAGTATTTGGGTACATTAATTGATGATAAGCTTAGGTGGGTGGAAAATACAAAACTTATTATATCGAAAGCACACAAACGGTTATATTCATTGAGGAAGCTTAAGTCCTTTGAAGTGGATAAATCTATATTGATAATGTTTTATAGATCTTTTATTGAAACTGTTTTGACCTTTGCTATGATTTGTTGGTTTTATGGATTAAATGTTAAAAGTAGATCCCAGCTTCAGCGCATTATTAATTTAGCGAAACGCATTTTCCCAACAACGCTTTATCTGTAGAGTGGTAAAGGGATCCTCCATAGGGAGAGACTAGTTGGCACTTCAGCACTGCGTTGTCATCGGGTCCTATCAAAACCATTCAAATTGCTCCTAAAAAAGACAACATGCGTTTTTCGGCAATATACGGCTTTATTGCGGTTATTGTCATGCTTTCCGTCAGTAAATGAGTAAATGCTTTCTGGCAGAGTGGGAAGGAAGGATTTGCACAGAGAGATACAAAGCGCGACTGGTTTGAGGGTTTCTGATTGCATAAAATGATAAAAGAAAAGAACAAGTTCATGGTGAATGAAGTGGTAATGAATGAAATGAGATGTAATATTTTTTTCTTTCATGTCAGACCCGATGGAAGAGAGCGAGGAGAGTGAAGAACTGAGTGAAGTGAAGGAGGAGAGTGAAGAACTGAGTGAAGTGAAGGAGGAGAGTGAAGAACTGAGTGAAGTGGAGGAGGAGAGTGAAGAACTGAGTGAAGTGAAGGAGGAACATCATGTCAAACCTGGAAGAAAACCTTTGAGTCGCTCAAAGACTAAACAGACATTTTTAAAGAAAAGAAGAGCCAAGAAATCTTTCACCTGCACTCAGTGTGGAAAGAGTCTCACAACCAAAGCAAGTCTTGAGCAACACATGAGGATCCACACTGGAGAGAAGCCGTTCACATGTGATCAATGCGGGAAGAGTTTCAGTCAATCATCACACCTTAAAGAACACATGAAAATCCACACCGGAGAGAAGCCGTTCACATGTAAACAATGTGGCAAAACATTTCTTAGGTCGTCACACCTGAAGACACACCTGACAGTTCATACGAAGGAGAGGCCGCATTCATGTTCTGAGTGTGGAAAGAGTTTTTCACTGCAGCAATCTTTACGTACGCATGAGAAAATTCACACTGGTGTGAGAGAGTACATGTGCTTTGAGTGTGAGAAGACTTTTATAACAGCGAAGTGTTTAAAACAGCACCAGAGGATACACACTGGAGAAAAACCTTACAAGTGTTCACACTGTGACAAGAGATTCAGTCAGCCATCATCTCTGAAAACACATGAGATGATCCACACTGGAGAAAAACCTTACAAGTGTTCACACTGTGACAAGAGATTCAGTCAGCCATCATCTCTGAAAACACATGAGATGCTTCACACTGGAGAAAAACCTTACAAGTGTTCACACTGTGACAAGAGATTCAGTCGGTCATCAAATCTGAGATCACATGAGAGGATCCACAGCAGAGAGAAGCCGCACACGTGTGATCAGTGTGGAAAGAGTTTCTCTTTTAAAAGTGACCTGAAGCTACACATGAAGATCCATGCAGTGGAGAAACCACATCACCTCAGTCTGAGATCACAGTAGCTCATCTTTATGTGCTGAGAAACATGTTTTTTCTAAGTTAGTTTCCCAACAGCCACGATGAGCGACAGGACATTTTCACATTAACACAAATGTTCGGCACAAAATTCACATGAGTTTTGTCTGTTCAGACCAATGCAAAAAAAGTCAGTAAATGCAGTGTCAATCTCTGACAGTAGGTGGCGCTCATGGAAAAACTGATAAACAACAGCGCTGCGCAACTTTGTTTCTGACACCTGCTTGTCATACTTGCTACAGACTGCAATTTTTGGCATTTCTATAATATTATAAATCACACTGTACGATATATATCTAACAAACTTGGTATGACATTTTGGACGTATTGTAATATGGACATGGACGTAATGACATAAATGTAGACTGTACAGTGATTACTGTACTGTCCAAAATCCTACAATGTGCACCGGGCAAGAAAGAACATCAGTATTTTCATGTCTTCAAACAGCCATTTGTATTGTTGTATTTGTTATAGGGCAGGTCACTCATGCGCGTTGAATTTGTTTTGCTGTACCCATGACCTTAGAATGCAAGCAACCGCAATATTTGCGTGTTTTCTTTTTTTTATAAGGCAATACCCTTCTTGTTTTGAACTTCGTGCATGTGTATTGAATGATAAATAAGTCAATAATGATAACGAGACTGTTTTTATCATGGTGATTTGTACAGAGGCTTTGTGGATTTGCACTTAAGCCTAAACAGTCAGTTAGTCAGGGGGCCAATTCTGAAAAGGGCTTCCGTTAAGACTTTTGCGGACATGTTTTGGTACAAGCTGTCACCCTATTTTTTTAGTTAGAAGACACCCATAGGTAAGATATTAGGGTGGTTGTCAAGCTGAATTTTTTTTTGGTGACTTGTACAAGCAATTTCAGGCCAATTTTTTGGTTTCCTGCTCAATACGACATGCCAACAGTAAATGTTGTATATCTCCACAACCACAAAGACCATATTCATAAAAATGGTATCAAATGAAAGCCAACACTCATGGGATGTCTACTGAAGTGTCAGAATGAACATTTATTGTACAGTGTAAGAGACAACAGAACTAGAACATGAAAAAAACTATCTCCGCCTAAAGAGAACCAGTTTTCAAAGTGAATATCAGCTTGGAAACATAACCTAGTATCCCAAAACCTCTATCAATCAGTACCCATATCTATGGGAATGAGTCAAGCCAAGTTTAAAGCTTGTAGGGAGAGACAGTGCAATGCTGCACAAGTTATAATACTTTAATGTCAAGGCGGAAATTTAGAACTGTAGATAATGGTCTATGGTGCTATTTGACTTAATTAGTGTACCAGGTTGTAACACAAATTATATTTAATTATCACTATAGTTATTAATTCCATCCTAACAAAACTGCTCTCTCACTTATTTAGGGTTAGGGGTTAGTAACTAGTTAGTAGTAATAACTATGTAGTAGTCGTATGGCAAAGGTATGTTTTTCCCCATCAAAGCAGTGGCTCTCAGGTTGGCAGAGGTTGGCTCTCAGGTTGTCAGTCTCATCCCTTTGAGACTGAATGGATTGAATAAGCAAGGTCAAGCTAAGCACAATGCAAATAATGGTGCGTGTCTATTATATTGCAAAAATATTGCACAGTAT
This sequence comes from Abramis brama, assembly GCF_963993115.1. Lineage (NCBI taxonomy): Eukaryota > Metazoa > Chordata > Actinopteri > Cypriniformes > Leuciscidae > Abramis > Abramis brama. Next base: position 71,185,172 of record NC_139963.1, on the reverse strand, counting down.
TATACTACATTATACCATGGACTGGGTGAATACTCGATTCTGATTGGCTGCAGGGTGTCCGTTAAAAAGTGATAATGTACACCTAGGATGACAGTTCTAAATGATTGCGCTAGCTCAAACACTAAATGGTAACCATGACAACGGAAACTTAACATTATTTCAGTTGACTCATCGCAACAGCAAAACAGACAAAACATGAGTGATTTTATCATTTCTTTTAATATATATGGTGAGTTTGACAACTTTGAAGACTGGGATGTAGCACAAGAAAAAGAGAGAATAGAATATGAAAAGAAAAAGGAGAAGCGACACAAGGAGGTGACACCGGAAGAATTGAACGAATTAGAGGATGACAAGGACGAGATGAACACAAAGAAAATCACGAAATGGGCAGTTAAAACGTTAAGAGACTTTCTGGCTGACAAAAACATGGACATCAACTTCAAAAGCTACACTGCCGCTACTCTCAACGACGTTTTGCGACTGTTTTATGCGTCTGTCCAGTCGACCAAAGAAGGAGGAGAATACAGTGTTGCCAGTTTGAGGAGTCTGAGAGCCGGTATTAACCGCCATTTAAGTGATGTCAACATCATTAGTGACACTGTGTTCAAGACCAGTAATGCGTTTTTTAAGGCGATACTGAAGCGTTATAGAAAGAGTGGGAAGGACACCAGCTTCCACCATCCTCGCATCACTGAGTCGGATCTTCAGACAATCAGATGTTCATCTGCGCTGTCTCCCGATACGCCCCTCGGCCTCGTCAGAAAGGTGTGGTTTGACATCCAGCTGTGTTTTGCTCGGCGTGGCAGGGAGGGGAGCCGAGAGCTGACCATGACATCTTTCGTAATCCAAAGAGACGAGCATGGCGTTGAATACATCAGTTTAGCTCATAATCCTCAGACAAAAAACCATAAAGATCCGAACGACCCTCACAAGGAAAACCTATGAGGCTTCATGTTCGCCAGGCACGGGGATCCTCTGTGTCCAGTAAAAAGTTTTAAAAGTTACATCTCCAAGTGTCCACCAGATGCAAAATCGTTTTATCTCCACCCGAAGCGCTCCATCACTGTGGCATCTGATGTGTGGTACTCCAGGGAGCCAATGGGTGTCCACTACCTGGGGAACATGCTGAAAAAAATCAGCGAGGAGGTCTGTACACTAGCTACATTCTAATAATAATGTAGCCGTATAACCCCTCTTCTGTCCTCACTAATATAGCCTGTTTATTCTTGTTTCTTTCAGGTAGGTCTGTCGCGGGTTTACACCAACCACAGCCTCCGGAGCACAGCTGTCGGTCGTCTTTCTGACGCCGGGCTGGAAACTCGCCAGATCATGTCGGTGACGGGGCATCGTTGTGAGAGCAGCCTGCAGGCTTACTGGGCTCCGTCAGTACATGACAGACGAGAATGGAGCAACATTTTGTCATCTCCCAATGTCCCAAGCAGTGGTGATAGCGAGCCACAAACTTTAAATCTCCGTCCATCAAATGCCACGACGATGGACATGCCAATATCAAAATTTTACAATTAATGGAAATGTAGCATTTAATTTTAAATAGTGTGTAAGTTACGTCTGGCACAGGACTAGGCTACTGCCATTGCCTGTCTTTCTGTCTTGCTTGCTTTCCTTTCAACACGTGAGTGAATGGTTGACAATATTTGCTGTAGGCCTAATAAAAACGATTTAGGAAACTATCTGTGAGTTTTGACTCTTTGAAACAAAGTCGCTGTGGCCACGTTGCTTGGCAACGCCTGTATACGGGAGATATTAAATAATGCGCTCTCAACTTAATAAATAAAAACCCTACTCTAAAACACATTAAAGTATTATTAATTGATTAAATATTTATTTATTTCGTAAGTGACCATGGTATAAGCGGGTTAATGCCCTTCGAGGTGTCCATTATCAGGTTTTAATGGACTTCGGCGGAGGCAACCGTTCCCGCCTCGCCGTCGTCCATTAAAACCTGATAATGGACACCTCGTCGGGCATTAACCCTTACATAATCTTCAGAAAGAGCACAAAGACACCACTTCCTGAAAAATCACTTTAATCAAAGGGCTTTATCTTGGCTGTATTTTCCATATTTGTCTTGACAAATGAAACATTACAGAATGCATAGCTGATATAAAAAATTGGATGACTCATAATTTCCTACTTCTAAATTCTGAAAAAACAGAGATTCTAATTATTGGACAAAAAACTTCCTCACGTAATAATCTAGAATACTGTCTAACACTTGATGGCTGCTCTGTTAAGTCTTCGTCGTCGGTTAGGAACCTGGGTGTGTTCTTTGATACCTATCTTTAATTTGAAAGTCACGTGTCTAGTATCTGTAAAACCGCATTTTTCCATCTTAAAAATATATCTAAATTACGTCATATGCTCTCATTGACAAATGCGGAACAATTAGTTCATGCTTTCATGACATCAAGGCTAGATTATTGTAATGCTCTACTGGGTGGTTGCCCTGCACGCTTAATAAACAAACTACAGCTAGTTCAAAACGCAGCAGCTCGAGTTCTTACCAGAACCAGAGGGCTGTTCCATAAAACAAGATTAGAATACAAGCCAGGCTTATTTTGGTAAGTCAGACTTATTGTCGGTGGATTCTGTTTCATAAAGCAAACTTAAAATAGTTCAAACTCAGTTACCCTGGCAACTTATGCTGGGAAACTAGCCTGGTCCAGGGCAGGCTAACTGTCAGGCTAAGCCTCAGCTGTTACACAGATCCTCTAACACTGACCAACAAGAACACAATGATATTACCACTGACACTCTCTCATACCATTATTGGACTTTATTAACCACTATTAGTCCAAAAATAAATACACAGTATACAGAAAAGCAACTTAAATAAGGCTACAATGATAAATTAGACAATATAGACCTCTCTCTCTCTCTCTCTCTCTCTCTATATATATATATATATAGATGTACTGTATTTATAGATATAGATAGATAAATACAATATATATACTACAGTTTTTCTTTTTTTACTGGCTGAATGTTTTGTGCCCAAGATTTAATTAGATTGTTTTAAAGATTTATGAATACATTTCTCTCTGGTTTTGTTTGGCAGCTGTAGTACATGTTTATGATTATTAGAAGAACATTAGAACACAATCTAAAAAAAAAGCTTTTTAAAGCAGAAGTTAAAATCACAAAATTAAAAATAAATTATTACAAAAGCACAATATAAATTTTAACTGGTAAGATTTTACAGTTATTGCTATCATAAAAATACACTTGTAGGTTTAAAATTCTAAATAAGGGACATCTAATGTCCAACTAACAAATATTTTAGCATATATATATATATATATATATATATATATATATATATATATATATATATATATTATGTCTTTCAGTTCAAACATATTTAACACAATTATACAAACGGACAGTTCCTTTAAAGACATCATATTTTACCCCAATAAATATTCCTTATTTTTCCTTCTACTTTTTTTCTTTTGTGATAATACCCACCAACACATACATATGATTTAAGGGGAAAAAGACAAAAAACAATAAATAAATATTAATAAAAATCTAACATTCACATATTTATATCAAACTCTTATAATGACACATAATTCCTAATAGTTATTCAAGTAATATTATTTAAATATCAAATATTCAATATTAAATAAGTAAATAAATAAAATAACAAATAACTAGAAATAAAAGGGAGGGAGGGATATATAAAAATGTAGTTAATGTAGGCTAATATATATTCCTTTATTTTATGGAATATTCTTTGATTTTAGAGTTGCACATATCTTTTCAAAATGTATACATTTGCTCTTAATTTTATGTTATCCTCTTTATAATGTACTTTAGAAACTAAATCTACTCATTTAAAACTGGGCATTAAGAGCTGTAATTCTCAGCATTCTAAATAAGTATACATCATCTTTATTAAGTAGCATAGGTCCTATACCCAAAACTATATTTTGTATCTTTATATATTTAGTTTCTTAAAATAAACTTCCCTGAATTAGGCTACTTCTGTTCACTGAAGTACTTCTGTTCGCTAGAAGTTCACTGCAACTTATCCAACATCCTAAAGATAAATTATTATAATTAGAAGATATTTCTAGTGTTATAAAATATCGCGTATTAATTTTCCAAGCAAAATGTATATTTTAGTCAGAATTATTGCGCTCCTATTTGGCGCGCATGCGCGCAGCAGCGCTCGTTCAATATGAAGATTAGCAGCAAAATGGATACATTTGCATGACTTTCTAACATTTACAGATGGAGAATATAACTGTAAAATATAAGTTTTGCACTGAGGGGGGAAAAAACAGCATAAAATATACGCTGTTTGATGGTGGATCGATTTGATCCACGATCGACCTCTAGGGCTGCTTCAAAAACGCGTGCACACGCAATTATCTAGACTTGATAAACCTGGATCAAATTAGTGAGATTGCGTGAACTTCAGTTACCTTTTATGGAACCACTTTAGCCCCAACTTATTTGTTAGGCTTATTCAAGTCCGGTTTTGGAGTTTAATCCCCGCTTTTCTAAGCGTCTTTTATGGAACAACCCTCAGGAAGTATGACCATATTAGCCCGGTTCTGTCAACACTGCATTGGCTCCCTATTAAACATCGCATCAATTTTAAAATATTGCTGATTACTTACAAAGCACTAAATGGTTTAGCTCCGCAGTACTTGAGCGAGCTCTTAACGCCTTATAGTCCTTCACGTCTATTGCGATCTCAAAATTCCGGTCAGTTGATAATACCTAGAATATCAAAATCAACTGCTGGCGGTAGATCCTTTTCCTATTTAGCACTAAAACTTTGGAACAATCTTCCTAACATTGTCCGGGAAGCAGACACACTCTGTCAGTTCAAAGCTAGATTAAAGACACATCTCTTTGACATAGCATTCACATAATACATTATAGACTTCTATAATTCAATGTTAGGCTGCATAGATTAGGTCAGCTGGAACCGGGAACACTTCCCATAAATCCTGATGTACTTGTTACATCATGAGAAGAATGGCATCTACGCTAATTTTAGTGTCTTCCTCCCGCAGCCTGCCGGATCCAGGCCGTATCCAGATCTGACGAAGGACCTTCACCTGGACCCGATGACAACGCAGTGCTGAAGTGCCAACTAGTCTCTCCTTATGGAGGATCCCTTTACCAACCTACAGATAAAGTGTCGTCGGGAAAACTCAATTTGCGTATCTACCCCGAATTGATAAAATAAAATAAAATTCTTAATCAAAACTATAAGGAAACACCAGTAATTTGTTTAGGCTTGGTTTGTAGGGAATTACAAACCTGCACACATATATTCAAACGCACATAACTATAGAACCAATTCTTGATGCGCATATGAACGCCATCAGCTTTTCTCACAGGATCGCGTTTAAAGTTTGTGTAGAGAGAATGGTGTCGTCTTGGTGGCCCCTAATTTAATAACAAATGATCGTTGCGACGGAAGCGAATCAATCAAAACTAACTTTAGCTGGAAAATAACTTTATTAAAGAACATCTATAAAGCCAAAACAATTTTACCTTAAATTATACGTTTATCTCTGTAAAGCTGCTTTGAAACAATCTACATTGTTAAAAGCGCTATATAAATGAAGATGACTTGACTTGACATTTTTCCCAATCATTATCTCTTCCTATTTGTTTTTCTTTGGACGCTAGGCTTACAGCTCCCTCTGGATCCATGTTATCTAATCTGAAGGCAAAGAAATTTTTCACTATACTAGTCTGATTGGTTTCTGAGTGGATCACTACAATGTCCTCTGACATAAGCTGAGGGCTTTGCTATCTAACAAACTTATTAACACTTTTAGCTATAGCAGACTGTAAAATAGGCTATAAATTAGCAAATAAATTAAAAACATAATATTTCCATTACACATCTGCACAAAACTTAATTTACCTATTAGTAAGTAAGCTAGTAATTATGAAAGTAAATTAGCCTAGCTATACACTCACCTAAAGGATTATTAGGAACACCTGTTCAATTTCTAATTAATGCAATTATCTAATCAACCAATCACATGGCAGTTGCTTCAATGTATTTTGGGGTGTGGTCCTGGTCAAGACAATCTCCTGAACTCCAAACTGAATGTCAGAATGGGAAAGAAAGGTGATTTAAGCAATTTTGAGCGTGGCATGGTTGTTGGTGCCAGACGGGCCGGTCTGAGTATTTCACAATCTGCTCAGTTACTGGGATTTTCACGCACAACCATTTCTAGGGTTTACAAAGAATGGTGTGAAAAGGGAAAAACATCCAGTATGCGGCAGTCCTGTGGGCGAAAATGCCTTGTTGATGCTATAGGTCAGAGGAGAATGGGCCGACTGATTCAAGCTGATAGAAGAGCAACTTTGACTGAAATAACCACTCGTTACAACCGAGTTATGCTCAATAGATCAAGTTAATCTGTTGTGTGATTGTGTGATTCACTCCTTTATAAAGTTTTGTTCACACTGTACTGTTGACACCTGCTGTGATCATCTTCTCTGGATCTGCTGCCAAATCACAGCTGTGCTGACACAACAGTGACCCTTGTGGTGTAATACTCTTGTGGTATTTATTGATTATTATTTTTTAATGATCATGCTTGCACATAAGTTGGATTATATTCCACATTTGCCCAAAATTACAATAGGTAACATGGAAGAAAATGGAAGCACTTTGG
>NC_139963.1:69369286-69378286 GCF_963993115.1 Abramis brama | reverse complement strand
TACTGGGGAAAAAAGGAGCTGGGAAGAGTTCATCAGGAAACACAATACTGGGTCAGCAAGCCTTTGAATCAAAGAAAGGCTACAAATCTGTCAATCGACACGTTGCTGTTGAATCTGGAACTGTAGATGGCTTTCCAGTCATTGTTTATGACACACCAGGAATCTTTGACCCTGAACTGAGTGAAGAAGAGATTCAGCAGATGATAAATGAAATGGTTCTCCAGAAATGTGAATCTGGTCGCAGTGTGTTTCTGCTGGTCATCAAAGCTGATAGTTTCACTGAAGAAGAGAGAAAAACTGTCGAGAAAATTGAGAAGCTCTTGGGAGAACAATTTCTTCAGAAAACCTGGATTCTCTTCACCAGAGGAGATGAATTAGAAGATGAGAATGTGACAATACAAGAATTCCTTGACAGAAATAAAAGCTTGGAGGAAATAGTTCAGAAATATGATCAGAGATACCATGTGTTCAACAACAAGAAGAAAGAACCAAGTGATCAAGCTAGATTACTTATTGCAAAAATCATCCAGAAAACTTTGGAAGTAAATGGTAAGTCTTCTTTTAAATAAATTAAATAAATACAAATGTTCATATGTGGTTACGTTACTGTAACCCAAATATGAGACATTCAAACTGACCAATTCAGATAATTACATATTGCCCCACCGCACTAAAGGTGTGACAAATTGTAGACCCCTGATGTCCACATATCTTGGCCTTTAAGTAAAGTGGACAATTTAACATTGTCATAACCAAAACTGAAAGTTTGGAAACCATTCTTAGAACAAACATTTGTTAGCTGGGTAGTTTGATCTCAGACGGTGCATTTTACTATAGCACAGGAATTTCCCAAATAATCGTCCAGTAAGTGAACTCATATATTTGTTCTCTTTATTATACAGAATCAGAAGAATGGAGGATGCCCAGACTGATTCCTGACATCAGAAACAGTGCTCCTGGTGAACAAGGTTTTCCTGACTCCAGTCTCTCATCCAGACGAATTGTTCTTCTGGGTAAAACTGGTTCTGAGAAAAGTGCAGCTGGAAACACAATACTGGGAGAGAAAGAGTTTAAATCTTCACTTAGCTCAAATTCAGTAACCAGTAAATGTTTAGAGAAAAATGCCTTTGTTTCAGGCAGATCTGTGTCTGTAGTTGATACTCCTGGATTCTTTGACACAAAGATGAAACCTGAAGAGTTAGCTAAAGAGATAGCGAGAAGTGTTTATATATCCAGTCCTGGACCACACGCTGTACTCATTGTTCTCAGAGTAGATGACAGATTCACTGAACATGAGCAGCAGATTCCTCAGCAGATTGAGTTGTTGTTTGGTCAGGGAGTGTTAAAATACTCCATCATTCTCTTCACTCATGGAGATATGTTAGAAGAAGAGAAAATAGAGGACATCATAAAGGAGAACAGTGAATTAAGACATCTAGTTCAGCAGTGTGGAGGCAGATTTCATGTCTTCAACAATAGAAATGAGAATAACAGAAAGCAGGTGAATGATCTACTGAAGAAGATTGACACAATGATAGAGCAGAATGGAGGAGGACACTACAGTAATCGGATGTTTGAAGATGCTCTGAGATTCAGACAAGAGGAAAGAGACAGGAGACAAAGAGAAGAAGAGAATAGAAAAGTAGAGGAGAAACTAAGACAAGAGGAGATTGAGAGACTAACACAGGAGATAGAGAAAATCAGAGCAGAATATGATCAGAGAACACAAGGGGGGGATGAAATCATGATAAAGAACAAAGTGAGAGAGTTAGAAGCTCTGGGTGAAGTAGAAGAATTGGATCTACAAAGTGAGCTTGAATTTCAAAAATTTTTTAAGCAGTATGAGCAAACGTTCACTCTTGCATCTTTTACATTTGGTGGTGGTGCAGCAATTGGTTCAATGTGTGGTGCAGTTATTGGAGTTATCGGTGGCCCTGTTGGTGTAGTTGTTGGTGCAGCTTTAGGTGCAGCTGTTGGTGCAGCTGCTGGTGCAATTGCTAATTTAATCATTACTGAGTAATGTGGAACAAATTATTATGGCCACTGCTCTAGGTGAAGCCAAAATCACATTCTGACAATCAGGCAAAATAAAATCTCCTTATTTAATGATGGCTTCTCTACACACACACACACACACACACACACACACACACACACACCGCCCCGATCTGCAGGCATCCTTCTTCTTACACAAGTGCTGAATGACAATAATGTAAACACACACACACACACACACACACACACACACACACACACACACACACACACACACACACACACACACACACACCGCCCCGATCTGCAGGCATCCTTCTTCTTACACAAGTGCTGAATGACAATAATGTAAACACACACACACACACACACACACACACACACACACACACACACACACACACACACCGCCCCGATCTGCAGGCATCCTTCTTCTTACACAAGTGCTGAATGACAATAATGTAAACACACACACACACACACACACACACACACACAGCCCCAATCTGCAGGCAGGTCTACCAGTGGAAGAGGAAACGTCATCACTGAGATCTTGAATGAAGATTTGGCGCCATCTGCCGGACACTCAGCACACTCCACTTGTTTTGTAAAAGTCTTTTTATTGTGAATCTGATTTATTAAGAAAGACAATGGAGATGGTTTTGTAAAGGTCTTTATTATTGAACTGTTGTGTTCAGAGAGACACTGCAACTTGTTTTTGTGGTAATCTTTTTATTGTAATAATGCATGCAAGAAACGACAATAATGTACTCCTGTTTAAGCATTTAATCAATAGATAGAAGTAACATTAAGTAGTAGAGAGCATGTATCTTAGCAAAGTAGAAATGGCAAGCATTACCCGTTTGATGAGGAGCATGAGGCGCAGGAGAAAGGCAGAGGGTCCAGAGCAGCAAACAAAGGAGAACAACGGAAAGAGCTTTATATATGGAGTTTAGAAGGGGGTTTCCAGAACGGAGGACAGTTCAAGACTTCGGATTGGACAGATTGTCTGTAAAGGACTGAATCTGTGCGGAGGGCGTGTGGACTATAAAAAGTATTGTAAGGAATGTCAAAGTCAGACGCTGTTTCACCAAGGACGGCCTCTCCGGTGTTAGATGCCTTGCCATTGCGCCTCATGAAAATGAAAGCTTGTAAATTATTTGGTTTTGATTTACTTTTATTTTTATTTTATATAACATTTATGTAAACTAATTAAGCTGTATTTAATAAAAAATACATATAATTGAAAATAAGAAGCCCGCCTGCCTTAAGTCTCTGTTTTACCAAATATTGAGCTGAACTAAACCACGGAGCAGTCTTCCGACTGAATTGTAAGTATGGAAATTTATATACTTATTGTTTAGAACGAATTGGACTGACTTTACCTAACCTGAGAATAAACAAAATAAGGTAGAAGGTGTCTACATTTAAGACCCAAACAAGGGGTTAAATTAAGCACCGCAAAACAATATATATATATATTGCATTTTATTGATTTGAAACATTTTAATCATCGAAATCATGTCAAATCAATTGAGTCTAATCCATCTATTATAATGTAATAAAAGGGCAATTGAACATTTAGTTTACAATGAAACAATGATTGTGTTGGTGAAATGCAGAGCTGCACAACAGAACTGCATTAAAAGCTTATGTATACTGTATATTAGTGCAAATATATAATATTAAATATATGGCTCTGTGCCCTCTTCTGTCTTATTCTTGTTTCTGTTGTTTGTTGTAATGAATGTGAAACATCCTCTTTTCCTCCATGAAACAATACAATTTACAGTTGTTGTTTTTTTTCCAATTGCTAACACACTAAAATGTCATGCACAGCACAGATTTGTAAGCTGACACACAGAGAGCAAAACCTCTTCTCAAATCTCCAAAAGTCTAAACACATTTTCTGCTTTACACACATTTTGCATTTCAGAATGGCACTTTTTAAACACACTAAACACAGTTCTCTGCATATGACTCAACAATCTGACATAAAGTCACATGCTTGCCATTTCAAAACACTGCCATTCAAAATGACACTCCATGAGCTGATTGGCTGATACATGTGTCACCTGACCAAACACCTCAGTGCTTAATTCTTAACACTTCAATCAGGATGTTAGCACTATGAAAATACCACAGGTGAGCACCTTTTTTTTTACAACAACAATGGAAGACGTTGCAGAGAGAGGAAGAGGGAGGGTGAGAAAGAGGAAGAGTGAGAGGTAGAGCTGGTAGAGGAGTTCACGGCCAAAGAAGACAACAACTTTCAAATGAAATCAGAGCAACATTAGTGGATCATATCATCAAACATGGCCTGTCAATGCGAGAGGCTGGACAGAGAGTGCAGCCCAACCTGAGCTGTTTTACTATCGCCGGTGTCATCCAGACATTTAGACTGGAGTACAGGTATAACCAAAATTTCATGTAGTACACCCAATCTCATAGTGTATCAGTTGGGTGACACCTGTTTACTTCAACCTGATGTCATACATTAACTGTACAGGTTTCCTGTACAATGATCTGTGGGGGAAATATCTTTAGGCTGCTTTGTCCAAGCCCTATATTTATTTATTTTTGTTTGTTTTTCTAAAGGACTGAGAGACGCGGCCATGGAGGAGATCTTCAGACAAACTTCACTTCTGAAACATTTATGATGGACAGATGATCCTTAAACACTTCACACACACATATCTTCATTAAAGCACTGTTTCTGAAGACTGTGCATGTGCGAACGCGTGCTCTACTACTATGTAAGAACGAGCCTATGATTGAACGAGCCTATGATTGAATCCCCCCCACGCCCATATGTTTATTTTGACATATTTTTCTGCCGCTGTCCTGAGTGTGCGCGCGCGCCTCTCTCCAGTTCGCATTGCACATGATGGGGAGAGGTAAGCTTTTTTCAGAGCTCTTCAATTTATGAGCAAATTAAGTTTGCAAAGTGTGTAAATTGATTTAATACCCCTTGTAAACAGTATGGAGACTGTATAGTGTGTTCTGTTGTATGTTATATGCGTGATATATCGTGTGGGCTGTATGATATGTATTAGCAAGGTTTTGAGTCATTAATCAACTAACTAGTGTTGTATCATAGGCTACAGGTGATGTAATAATGAGATGCTCACACGCCATTTATCAACTTTATTGATGTTGATCCACAGATGGTGAGAAGCCCATGTTGGGCGTGACTGTTAATAAACATCCCCATTGTGGTGAACCACAGTAACGGTGTCCTGGTCCTTCTTATACCCAACACAGAGAGAGTAGGGGTGTGCCAGTTTCAGAATTGGTGATGACTGTTATGACATGAGTCAAATGCAACCTGATCTCACAGAATTACATGAAATGAACACAACCCCTTAACCCCGATTTGCGTGGTTCCACGAAAACAAAACCCATACAAAGTCAATAGCCGCTTTTCGACCAAGTAGTTACAGGAACTTAGTTCTAGGAACTGTCCACTTCTAGACAGTTCTATGAACTACTCTCCCCCAAACTCGGTTCTGCTGTTTGCGTTCGCACTGGTCAAGTGGCCATAGGAACTGGTAGGAGGGGTAAGGGAGTGACGCAAGCATGGTGACCTTTATTTTGGCGGCGCTGAGAACGCCAGAGCAAACAATGCTCACATTCTCTGTGTTTATTAGTTAGCAATCTGTTTAACAGTCCTGTTTAATATGTTATTAGATAGAACTGTTATAGAAAGTAGACAGTATATGAAAAAAGGTTATTAGCCTATGCCGTGTGGTTGATGTCCAGTGCTGCTAGCTGGGCAGATAAACATAATCATGTTTGGCTTGGTCCCCTCAAAGTTGCGTTGGATTTTCTCTTCAGCATAAAGGTTTAGAGACCCAGCTATCACTGTTTTCCATGTTTGTATAGTTAGTTTATGGAGTAAATATATAGGCTATAATCTGTGTGTTTACATTCTAGCTGTTTTAAAAATGGCGGGTGCTGGTGTTCCGCATGCGTTCGGTCAATCAGCGTACACTAACGTCACGGATAGTTCCTATAGTGCTGGTTTAGACCCTACTCTGAAGTAGGACCCAAATTAGTTCCTCCAAATGGAGTTCCTAGAACTAAAATCGTTCCTAGTTCCTGCGGTGCGAACACGCCGACATCCGGGTACTTTAGCCAATAGTTCTAGGAACTGTGAAAAGGTTCCTCCGGTCGGAAAGCGGCTTAATCTGCCGCATCTGAACCCGATCAAGCCCTCACTGAGGAGCGGAGAACCCGAACTACACAATCACCGGCTGGTAACCGGCTGGTGACTAATTACCATGATTGCGCTCTAAATAAAAATGCAGCCTTCAGATGGCTGGGGATGTTACTTTTTGCATCCTGGTTGCCTGTTCCTAGTGGAGTCGTGTGGTTCGGGGCATTTATTCTGCTCATTGTTAGATCAGGTATGTGAATGAGTGGAATATGGAGTGTGATTTTATAGTATTAGTGTGTAATTTAAAGCTTGTGCCCTGCAGTCACTACACAATTTGAGTGCAGTGAGAACCTGTACAGTCGTGTTTGAATCATTGTGAACGCAGTGAGTATGATCTCTTTTCTGGTGGATCATTTCATGTTTATAAAAAAAAGTAAATTTCACTGCTGTGTGTGCGTGCAGGTCGGAAGGAACGTGCATAACAGGCTTGCTTCCAGCTCTGAGCGGTGTAAGCTTCTCTTTAATGGCAAGACGCACGGCCCCGGATTACGCTGCTTTTTTGTTTCCACTTTGTTTCTATTTTGAATGTGTAACCTTGAAATTCATTGTTTAATTCATTATATTGGGTTTAGTGAAATTCATTGTTTAATTCAGAAAACCACAGAAAACCACCATTGTAACCCGGGTTTTATTTATGTCATCCACGCTGAAGAGACTGGAGTACACAAAGCAGAAATAAGGGTTACAAATGTTTTTTTGAATGTTTTATTTTCATTAACGTTTTTGTTTTGTGGTATTTTCTGTTATTTGTTATTTGTAATTAATGTAAGTGCTCGGGTCTCCTGTGGCCAATGGTAAAAAAAAGGGGTACTTTGCCTGCCTCTCTTTTTTGGGGTGTAGTGTTTAACACTTGAGTGTGAGTTTCTCATTCCCTTTCTAGTGTGCAACACCAGCGTGAGTGGTTGGTTGTAGTGAGTGATTTACTGTTTGAGGCGGGGCAGGATTCTCTTTCCCTGTTAGTGTCTTTTGACAACCCAAGTGCTGCCCGTAGGGTTTAAATCTTTATTTTTCTTTTCTTTATTTTAAGTACTTTTTTTTTTTTTTTTTTTTTTTTTTTTTTTTTTTTCTTGTATGTGTCGGTATGTAAAAGATAAATGTATTGAAGGTACTTATTAGTGACTGTCATGTGCATTATATTTTAATAAAATAAAAATTGTTTTAATTGGCAGAGCTGTCTCAGTCCTCTCTGGAAGGAATGAACCTGGGGTTTAGATTTGAGTACTAGTATATCCTGGGGTGAAAGTCCCTAGGTGGCGTAGTTGGCTGCAGTTAAGACTTTGAGTATCTTCACTGAGCTTTTGCTTATCTTGCTCTCCGCCTCACCATCGTGCCACACTAATAGAAATCTATTTTACACTAGAAACACAAAATAGTTCCTCTCAGGAGCTCCAGGACAAAAATGTCCCATTGAAACCCATTAAAACTGAAATATTTAATCCCAGGGTCATTTAACTATAAAATGACGCAATCTTTGTTAACCGGCTTTCATTCTGATGGTAAATGCTCAATTTACATTTTTACATTTTACTATTACTAACAGATGTTGCCTTTTCCTCAGGTTTGGCCTATAAAGCAAATCCTCACTTTATTCCTGTTTCTGCTTCTGCATATTATACAGACAACTGGATAAATTATGCAGATATAATTGTGTGTGTGTGTGTGTTGGTATTTATGTCAGTGTGTGGTTTGTAAGTGTGTATTAAAAATGTGGTGTGTGTGAACAGTTTGAAAGAACGAGATGATATTGTACTGTAAATCATGTAAATGAGTCCTACCCTTCACAGATTCATAGACTCATGAAAATGTGAAGGTCAAAGGTCACTGAGCTCTGAAGATTTGATTTTTTATTCAAACATATTTCTAGTTACTTGTTTGGACTTTGTGTTATTTATTTTGTACAGAGATACAATGTGAGCTTGATCTTGATGTAGAAGTTCAGAAGATAAAAACAATGTTTTGACAAAGACATTTTTGTCCTTTATGGACCTGAGCTGTAGTTTTTTGTTTTTTAATCTGACACTGAATAAAAAAAATGATGCATCAAAAAATAATGTTATTAATAATCAACATATTCAAGAATAATCAAAGAAAAAAAATCTGCCTTAACATTTATATGGAAAATAATTACTATTTTTATTTTTATTTTTTTCATAAAAAAATTATATATATATATATATATATATATATACACCCTTGCACATATGAGCCCATCTGTGTGTAACTGTTTTTAACTGAGGCTCAAGGGTTAAATAATGATCCACAGAATGGCAGTTGAAGATGTGTCGACAGTGGTTTCCTCTCTCCGTCTGTGTTCAGCATTTTGCTTTGTTATTTCCGTTCACAAGTCATAAACACATGGAAGTGGTCACTCACACAAACATGTCACTCACACATTTGAGATTTCATGACATTTCCGGTTCAATATTAATATTATAATTTTTTTTGAAAATGAAGTTTTTATTGGTTTTCTTTATAGCCTACATAACAAAACCTACCAGTACAAACAATAAATTCATAAATACACTCTATAAAAAACACACAACAAAATAAATTAAATAAATAATAATAATAAAATATTGTTACAAGAAACTACACTTTAATGCACAACTGGGTAGGCAAGTCACACCTCAGGCATGGATCTAATCTCAGTCATCATCAGAAGTGATATTCAGAATTAAATTCTCCCACATAACCGGGTAAAGGTGATTTCCATCGACTGTATGGCATTTTCTGCCCTGCATGCCCTCTTCATACACACAAGTTCTTCCAACTTCGGTTTTCAACAT
>NC_139963.1:69184286-69361786 GCF_963993115.1 Abramis brama | reverse complement strand
TAGAACAGAATAGAATAGAATAGAATAGAATAGAACAGAATAGAACAGAATAGAATAGAATAGAACAGAACAGAACAGAACAGAATAGAATAGAATAGAACAAAATAGAATAGAATAGAATAGAATAGAATAGAATAGAATAGAATAGAATAGAATAGAATAGAATATGAAAATGTATTTAGGTAACTAAAATGTGTTTCATGTGGTAACATCTAAATTCTACAACTCCCAAAAACTTAACATGACTAAAGCAGACTGAAGTGTAAGTTCCCCCATAAATGAAAACTCTGTCATTAATTACTCAGCCTCATGTCGTTCCAAACCTGTAAGACTTTCGTTCATCTTCAGAACACAACTGAAGATCTTTTTCTGTCCCTCCATTGACAGTCTACGCAACTACCACTTTCCAGTCCCAGAAAGCCAGTCATTAAACTAGAGTAATCCACGTGACTCCAGTGGTTTAACCTCAGTTTCATGAATATTAATCTCCAACGCGCGTTCACACATGCGTTGTGGTGCTCCCATGAACACACGTTGGAGATTAATATTTTTGAGAATAAAGTGGTTTTACCCTTTACACTATAATCCTGAAGACAAATTCACCGTTCACATTTATACTCTTGATAGACTCTTATCCAAAGCGACTCTCTGTTATTCCCAGGGCCCAGTTATTTAAAAAGCTATTCTGGATCAGAATGATGCTATTCATCCTACAATTGTGCTTGTTTTTAAACGTAATATTGTATTGAATCACCCGAATCCAAATACAAACTTGACCAAATCTGGATTAGCAGTGCACTCAATGGGACTACTGTACATCAAATTGTATAGGTTATGTAAAAACAAGAAAAACATCCCCTTTCATTTTCAATGCAAAACTAAATAACATTTATATTATTTTAAACAATAAATAAATAATAAATCTATTAAAATAATATAAAATAACAATAAATCTAGTGTTTTTGTTTGACACTGACAGCTGTTTGGGGGATTATTTTATGGTGACAAAAAAAAATTATATATATATGTGTAGTATGGTTCAATATAGCAAGAGGACAGGGTCGGCTTGGGAGCCTGTGGGGTTTATAAAACAAAATAAAAATACAAAGAAAAGGTGCGCACACAACACTGCAACAAAACAACTCAAATAATTCTCTCCCAGTCCATAAAGGGTTAATTCCCTCCCTCCCTCTCTCTCTCTCTCTCTCTCTCTCTCTCTCTCTCTCTCTCTCTCCTCTTTTTCATTTTCAGGAATTTACATATTACAGTCTCACAAATAATGTACCTGCTTTTTGTGAAATCTGGTGTATCAATGAGGTTCTATGTGTTGTACATGATGATCAATTGGTCTTAGGTTTTTTTAAAAAAAAGTATTTTTATTTATTTTTTTGAATATTATATTTTATTATTATTATTATATTATTATTGTGAATGAGATATAAATGATGTCTAAATAAAAGTTGTTTAATCCTTCTCTCTCTCTCTCTCTCTCTCTCTCGCGCGCGCACTCGCCGGCTGCCGGCACACACTCTCTCTCTCTCCGGCTGCCGGCACACACACACTCTCTCTCTCTCTCTCTCTCTCTCTCTCTCTCTCTCTCTCTCTCTCAATTCAATTCAATTCAAATGAGCTTTATTGGCATGACTGTGTAAAATAGCACAATATTGCCAAAGCAATAGACATATACAAACATATACGTACATGTTGATACATAAAAGTGAACAATAATAATAAAAAAATAAAAAAATACATTTCAATATTATGCATAAATATATCACAATGAAAAAAAATAATAATAATAAGTCCAGAGAGCAGTTTAAGGGAAGAGGGTTCAGCCCTTGTCCCTCATATGATGGCAGGAAGACACATACTGCGCTGCCAGGAGAACACACTCTTCTTTCTCTCCCAGAATATAAGACAGTTTGTCTATGAGGCTCGCTTGTTGGAACTGGGGTAAAATCTGTGCTATTAGTGTGAAATAAGTTTCTCTGATGTGTTTGTACTTGCTGCACTGGGTGAGGAAGTGCAGCTCATCCTCCACGACTCCATCAGTGCAGTGTGAACACAGTCTGAGCTCTCTGCCTCTCTCTCTCTCTCTCAGTGCAGCTCGTCCTCCACGACTCCATCAGTGCAGTGTGAACACAGTCTGAGCTCTCTCTCTCTCTCTCTCTCTCTCTCTCTCTCTCTCTCTCTCTCTCTCTCTCTCTCTCTCTCAGTGCAGCTCGTCCTCTATGACTCCATCAGTGCAGTGTGAACACAGTCTGAGCTCTCTGGCTCTCCAGCTCGGCTTGTGTCGGCCCATCTCCACACACAGACTGTGGTCACTGATGCGATACCTCGTCAGGAGCTTTCTCTGACCATAGTTACTGATCTCGGTCAGGTATGGGGCCAATTTATAATCAGACTTTATTTTGGGGAAGTATTTTAATTTATTTACTTGTGTGACCTTTATCTGCCAATCTTGTATGTATTCTTCTTTGGTTATGTTCCCTATTTCTTTTACTTTTGCGTGTCTGAACTGAGTTGTTGGATTAAGTTGGTGTTTTTCCACTAAATGTGTCATGGGGTCGCTCTCATGGTGTCCTGCCCTGTGTCTGAGAGCGCAGTGATGGTAACTCTCTGTCGGCGCGTCTGATAGATGGAACCAGAACTTTGCGGCTCTCTTCTGGATCTCAGATAGGAGAGGGAATCTGCCTAATTCTGCCCGGCAACCCAGACTCGGAGCGTTTCTGTGAGTTCCCAGGATGTTCTTGCAGAACTCGAGGTGGAAAGTTTCCACAGGGGTTTTGTCCCAGGAATCGTAATTTAGTTTAAATTTGGGGCCCCAGATTTCACAGCCGTATAGGAGGATGGGTTTGATGATGCTGTCAAAGATTTTCAGCCACAGTTTAATGGGTATGGTTTATGGTACAGTTTAATGGTCACTCTCTCTCTCTCTCGTACTCGCCGGCTGCCGGCACACACTCTCTCTCTCTCTCTCTCTCGTACTCGCCGGCTGCCGGCACACACTCTCTCTCTCTCTCTCGCAATCGCCGGCTGCCGGCACACACACTCTCTCTCTCTCTCTCGCAATCGCCGGCTGCCGGCACACACACTCTCTCTCTCTCCTCTCTCTCTCTCGCCGGTTGCCGGCACACACTCTCTCTCTCTCTCTCTCTCTCGCACTCGCCGGCTGCCGGCACACACTCTCTCTCTCGTACTCGCCGGCTGCCGGCACACACACTCTCTCTCTCTCTCGCACTCGCCGGCTGCCGGCACACACTCTCTCTCTCTCTCTCTCGCACTCGCCGGCTGCCGGCACACACTCTCTCTCTCGTACTCGCCGGCTGCCGGCACACACACTCTCTCTCTCTCTCGCACTCGCCGGCTGCCGGCACACACTCTCTCTCTCTCTCTCTCGCACTCGCCGGCTGCCGGCACACACTCTCTCTCTCTCGCAATCGCCGGCTGCCGGCACACACACTCTCTCTCTCTCTCTCTCGTACTCGCCGGCTGCCGGCACACACTCTCTCTCTCTCGCAATCGCCGGCTGCCGGCACACACACTCTCTCTCTCTCTCTCTCGTACTCGCCGGCTGCCGGCACACACTCTCTCTCTCTCTCTCGCACTCGCCGGCTGCCGGCACACACTCTCTCTCTCTCTCGCACTCGCCGGCTGCCGGCACACACTCTCTCTCTCTCTCTCTCTCTCTCTCTCGCACTCGCCGGCTGCCGGCACACACTCTCTCTCTCTCGCACTCGCCGGCTGCCGGCACACTCTCTCTCTCTCTCTCTCGCACTCGCCGCCGGAGAGAGAGAGAGAGAGAATTAGGTGAATTAGGTCAATACCCCTTATTGATCACTATCCAAAAAAGAGCTGTGAAATTCTACCAGCACCGGAGCGCAGTGACCCGAGCTCATACCAGCTGAAGCCCTGCGGTGTCAGGAGCAGAACCGGCACCGGAGCGCAGTGACCCGAGCTCATACCAGCTGAGGCCCTGCGGTGTCAGGAGCAGAACCGGCACCGGAGCGCAGTGACCCGAGCTCATACCAGCTGAAGCCCTGCGGTGTCAGGAGCAGAACCGGCATGGGAGCGCAGTGACCCGAGCTCATACCAGCTGAAGCCCTGCGGTGTCAGGAGCAGAACCGGCACCGGAGCGCAGTGACCCGAGCTCATACCAGCTGAGGCCCTGCGGTGTCAGGAGCAGAACCGGCACCGGAGCGCAGTGACCCGAGCTCATACCAGCGGAAGCCCTGCGGTGTCAGGAGCAGAACCGGCATGGGAGCGCAGTGACCCGAGCTCATACCAGCTGAAGCCCTGCGGTGTCAGGAGCAGAACCAGCACCGGAGCACAGTGACCCGAGCTCATACCAGCTGAAGCCCTGCGGTGTCAGGAGCAGAACCGGCATGGGAGCGCAGTGACCCGAGCTCATACCAGCTGAAGCCCTGCGGTGTCAGGAGCAGAACCGGCACCGGAGCGCAGTGACCCGAGCTCATACCAGCTGAAGCCCTGCGGTGTCAGGAGCAGAACCGGCACCGGAGCGCAGTGACCCGAGCTCATACCAGCTGAAGCCCTGCGGTGTCAGGAGCAGAACCAGCACCGGAGCACAGTGACCCGAGCTCATACCAGCTGAGGCCCTGCGGTGTCAGGAGCAGAACAGGCACCGGAGCGCAGTGACCCGAGCTCATACCAGCTGAGGCCCTGCGGTGTCAGGAGCAGAACCGGCAGCGGAGCGCAGTGACCCGAGCTCATACCAGCTGAGGCCCTGCGGTGTCAGGAGCAGAACCGGCAGCGGAGCGCAGTGACCCGAGCTCATACCAGCTTAAGCCCTGCGGTGTCAGGAGCAGAACCGGCAGCGGAGCGCAGTGACCCGAGCTCATACCAGCGGAAGCCCTGCGGTGTCAGGAGCAGAACCGGCATGGGAGCGCAGTGACCCGAGCTCATACCAGCTGAAGCCCTGCGGTGTCAGGAGCAGAACCAGCACCGGAGCACAGTGACCCGAGCTCATACCAGCTGAGGCCCTGCGGTGTCAGGAGCAGAACCGGCACCGGAGCGCAGTGACCCGAGCTCATACCAGCTGAGGCCCTGCGGTGTCAGGAGCAGAACCGGCATGGGAGCGCAGTGACCCGAGCTCATACCAGCTGAAGCCCTGCGGTGTCAGGAGCAGAACCGGCACCGGAGCGCAGTGACCCGAGCTCATACCAGCTGAGGCCCTGCGGTGTCAGGAGCAGAACCGGCACCGGAGCGCAGTGACCTGAGCTCATACCAGCTGAAGCCCTGCGGTGTCAGGAGCAGAACCGGCATGGGAGCGCAGTGACCCGAGCTCATACCAGCTGAAGCCCTGCGGTGTCAGGAGCAGAACCGGCACCGGAGCGCAGTGACCCGAGCTCATACCAGCTGAAGCCCTGCGGTGTCAGGAGCAGAACCGGCAGCGGAGCGCAGTGACCCGAGCTCATACCAGCTGAAGCCCTGCGGTGTCAGGAGCAGAACCGGCACCGGAGCGCAGTGACCCGAGCTCATACCAGCTGAGGCCCTGCGTTGTCAGGAGCAGAACCGGCACTAGAGCGCAGTGACCCGAGCTCATACCAGCTGAGGCCCTGCGTTGTCAGGAGCAGAACCGGCACCGGAGCGCAGTGACCCGAGCTCATACCAGCTGAGGCCCTGCGGTGTCAGGAGCAGAACCGGCAGCGGAGCGCAGTGACCCGAGCTCATACCAGCTGAAGCCCTGCGGTGTCAGGAGCAGAACCGGCACCGGAGCGCAGTGACCCGAGCTCATACCAGCTGAGGCCCTGCGGTGTCAGGAGCAGAACCGGCATGGGAGCGCAGTGACCCGAGCTCATACCAGCTGAAGCCCTGCGGTGTCAGGAGCAGAACCGGCACCGGAGCGCAGTGACCCGAGCTCATACCAGCTGAGGCCCTGCGGTGTCAGGAGCAGAACCGGCACCGGAGCGCAGTGACCTGAGCTCATACCAGCTGAAGCCCTGCGGTGTCAGGAGCAGAACCGGCATGGGAGCGCAGTGACCCGAGCTCATACCAGCTGAGGCCCTGCGGTGTCAGGAGCAGAACCGGCAGCGGAGCGCAGTGCACTCTCACAGCTGATGATGAAACTACAGCCAGACCAGCACAGCACTATCTGGCCCAACCAAATTATTAAATTACAAAGACAAAATTACATGACCTATTGGAAAGATGCTACTAAATCACAAAAGAAGATGGAACTCTATTTACACCTGAAAAGAGACTATAAACCAGCAGAATACCTGAGCTGTGTGAAAGAGCATAAAATGAGAAAGACCCTGACCAAGTACAGGCTGAGTGACCATGGACTGGCTGTAGAGAGAGGTGTGTGTGCGTGTGTGTGTGTGTGAGTGGCCACTGCCTGGCTGTAGAGAGGTGTGTGTGTGTGTGGGAGAGAACTCTAGCTCAATCACAACAGCAGCAAAATATGTGACAGCCTGCCCCAAACTACGAGAGTCAGCCAGTGGACAAAACTAAAGTCAGAACCATTCTCATCTTGTCTGAATGTTGGTACAAATGTACAAAGGTTTTTTTTTTTTTTTTCTTATGTATATAAATGTATTCATGCATTTGTTAACTGATTGATTTATTGACTTTGATTATTTGTTCATTGCTTATGAAATGGCCAATGCTTTGGCTATACTGTACAAGTCAAGCTCATTTGAATTTGAGAGAGAGAGAGAGAAAGAGAGAGAGTGTAGACATTCTTGTATTAAAAATCTCATTTTCGTATCAAACATCAGTCTACATATATGTATGAAACACAGCTGATACCAGTGTCAGGTTATTCCCCGCACGGCCTCCCTGAGACTGGCACATCACAGAGAAGACCAGAGAGCCGACCGCAGATCTACAGTCAAGTCTACAAGCATTTATGCAATTGACCTTTAACTCAAAACCCTCCACGATTCAGGGGAATCAAGGGCTTGTTTTGAGTTAAAGTTCAACTGCATAAATGCTTGTTTTCTCTAACAGTGGTTTTGTATGTTGATTTCTCCATGTCTACTCAAAACACGACACAGTGAGTGAGTGCAGTGCGTGCTCACGGAAAGAGTTTACCAGTCATTTCGGCTTCCTGTTGGGGGAAAGCACCAGCGCACAGTTTCACCATCATACCATTTCAAAGAGCTCCGGCCCAGTTTATCAATCGCTTGACTTGGCTGAAAGAAAGGAAGAGACTGTAGATCTGCTGTCAGCTCTCTGGTCTTCGGTTGCTCTGTGATGGGCCAGTCTCAGGGAGGCCGTGCGGGGCATAACCTGACACTGGAGCTTCATTCATGCCTATAAAAAGACTTATCAGAAATTGCAAGTCAGTTAGACTTAGAGAATGGTGCACCCTGTTTTGGAAAGGCAAGTCAAGTGACCTTCATTTATATAGCGCTTTTAACAATATGGACTGTTTCAAAGCAGCTTTACAGTGATAATAGGAAATTAAATTAAATTAACAGAGATTGTTTTGGCTTTACAGCATTTAATTCTAAATTCTATAGCTCTAGGATAAAGTTATTGTCCATCTAAAGTTAGTTTTGATCAATTCACTTCCGTAGCAAAGATCATTAGTTATTAATTAAGGGGCCGCTAACACAACACCGTTCTAACAGAAAACCCTTAACGCGCTCCGGCTGCTCATTCACACAACAACAGTGCCTGGTGGCTCCAGAACACAAACCATGAAATAGGTTCCAAGTTGCAAGCCTTGAAGAAAAAAAAAATATATATATATATATATATATATATATATATGGAACGTCGTTTTGAGCTCCTCGTCCAGGGCCAGCGAGAGGACCGCGAGAGGTTCCGGAGCTGGATGGACCGGGAGGTTCGGACCGAAGCCACGCCGCCACCGGTCGAGCTCCCCCACCTGTCCATGAACAAGATGGGGTCCCAGGATGACCCGGAGGTCTTCCTGGACCTCTTTGAGAAAGCAGCAGAGGCAGGTGGGTGGCCGAAGGAGCATTGGCCGGTGCGCCTCATCCCACTGCTGTCCGGGAGGCGCAGGTGGGCGCCCAAAAACTGCTGGTCCAGAACCTTCCGGTCTTCGACGACCTCAAGAGGGCCATCCTGCAGCGGGTCGGCCGGAGCCCAGAGCAACATCATCCAGCGATTTCGGTCGCTGGATCTAGGTGACAACGGCCGACCCTTCGTGATGGCCCAACAGCTCCGGGACTCTTGCCGCAAGTGGTTACTGGCCGAGGGAAGCGACGCCGAGAAAATCATCGACCGTGTGGTGCTGGAGCAGTTTATCGCTCATCTACCGAAGAAGACGGCAGAGTAGGTCCAGTGCCACCGACCGACGTCGCTGGACTCGGCCATCCATCTGGCGGAGGATCAGCTGGTGGCGTGCTCTAGGGTCGGCGATACCCTCCCTAATGTTTCTCTACCTTCTTCTTTTTCAGCTTCCCCCTCCTCTACACCCTCCCCTCGACCTATCACGCTCCCCAGGTCCCGTCCGCCAGGACCCTTCAGAGGTCCACCCAGGGGCCGGAGTGGGATGTCGCCGGACCAGGCAGGGGACATACGGGGGAAACCCAGGGGGTTCGCATGCACCAGATCGGAAGCTTCTCCTCATGTTTCCCCACTCTCTCCACGCCAACACCCAGACGTCCAGCAGGCTGCCCACGATCAGGCTGGCCGGTACCAAATACCTGTGAGTATTAAGATGCTGGCTTTAACAGAAAAGATCTTCCAGGAACCACTTAAATGTTATAAGATCTTTTAATAACCCTTTTATAGAATTCGAGTTCCTCTAATATCCCCCAAAGCACTTTGAGGTCTCGTGGTAATGAAAAGGTGACTCCAGAACCTCTCTCTCACACACACACACACACACACACACACACACACACACACACACACACACACACACACACACTCACTCACACGCAAGAGGTTTGGCTCATAGGAAACAGTCATACAGAGAGGAAACACATGATCAAAGAGGCAAGCACTTCTTCTTCTGGGTTGTTTCTGCATCGCTCCTCTATTGGAGAGACCGGGACGGCAACGTAATTTTTCTCCAATCAGAAACAAGCTAGAGTGATGACACTCACACTGCACATGCTCAGTTAGACCCCCCCTCCCCTCCCCTCCCCCCTCCCACCTCACCAGGAAGAGGACAGAAGACATCTTTAACATCTTCTGCTGCATTTATTGAATAAAACTTGTTTTGGAGGTATGAAAGTATTTTTTTTTTTTATGAGATGTATTTGTGTCATTCTGTCCTGACATTTTGTATGAATTAATCAAAACTTACTTAGTTTGAATTATTGTTGTGTTGACTTCTAAGTGCCATGGATAGCATGTGTCAGAGTCAGTGTGTCTAGCAGGAGTATGATGCTCTGTCATGGCTGATAGGGTCGGGGACGGTTGCAACAAGTTATAAATTGCATGTTTAATAAAAGTTTGTTGCATTGCAAATTGTTCAGTTCTTCCTGTCTGACACTGAAATATGGAGAGATTGAATATCATCTGTAACACCTGCACACTGAATCTATGTAGGACTATGTTCTACACATACACAAACAAAACTCAATAACTGTTATTTGATAATATGACTATATAAATAAATAATAGGCTACAATAATATTACTATATAAATAAATAATACTATAATATTATAGTAGGCCTAAAACAGTTCATATTTTCAGAATTCTTTGCTCAATGAGACAAAAAAGCTAAAGTTAATTAGTGAAATTTAAGGTATTTTTAACATGTTGCAATTTTCATCTGGCTTCTTCCATTCAAATAAATACTGTGAACGATATGTCATATGTAATCATCTTTAAATGGTATGGGTAATTAGCAGACAGATGCAAGTTTAATATATACAAATTTGGTTGGTCTAGTCCAAATAGTCTCTGAGTAACTGAGAGAAATGCAAAAAGTGTTGCAACTGTCCCCGGGCTCCCCCTTTAGGCTACATCTGTACATCAAATACTTGTTCTCCCCACTGTATGCATATATATATATATATATATATATATATATATATATATATATATATATATCACCAGACAGATATATATCAACAGTTGATTGATTACATTGATAATTGCAAAAAAAATTTTTTTGTTTTTGCATTACAAGTTTTCGGAAATATTTAAATATGCAAACTATGCGTTATCTAATTAAGTATGCACTAATTTGCATACCTTTCTAGAACAAAAATCAGAACATTGGATGAAGTCAGGTTCTAAATTCCTGTTTATTTTTTATTTTTTTATATATATTAGAGTCATAGGTTTTTAAAGAGGGGGGTTTGGATATCTCTTATCACTCCACAAATCAGAAAATACTGTCAATTAACAGCCAAAAATAAAATATAAAACTCACAATTTTTTAGGAATTAAATCAGGAAAATGATATATGAACAAACCCCTCTGTAAAAAGCTTCAGAATATGGATAAGAATAACACTGTAAAGTTTGGTGTGTGTAAAGCTGCTGAAGTGGAGATTTCTGGCTCAATCATTTGTCTCGCCTTTACAAGTTTGACATTGATCAGTTCTGCAGATTCTACAGGATTTTGTGTTTAGTAGTTTAATAAATGATTATTAGTATTTGTTTAATATTGTCAAACATAATTCCGTCTAAATGTTCATGAAAAAAAAAAATGTTTAGGGGAGAGCGGGGCACAACTAGCCTGACTACGTCAGACTTCGTACTTCCGCTCAATTTCATTTCGCTTCTGTACTTAGTCTGAGACAGCGTCAGAGCTTTCTGTTTTCCACCGGTCTGGAAACAGCCGGGCCAATCAACGAACAGAGGGCGGGCTGAGAGCCGTGACGTAGACGCTGATTGTACCGTGGATGCATAGATTTACTTCACATAATCTGCAAAAGTCGTTCACAGCCATGTTCAATCCGGTATTTCGCTCGATGGTTTTGTTTTCGCATCATACATGTGTTTACAGTGGAAGTTAGATGCTGCTGAGCATGCGCATAACACACGCCATAACCAAACGTTATGTGATTGGCTTACGGGTAACTAATGATTTTAAACTTCAGACAAGCACCCCCTAGCAAGAGAGAAAACACTTCTTTATTATGCCATTCCAGACTCTGTCTACAAAGCAAAGTGAAGTAGCAGAGTCTGGTATTACCAGGCTAGGGCACAACCTAACGCTTTTGGACTTTCTCAGTTTGTGTAAATCTATAGGGTTCAGAGTGTTTATTTTTCACCACATTAATTTCACACATGTCTAGTACAATTATGTGGTTTTGTTTTATTAATACAGTGTATATTTTATTATTGATATACCCCGAAAGAATGGAAGTGAAATGTGACAACATGCCCCATAGGTGGAGTGTATTGTAACATGACCATGTGACAGATTAAAATGCTATCTGATCTTAACAAAAAATATACAAGACAAGCTAAAATATATTTCCAATAAAAAAAAAAAAAAATTAAAAAACAGCTATACAGCATACACTGTTAGACTTTTCAAGGGTTTTTTACAGTAACTTACTGGCAACACTGTTGCCAGTAAGTTACTGTAATTAAGAGTTACAGTACCAAACCGTATTTCAGTTTTGTGTAATACAGTGCATTACTGTAAAAACAAAGCTAATCAGTACAGTGCATTACTGTAAAAAACAAAGCTAATCAGTACACTACTGTAATTATTTTTATTTGTACTAAATATAAATTAGATTTGATAATTTTGATATATGATTAATTTTATTTTTATCCTACATAAGTACTACTTTCATACAAACCAATTAGACAAAGTTATCACAAAATACCATTTTTTTATTTAAAACATTTCATATATATCACAAAATAAACATGCCAATGCTGGAAATGATGTGTGAAATTTTTTACACATTAATGGGTGAGTTTAGAGACAACATTTTTTTGTGTTAATTTTAACTCATTCATTGTGTTAATGATTTTAACAAAGTAAATATGTCAGAGAGGTTAGCACAAAGATGTGTAAACGTGTTAAATTAACACATTATGTGCTGTCCTTCACTGCAAACATTTTTGAAAACATACATAAAACCATAAACAAAACATTAGCATTTGACTAAATGAATGTAGAGTCATTGGTTGTTTAGCTTATACAAGTATTATAATGAAATATCAACCATTACATTCATAAAACTGCAGAATATAAATACATTTTTAAGCATTCAAAAAGGAAATGTCCAAAACAGGACAAAACACAGTTCTTTTCACAATTCAAGACACATAACCCCACCTTCAAAATAATTTCACTTATTTCCAAAAATGTGTTGGATTCATGTACACTGGTGGCCAAAAGAAGTATTTAAGTGTCTTAATGTTTTTGAAAGAAGTCTCTTTGATGCTCAAGAAACATTTCTTATTATCAATGTTTGACTGTCTACTCCTCCATCTTTTCTACAGCATAGGAGTAAAAGTCATCATCAAAATAATCTTTAAAAAGCCAACACAATGTTTTTGTCCACCTTTGTGAATAAATGAACTTCTCCAAAGATTGGTTCCTGTTCAGAACTTGATTGACAACATCAGAGTGTTCCCTGGTCTGCATGCGTGCCCACAAACACAAATGTACTCAGTCCTTCAGAGGAGATCCCGGTTCCAACACTATATGAGAGAGAGAGAGAGAGAGAGAGAGAGAGAGAGAGAGAGAGAGAGAGAGAGAGAATATATTAGTGTCACAATATTTTTAACCTCCTTTTTTGTTAATTTTTATTATTATTTTCACAAAAACTTAAGAATATATATTTGTAAACAGCTTTTGTCAATAAATAGCATACAAAAGAACTAAATTAAATTATGCCAGATTAAATTTTAATACTTACAAATCCTAAATTCTGTCCAAAAATGCTGAGATCCATAGAAAGAACGACTGAAATCGATGATTTTAGCCCATTTCAGCTTGTCTGCAGTGAAGGAGTTTGAGGAGAACAGGTTTGAGACAAATACACAGTAAGCCACATGCAAGAAATCACTGTGTGATGATCGTTCTCCTTCCTACAGTAGTTAACCCACCTGTGCGCTGATATTAGGACCTTCCTGGTCAGGTGGGACTGCAATGGTAGAGTCTTCTGCCTAATAAAATATCAAAATAATGCAAAAATATAAACTTAAGTTGTTTAGAATGCTAGATTTGGTATGAATGAATTAGTGAGAGTTTTACTGCAGTGCTTACCTGGATACATTTAATCTGGTGAGACTGAACAAAGACAATGATCTTCTGATTGGTTCATTTGCTGTGTAATAAAGTTAGACATAATGCAAAGGTCACTTATTTGATATAAATTTTATAGAGATTTTATAAGATATTGTAAGCTACCTAGTCTGCACCAGTGGCTCAAAAGCAATTTTCACATAGCGTATGCTAATCATTTCAGCAAACTTATCTCAAAATATATCACAAATGGGCTGGCCTACCTCTGGAATCTTGCTAGAAGTCACTGGCGCGAATTGGCACTTTGTTGCAGTTGCCTTTAAACACAAAAATGGAAGTAAATATTAAATTCCATTTAAAAAAAAAAATATATATAATATGGTATAGTTTGCAAACTAATGCTAAAACTATAAAGGTTCTCATCAGTAGGCCAACATTAGGCTATAAACAGAATTTCACATTAGTTTATTCACATTTATTGTTAATGTAAACGCGTTGCTCGTTGGCATATTTTAACTCGACAATTCAATAATCTAACAAAGTGTGTAAAATGAAACGTTAGCT
The DNA here is from genome assembly GCF_963993115.1 of Abramis brama. Taxonomy (NCBI): domain Eukaryota; kingdom Metazoa; phylum Chordata; class Actinopteri; order Cypriniformes; family Leuciscidae; genus Abramis; species Abramis brama. The sequence continues at coordinate 69,348,107 of NC_139963.1, read as the reverse complement.
CAGTTTACCATGGTAAAGTTCCCCAGTCAGCAAATTACCTTTGGCAAAGATGTGGGCCAGATAAACAGCTGAGCTGTGGCCCAGATTAGTTTGTGTTTGCCAGCCCAGATATGGCCCACATCTCCTTTGCCAGAACTGAACCAAAGGACTGCCATAACTCCACCAAGCATGAGCCAAATACTACAATTTCATGTGGCCCATATGTGGGCCTGGTATGCAACTTTAGTATGGTTGAGTTCTGTTAAAATCTAACGGCCCTTATGTGGCCCACATGCAGCTGACAGTATTTAAAGTCTTATTAACTCACAGGTAAATTAAACACTCAACAACAAATGCACTCAAAACTATTTATTTTGACAAGCATTTAAATAATTACAGCTAAAGTGTTGTACTTAATTACAGCAGTATTCAGTTGAAAACATTTCATAAAAATAAATATAATTACAGCAAGAGTTGAATAATAACAGTAGTATTCAGTTGAAAACATTTATCAAAATAAATATAATTACAGCAACAGAGTTGAATTTAATAATTACAGTAGTATTCAGTTGAAAACATTTAAGAATACATAATTACAGCTACTCAGTTGTACTTATTTTAAGTAGAATTCAGTTGAAAACATTTAAGAATACAAATTAATAATATAAATAGCATTCAAAGCTAATTTTTTACACCAAAGTTCAAAACACTCGATCAAAGCGTGTATTAATGTTATGTTTAATTAGTCCAATGAGAGTAATACAAATAAATCACAGTTGGTAAAGAGAACTTTAAAGAGAAATTGAGAAAGTTAAAGCAAACTTGAAAGGTAAAGAGTTGAGAAGTGTGTTGATGTGCAGAGAAGTCTCCAATGAGGGTCGGCAATGTGTTGACCTTTTCCAGTAAGGGGATTCTGCCTGACTGCACCTGCAATAAAGAAGAATTTAAATAATGTTAGCAGCAATACAACCTGGAAGCTAGAGCTGCAGGAGAATAAAAAAAATAATTAATGTAAATATCCTTTAATATTTTAATTGCAATTATTAACAAATTAAACACCTCTGAATTACCAGTGTATGAAAGTTTTTTCCAGTAAATTTTCAAAAGGAATTGCAAATTGTATTTTTCAATATGTGGGCAAGAATTATACCGTAATTCCTTATGACAAATTATTTCAATTTTTAGAATAATTTTGCACCAACAACCGGTTAAAATTTACAGCACTGCATGTATTCTGCTTCTTTTTTAAAAAAAAGACATGCACACTCTAATGTAAAAACACACCAACACAGATAGCATTAATGTCATGTTTTAGTCCAAAGACAGAGTCTACAAAAATAAGTGTTTTTACTAACACAAAATAAACTCAAGATAATCTGCAATGATGCGAGACAATTTGGAAGCAGAAACACACAAACAATAATGGGCCAAGTACTGAATGCAAGGAGGAACATAAAGGGTTAGTTCGCCCAAAAATGAAAATTCTATCTGTAATTACCCTCAAGTTTTTCCAACTTCTGGGTTGTACGTCAGAGCATAGACTCACTATTGGCCAAAGCTGGTCATGTGTGGGATGCTGGCCAATCGTGAGCCTACGTTCTGACGTACAACACAGAAGCGCTGTGCTGTTACACTACGTTGAATAAAGTCTTTATTTTAGCTTGTTTTGCGCACAAATTTTTTTTTTTTAATAAATAATTTATTTTCGACACTTGATAAACTTAAGGTTCAGCCATTGTATTCTTGGACTATTTTAACAATGTCTTTACTAACTTTCTGGGCTGGCAAGTTTCAATAACAGAGAAGCCTATGGAGGAGTGAGACAGCTCTCAGATTTCATCATATAAATCTTAATTTGTGTTCCGAAGATGAACGAAGGTCTTACGGGGGTTGGAACAACATGGGTGAGTAATTACTGACAGAATTTTCATTTTTGGGTAAACTAACCTTTTAAATACACAGTGATAATGAACTAAATACAGATAGTTGTAGGCATGCGCTGGTATGAGACTTTGACAGAATGATAATCTTATATTGTGATTACAGCTTTAAAATGTATAATTGAAACGATATGATTCGCAATATATAAAAAATAACTTTCTTTAAAAACAAAACATAAAACTTCTAAATAAAAAATGCAGTCACTTAAGTGAGCCACGGATGTGATCAGGTAATGACAAAAAAAGTTGTTTGGTTCGATACTGAGATAACAGAAATAAAAATACAATGTTCTGTAAAGCGGTTTTGAAAAGTTGTGTATTGTGCAAAGTGCTATACAAATAAAAGTGACTTCTAAAAAAGGTCTCACCAATGACAACTTCCTTTACGACCAGGCGTTGGACACCAATCTTCCCATTGACTTCTCTCCAATTCATAACGTGCTGCAGCAGTTGTAAAAGTGGCTTTCAGCACTCTCCACACGGTGTTATCCAGGTCAGAGCCACCAACCAGACCCAGATAGGTCATCTGATAGGAAAAAAAAAACATTGTGTAAGTGGTTGAAATATGCATTTAAATAGACCACCCTAAAATGAAAGTGCTTTTATATTCAAAAATGAACTATAAACTATTACTTACTCCATCTGAAACCATATTTTCTAGGTTTTTAATATGGAAATTATTGTCATTGCCCCACCCATACCACACATTAGGGCTGGGTGACAGTATACCATAGCATGGTATATAATCTCTATCGTGAGAAATTAGAGTAATTATAAAAATGTCCTGCCTCTTCCAAGCTTTATAATGGCAGTGAATGGGTGCTCAATTAATTGATAGTTAACAGAAATACAGCAATTCATTGTTTGTTCATGTTAGTTCACAGTGCATACTAAAGTTAACAAGTACAATTTTTTATATTGAATGTGTTAGTAAATGTTGAAATTAACATTAACACATATTAATATATGCAGTAGAAGTGCAGTTCATTATTAGTTCATGTTAATGTTCAGGTATTGTATTGAAAGTCATAATTTTGGTATTGTGACTTGACACTAATAGCCTAACGTTAACATTACAACTTTAATTTTAAAGAGGGAAAAGTCATGAGAAAAAGTCTTGGTTGAATATCATTTCAGAGTTAAATAAAGATACATACAATAATGCACACGTATTAATGTGTTTATTTTTGGCATTTTTATATTATTATGATTAGTTGAATGATTGTGAACACAAATTAGGATTTAGGTTTTTTGACAAACAGTAACACCGACATTGGACCGCGTCGCCTTCACGTTAATTCACAAATAGGCTACTACATATGACAAACTATACTATTTTATTGTGTACGACAGTGAGCTGTTGATTTATAAACAAAAACATCTTAATTTAAAACGACAAACCAGCGAACTGCTATAGCCGAAGTTAACGGTTAAGTTACATTAAACTTATTGTAAGTTATAGCAGTAAACTGAGGAAAATATTAGCTAGTTCAACCCCTTCCTCGATGAAACGAATAACTAAACGCATAATAACATGCAATATTGACACATAATGCTGCATATTTCATTTATATGACTTTAAAATGCCAAAACATCACTTACCTGAATGTACACAGTCGTGAGGAAAGCACTAAAGGCGTCAGCTGGCCAGCGTCGCAGTCAAACTCGCGCCGTAGTCTCACTCCACCAATAGGAGGGAAGATGCAGAGCAACCTGAGGTGTGGAACGGCGGATGTTTGCCGCACTTGATTTCAGGATTCCTGTGTTTTTCCACGTATAAGCCAAATGTTTACCACAAGTCGGTGTTTCTCACTGTGTGCCATAGCTCAACCACATATGGTCCTCATGTGTTCGTTGTTATCTGGGCCATATACCTCAATATCAGTTGTGAACCAAGACAGCATTTCCCGCAGATTTTAAAGTTATGGCAAAACAAATATGGCTACGATATGGCCCATATCTGTTCAGCCATGCCACATCTAGGCCATATGTGCCAGATAATACCCACATGTGGCCCAAACGTAATTGCTATCTGGGTGGCATTTATTTGTGAACTGCTTTCTGTGCATTTGTAAATCGCTGCATACATTTGTGAATCTCTTCTTGTGCATTTGTGAATCCCCTCACGCATTTGTGGATTTTGAAACACTTCTAGCGTCCTTGTGCAGAGAAATCCACAAAGTGGACTCCACCCACCGTTTACTCAAGCCAATCAGATAACGGCCACATTGAGCTGGCCAATCGTAGCACGTTCTTGCTACAACCAATCACGTTTGGCTTTACACTCGGGGCGATCTTGCTCTGAAATAACTTTGCTCATTCATCATCCATCTGCACTGGCTCAAATAGGAAGTGTACGCATAAGGCCCATACAATTGCTACAGCAAAGGATATTTAAAATTTGGATTTTGTTAGAATTAGACCATTAGACTGTGTATCAAGTCAAGCCACAATTTTGATGAGCCTTGGAAAAAGCCCAGCAAACATCGGTCCGACGGCAACGTCGTGTCCCTGGCCAAAAATAGTCGCGGTAGGACGGCATAAATCGGTAAAAATATGTAACACAGAACATTTCCTAAAAATGCATTCAGATACATTTGTACATGTCCACAGTTCTCTGGGGTTGCATATATAATTGTTATTTTGACTTTTAGCTACGTGTAGTTCAATATACAGCGGAGGAAATAAGTATTGAACACGTCACCATTTTTCTCAGTAAATATATTTCCAAAGGTGTTATTGACATGAAATTTTCACCAGATGTTGATAACAACCCAAGGAATCAGTACATACAAAGAAACCAAAACAAATAAGCTGTTGTCTTGGCTTTCCATGCCTTTTTGCACCTCCCTTTCTTCATGTGTTCAATACTTTTTCCCTGTGTCATTTCACATTATTACACATAACTTAATTTCTGATCTTATTTGTTTTGGTTTATTTGTATGTACTGATTCCTTGAGTTGTTATCAACATCTGGTGAAAATTTCATGTCAATAGCACCTTTCACATTTTGTGTGGAAAAACAAAACTCATTATGTCAAAAAGTCTGTGATAATGAATACAAATCAGTGTGGGGGCTTACATTTTTTGGACTTCACAACTTTAAGCAATACCTTCAAGATCAACTGGCTCAGACAATAATTCATTAATAATCCAACATCACTATGGAATTTTATTCCAAACTATATTTTCTCTAAAATCGGTGGCTTGAATTTTCTGTTATTATGCAATTATAATATTAGCAAAATCCCAATCAAACTGTCCAATTTTCATAAACACATGCTTTTGGCTTGGTCTCTCTTATTTAAACATAACTTCTCACCTCATCGATATTACATTTGGAACAATAAGGACATTCTCTACAAAAATAAATCTTTATTTTTTGAAAACTGGTACAGAAATAATACTTTACTTGTTGGCCAACTCTATGACACAAATGGCAGACTGTACAGTTATTCAGATTTTTTGCGGAAATTTCAAATTCCTGTTTCGGTTAAGGAATATGCAATTGTCTTTGATGCAATTCCTCCAAAAAAAAATAAAAAATTTATCTGATACTGCTGTGGGGAGTTTATGCTTTTCTAAAAATAAAACAATTAGGACTTCATACCAAAAAGATATTTTTACTATTCCTTATATAATCCCATATTGGAACAATTTAATAGAGAATGTCCCTTGGAAAAACGTTTGGTCTTTGCCTTTCAAATATATGCTTACTAATAAAGTGAGAGAAGTTACGTTTAAATTAATTCACAGATTCTACCCAGCAAAGCGTGTGCTTAAGCGGTATAAACCAGATATTGAATCTGAATGCTCTTTCTGTAAAAGGTCAGATGAAGATATTTCCCATTTATTTTGGAAATGTTCCTATACGGAAATATTCTGGTCAGATGTTCTTGAATTTATCCAAACTTATCTCGTTACGGATTTCTCATTTTGTTTTAAGGATGTTTTCTTTGGTGTGGTCGACCTCAAGACGGACAAGGAAGGAAAATATTTCATTATTAATCTTTTATTTCTACTCGCTAAATATCACATCCATAAATGTAAGTTCAGGGGCTCTAAACCTTTTTTTCCTGTATTTGAAAGTGAAATAAATGAATATTTGGACTCCATAAAATATTCAAAGAACTGTAAAGCTCTGAAGTCTGTGCAGACATATTCAACACTTGTGACGTCACGTGACTGAATGATATTGGACCTCTTATAACTGTAAGTGATGCTATGAATTGGACTCATTCATTTTATTTTATTTGAGTGTCATGCACAGAATTTGTGCCCAGCCCACATGGGCTTATAAGACACTGACATTTCAAATGAAAAGCGGACCTTATAGCATTATAGACAATATCATTACATCTTGGGATAGAGCGTTCTTTGCCTTAAAGTCCAAGCTTTCTCCACAAATGTTGCCACACTAAACCAGTCATTACTAAACAACCAGCCCAACATATCCCCTTCAGATAACCAAAATAAATCAGGATTCTTACATTGAATCTTTTCAAACAAAACATTTCTCAAATCATTATACAAAAGACAGTAAAACATAAAATTAAATTCATCCTCAACCAAACTCAAATCACAGACAGCACAAAGCTGGTCTTCCTCAGGAACCCCTTTATACCGACCCACTTCCACCTCCAAAGGCAGCACTCCTGCTCTGAGCTGTGCACACAGGGATCTCTGTCTCCTTTTCATATTACAATTCACATAGGGCTCTGTGGAAAAGCAGACCTTGAACTGCACATAAATTCTCAGTTTAGGTTTATTTAACACTTCTAACTCCCACTGCTTTTTATGAATATCAAATAATGTTTATTTTATAATAGGTATTTTAAATTGTAAATTATTCTGAAACAAAATTTGAGAGTTTACTTTATATGAGATCTCATGAACATCTTTAGTCCAGGGGTGCCCATTGACTTTATCCCAGTTAAAGACTTTCCTGGTAAGTCTATAGTCAGGTAGGCTCACCAAACGATTCCACAATTTAATCACTTCAACCCTTTGCCTCACCACACAAGGCTCCCAACCCATGTCTCCCTCTACAGCTACCTTAGGGGCGAACCTATGAACACCGAGAAAACCTCATATTTTCTTGAAAAACAAAGCCAAGGTACTTATATGTTGCAGAATAGCTCAACAATGATTGACCAAAATAAAATGCATAATTACTTTGGCAGGTAGATGGCTTTCTGAAATGCACAATTTGTGTTTTCTCTAAATTAATAGTAAGTCTCCATTTGGTACACCAATCATTCATAATATTCAACATTTTTTGCAACTCAATTTCTTTTTCTGCAGTCAACACAATATCGTCAGCGTATAAAAGAATACTAAGATTAAGGTCTTCAATAGTTATTCCCAGATTTGACACAGATTTCTTGTGCCAAATCATTAACATAAAGAGCAAATAACGTTGGGGAGAGAACGTACCCCAAACGGAGTAGGAAACCAACCAGTCCTTAAATCATTCACCTGAACACAAGCTACTGGTGCCTTATACAGGGCTTTAATTGATTTATAAAATTTACCATTAATCCCATAATTAATTCATTTATACTCCAGGAGGTCTCTGTTTATCCAATCAAACGCTTTTTTTAAATCAACAAAACAAACAAATGTATTTTTTCCCTCCTGTAGCCGTGCTCTCACCACGGATGGTAGGACATAAATGTGGTCAATACATGCCCTTTTTTTCCTGAATCGATTCTGCTCATCAACCATTATTTGATTCTCTTCAATATACTCGCAAAGCCGATTGTTCAAAATGGCAGAATAAACTTTATAAACTGTACTCAAACTTATGCCTCTGTAATTTAGAGGTATTCTGGGGTCGGCCTGACAAGACTTGGGGATTGGCTTGATGACTGATTTATACCACCCTGATGGAATGACACCACTACAAAAACAATTTGTAAACAAACACAGTGCAGATTATTCAAGAGCTTGGGACATTTAAGAACTTCATTTGTCAGTTCATCTTCTCCCACAGCTTTTTGTAATTTATTTTTTTCAATTACCTTCTGTACCTCCACCACTGTAATGTTACTATTTAACAAGTCATTTGTTGAAAGCAGTGGTGGACTAACATTATTCCCTTCGAGAACTGCCTTAGCCTTACAGGTATTTATAAAAAACTGGTCATCAAACTGATAGGAGCAGCTACTAGCAAACAAGTTGCTATAATCTGCCTCCCATCTTTCCAACACCTGATCAGTTTGAAAGACAGATTCTCCACTCTCTGTGATAATTTCAAGTGGGATAGTTTTTTTCTTATTTATTTCTTGCCAGAAGTATTTAGAATTACTATTATGAAACTGTTTCAGCTGAAGAACATTCCCCCAACTCCTTTTGTAAGCTCTGAGCTTTTTATCAAATTCAGATTGACCACTTCTAAAAGCTCTGTATAACTCCTGCCTTGAGGAGGGATCTTTACATTTCAAGTATTTTTTCTCAGCCATACGAAGACTTTGCCACACACTCTGCAGTTCATTATTCCAGTATGGCTGTTTGATTTTATACTGTTCTACTATACATTTCACTTTTGGGTCCGTATTTGCTAATTTCCTTATTTAATACCATACAGAGACGTTCATAACAATAATTCATATTATCCTGTGTTTTTTCTCCAAGTTGTAATTCCTCTCTTATGACACTTAGAGCATTATCACAAACGTCAGAATCAAGAAAATGATCATGCAACTTTCTTATCAATCTTTTAGTTTGTAGACCAAACTCGATATCATTCCCAACACACAGAATCTGCTTTGTTTGAAAACGCAGATAAAGCACAGAATGATCAGGAAGCCTACATCAATCATCTATCATATCTATCCCCTGTAGCCCATTTTTGTCCACCAGGTCATGAGGGGTAAAAACACTAAATTCAGAGCATGTTTTTAAGTCCACAAGTGGGATCACTAAATAATCCACCACAGCCCTCCCCTTGACTGACACAGAGGTGAAGCCATCATTTTCAGGATTAACCCTTCCGCTCAGAACACAACATTTAGAATCTCTGAGAAAATCAATGAAACTTTCTCCGTGTTTATTTAGGCCTGCATCCAAGACGACTCTGGGGGGGATGTCGTCTTCATCAACATAATCTCTAAGGTGCGCAATGCGACTATTTAAATCCCCACATATATAAATAGCATCGAAATCAGCAGCATATATTAATGACAGCAAATGAGCAAAAAAAAGATCCGCATTACGACCCCATGGTGAGGTTTCTGGAGATAAATAACATGAAATTACCATGAAGGAATACTGAGAAACAATATGCTTAAAGGTGCATTAAGCAACTTTTCATGTTAAAAATACCCGTTTTCTAACCCATACATGCTTAAACAATTGCCTGATGGGCTGAATGAGCCCTTCTCTGATCACTGAGATTGCCTTTATAATCCTGTAAAGTAAAATAAATAAGAGGGATTTGGGCCGGAATTTTAGACTGGGCGTGACGTCATGCGCGTTCACGGCACGCTCACATAGCTATGCCTGGCAGGTTTGTGTATTCGCCGGCATTCTCCGTAGAAGATGGATTGTAAGAGATCTGCTTATAGTTCATTTCAAACACCAACGCAAACTCCACGTAAGATAAAAAAAAGAAAACTTTTGTCCGTGAGCGTGCACACCTCTGGTTGCAGTTTCGCTTGCCGCCAGAGGGGGCATAGTTCTGCAAAAACTCAGAGACTTGCTTAATGCACCTTTAAAGCGCAAACACAAAATTCCATCAAATGTCTTATCAATGGATTTTATAATGTAATAGTTCAGAAAGGCGGTTTTAACAAAAATACCCACACCTCCAGAGGCTTTTACTGCTTTTTTGTGTGCCACCCTGTTATGTCCAATCCAAGTAAATCCACTGAGTTCGGGGGTAAGTATAGATAAATGAGTTTCATTTAGAGAAATAATGTCTGGCTCAAGAGACAACAGCAGATGCGCTCTAAGTTTACAGTTATTTAGCGTCCATCCATTAACATTCCAATGAACCAAGACAACACAGTCAGCACTTACAGACTGGGCATGGTCTCGTCAAACCGAGGGCCTCTTCCTGCAGTATCCTCTGGACCAACGCGCTTAACCAGTCGCCCATTACCGGCCACGTAGTAATCCTTTGCAGCAGGGATCTCTCGAAGAAGGGTCCTTAGATTAATCTCCATCAGCCGCTCCGCGTGTGATTTTGCAGACGATATAAATACTCTTCCATATGTATCACTGTCTTTGAGTTTAAACTTCCTCCGAAGCACCGCAACTTTATCCCGAACCGTCTCTAGCTCCACTTTCACAAGCGTAGGCTGCCGTCCTCCTCTCGCCCCCACGCGCTCTGCGGCCACCAGCTTTGGCACCGGGTCACAGTGCAGTCCCTCACACAACTGGTGGTTCACCTTGACCAAAACGTCCTCATCCTCCGAGTGAGGAAGCCCTCCGAGTGAGGACTACTTGTTGACTAGCCTTCCTGGACTTTGCAGATTCCCTGGGATATGTTTTATTTATGTATGTATTATGTAGTTGTGTGTATGTGTATGTGTACTTGTAAGTGTTGTTTGTAACTGCAAATACTGACAATAAATTAATAATAAATATAAATAAATAAATTAAAAAAAAGAGAAGCTGCGCTGGCTGAGTTCTCCGGCTACTGTCGAATCGCTCTCGCGGTACTTTGATGGCATACGTCACAGTCACGTGGCGCCGGCGCTGTATCAAGTCGGACAAAATTTCTAACCGGCATGCACTGCTTCAAGTCAGCCGCCGATCGGTCTGCGCAGAGCTGCATGAAGTCGAACAAGCCTATAGTGAAACACTTCGAGGCTTCGTTTGGCCATAGTCACGTGACATGGGTGTTTTGAATCACGCTTTGGATCAGTGTTTCGAAACATCTGCGCTTCGGGATCTCGCAAAGCTTCGGAACGACTGTTTCGCGTCAGCCATCCCTAGCTTCAACAGAGTACCCGCCTTCAATGAAGTTAACGCTTGTCAATGGAGAGGGGCCAGACTCTTTGTACAAATTAAATGTGCGAGAGTCTGGTAGAACCAGGCTAATTTTTTTCTGGCGGTGAAGCGAATGATAAAAAAAAAAAAAAAAGAAAGTGGAAAGAAACTGCGCTACTCGTTTGTGCTTACGGACCGTTTATTAGTTTGGACCATTTCGGATATTTCATGAGTCAGGAGGTGTTTTGCATAAATGTTAACCTATCCCAAAACGTTTCTGTGATTTACTGTGGTTTACTGTGTTTATATCTTACACTACCATAAAATCAACTATTTGTGCAGGTGAGGTAATGCACTATGAAAATAGGCAAGTATCAGGAAGGAGACTAACTTTACCTGATTCCTCACCTATGGCCTCAGCTTTAAATACTTAAGTAATGCTTTATGGCCGTGCCTTTTTGCATAATGAATATAAATCCTGTCTGTATGCAAAGAACGAATCTTCAGTTTTTGATCATATTTGGAATGTATTGTGAGTTTATTATTGTCACTTGGAGGGCAGTTTAATGTGCTCTCTATATTAAGGCAGTTAATGGCTCAGGTTTGCTCTGTTACAAAGTTGCTCTTTAACCATACTCTAAGATTACCAATGTTGTAATCACTTCAGTGAAATTTTTAAAACGTGATTTTGTTTGTTGTACTTGACGAAATTACATTAAGTTGCAATTTTTCTATCAGGGTCATATAACGAACAGCCATCTGTCAGACGTAGAGTTCGGGAATCCTTCTCCAGGCCATCTTGCAGAACCGAAGAGACATTGCATTTGTTTCTTGTTTCTTTCGTGTTTATTGGATTTAGTCATTGTAAATGATTTCTATATGGCTACAATAGTTGACTATATCCAATTGGATTACAAGAAGTCTAAATCTTTGCTACATCCACAAAGTAGTTAAAATAAAACAATATTGTTTACTATCTTCATTTAACTACCCTCTTATTTAAGTCTGTGTGTGTTTTGTTTTCATTAACAGAATTTCCTAATGTTGTCTTGCCTCTTGACCGCTGCATTCGGGAGAGAGTGCAGAAGTGAGGGTATGTGTGTTAATGGTCTTCTCCAGCCATGGGGTTGTCCTATCCAAAATTGAATTTACATTTTACAAATCTTATTACATTTTGAAATAGCTGGCACCAGACCCTCAAGGAGCGCTTTATGTCAACTGAAAGTGAAAGTAAGAAATATTATATATTTCTAATTATTGTGAACAGCGCGATTTTTTGTTTTGTTTTGTAGGATAAAATCAGAGATTGATTTGGTAAATATGGATGATGCTCAAAGACTGAGCTGGCTGTTCACATGTGAAACATATAAATTAGCCAATTATCTTGAGAAAGCCTGGGAGAAGAGGAAAAAAGCTCTTTATCGAGATGATCTGTAGACGAGGATTTGTTTGTATGTGCTGTGTGTGTGTGTATATGTGCATGTATATATTTGTATTCATGTATTTCTCCGAATGATTTGTATATGCAACCGGAAGATGTTTGCTAAATAAGTTTGTAGTGTCTTGTAATCCCATGTGGGATGGGCCAAATGTTTGGCATGACACAGAAATAAAATTTAACTAACTATATATGGTGTGTTTAAAACACTGGCTTATTTGGAGTTTGTTGTCAACCTTTGTTAGAAGTACAAGTGTTTAACCAAGTATTGATACCATTGTTTTCGCTCGTTGTCAATTCAGTCTCCCCTAAATTGTTTTTTTTTTTTTTTTTTTTTTTTTTGAGGTGAAGTAATCCTGTGTAATTTCTTTCACAGAATCATGTCAAATGCCTTAATGGCGATTTTCAATATGAGGAGTGGTGGCCAAATTGAAAAGAAGTCATTCAACGCTACACGATCGCTTTGTACGATGTAATGCAAGGTAATTTTGGCCTTATGACATTCAAAAAAAAAAAAAAAATCTCTTGTTCCTTGTCTAATATTAATGTAATTTTTATTGTTAACTTTTATCTATTCAGGGGACATTCTTTAAAAGACCACCTGTCTTTATCAGAAATGTCCTTTTCACTTTTACAGTTACACACCCTGTTTAATGCAGAACATCTTTTATTGGCATAAGATTATTATGCAGCAAAATAACATGGTTATCTATCGACATTTTCAAAAAAAGTATGTCATTTACCTAAAAATTTGCCTTTTTCTTTTTTTTAAACCATATTCTCTTTCCTCAGATGCTGTGATGAGGTTGAGCCCAAATGCTCCAGACTCAGACATTGATGCAGCAGCGGAGGAACACCTGAAGAACGCTCCAGGAACAGATGAGGGTGGTGGATTTAGAAAATGAGCCATAAACAAAACAAAAACCATAAAGCCATAAACAAACTGCATAGACTCTTAAAACTTTTTTTTATGGCTGTTTAACAGTAATGCACGACTGTTAGTAACTGAAACTTAGCACTGCCAGTGGCCAACAGTCTGCCACAGCTCTGACTTCAATGATGGCATATTATAGAAAGACTCTAAAAATTGAATGCGTTGACTGTTCCTGTACTTTTGTTATATTCTGGTTTCATTAATGTCTGTTTAACCTTAATGTGAAACTGTTAGAGAAAATGCCATTACCACAGAATTTACCTCTGTCACGGAATGGTAAACGAGAGTCGAGGATACAAATGGTTAGTTTATTAGGACATGCAGGTACGGTACAAACACAAAAACTCAGGAACTCCAGGAAACAAGAAACACGGACAACGAACCACCCAGCAAGCAATTTTGCGTCTAATAGCCGTCAAAACACAGCCCAGACGTCTAGGCTAAAACGAGGCTAATTTTGGGCTGTCAGTGAAAATCTAATAGACGTCTAAACATAGCCCAAGAATAGACAGCTATTGAATGACTACATATATACGTCTAATAGACGTCTAACCATAGCCCAAAAATAGACAATTAGACAGCTATCGAATGACTACATATACGTCTAATAGACGTCTAACCATAGCCCAAAAATAGACAATTAGACAGCTATCGAATGACTATATTTATACGTCTAATAGACGTCTAACCATAGCCCAAGAATAGACAATTAGACAGCTATCGAATGACTATATTTATACGTCTAATAGACGTCTAACCATAGCCCAAGAATAGACTAGTCATCAATTAGACAGCTATTAAACGACTACATATATACGTCTAATATGGGTCTAGGCTAAAACAAGGCTGATTTTGTGCTGTCAGTGAAAATCTAATAGACGTCTAACCATAGCCCAAGAATAGACGTCTAACCATAGCCCAAGAACTAGTCATTAATTAGACGGCTATTAAACGACTACATATATACGTCTAATAGACAGTCAATATGGGTCTAGGCTAAAACAAGGCTGAATTTGGGCTGTCAGTGAAAATCTAATAGACGTCTAACCATAGCCCAAGAATAGACTAGTCATCAATTACACTACATATACATGTAATAGACAACAAAATGAGGCATAAGGATTCTTTTCACTCAAATATAACAGGTTCTCATAAATGAAAATCCATCCAAACTAATTGATTATAAAGGGATTTATTTCAAAACAATTATATTAACAACTTAGACAACATTCAAACATAAAAATGATCAAATAAAATATTGGAAAATATGTAAAACAACTTAAGATACTAAAATTTTTAAGAATTGTTAGCTTTATATCCATAACCACCACCCCCTGCTCTCCCTGGTGCTTGTTTAAAATGACCAGAAATTGCATTTTTTATTTCCCATTCAGTCGCCGAAGGAAAATTGGTCATCACTGCGCCTGCCAAATGAGAAAAAGAAAAAAATTATTGCTCAAGAAAAGCATTGTTGACAATCATTTTTAACTAATTACAGTCATTCACTTTTGTAGGATGCACACTAGAGCTGGCAAATATAGTTAACGGAATATAGATTGAGACTATATAATTTATATCAATATAGACAATAATTTATATCAATATTATTAATAAATTAATATCAATAATTGAACATTTTTGCCTGCATAATGGTGATGCACTAATATATATATATATATATATATATATATATACACACACACACACACACACACACATATACAGTATATATATACACATACATATATTTTAGGGGTGTAACAATACACGTATTGAACCATTCTGTACGAGGCTTTCGGTTCGATTTCAGTACAGATTTTTAAGAAGAACTGTTCGTTAGACAATTTTTACTGCTGACCAAAATTTTTTAATTACAAATGTAGGCACGTCAAAAAGCGCGCTCATACTAGTAAGAGAAATCATAACAAATTGTGTCAACAATCGTGCTCTTTCAGGTAGTGACTGACCATAGACCTGCATTGCATGACTGACTGACTGACAAGAACAGTTTGACTTAAAAATATCAAAATTGAAACTACTTCAGAAACAAACATACCTACATCTTGGATTCCCTTAAGGTAAGCTAAAACATGCCAAAATTTAATTTCAAAGTGAACTATCCCTATAAATCATTCTTTATCACTTACTCATATAACTCTGATGAACATAAAAAGATACTAGTTCACTTAAAAAAAATCATGTAAGCATTTACTCACTTTCACTTGGTTCCAAACCTGTATGGCTTTCTTCTGTTGAACACACACAAAAAATATATATTTTGAAGAATGTTGGTAACAAGACATTTAATGGTAGTCAGTGACAAGTGTTCTGTATATTCAATTGCTGTACTTTGTTGACTGATTGCTGGATAATTTGCAATAAACAGTGTCTTTAAATCAAATAAAGTGGATTACATCACTCCAGTTCTGAGGTTTTTACACTGGCTATCTGTCTGTCAAAGAATTTATATCAAAATACTACAGCTGGTTATTAAATTAATTAACATTTTAAGGCCAAAGTAAATTTATAATCTTCTGATGCATTATGAACCAGCCAGAGCAGACCTCTCAGGTCATCTGGGACAGTAGCCAGCTACTTTTATATCAAATTTATAAGTCAAAATAAAAAAAAAGTCAAAACAAAACATGGAGAAGCAGCATTCAGTTTTTATGCACCATATCTGAAACAAATTCACTGAAAACTGAATGTATGCTGCATATTTTAATTATTTTAAATCAAGTTTTAAAGACTTTACTGTTTGCCACTACCTTTTATTAAATGGAAAGGAAAAAAATATTTTTTTATAATTTCTTTTCATGTTGCACTATGTTGCTGTTAAGTTTTATGTAAAGTACTTTAAAAAATTTGCATTAAATCAAACTCTAATCTAAAAACAAAAATATATTGGTATCTTTAATAATAATAAAAAATAGTAATGATAATATTCATAGTTTCATGCTTACCAGCTTGAATTTAGATATGGGTACACAGTTGCAATGGTTGCAATAACATGTGCAACGTTAACAACGTTAACTTGTTGGAGAAAAATATTACTCTGTAATGGTAATGTTAACATGTCACGGTTTCTACACATTATAACAACTAACTAATTTAAACAATGAACATAACAAAAATAACACGCATACTTACAAGATCGAAGTAGAAATTTGAAGGTTTTCAGAGTGTTGCTCGCCCGTTGCTCTCCGACAGCTGCCTCGTGTAAAATAAAATTGAAAATAGCGGAAATGTGTATCGCGAGATCTGGCTAAAGTGATCTAGTCGCGCAATGCCAGTAGTTCCAGTAGTCATGTCTCAGTGGTGTTTCGATTGTGCCATCTAGCGGTTGAGAAATGCCATTGCATTTGATTTAATTTGAAATGATAGACAGTCATATCGTAGATTGTGTATATGTTATAGCCTATGTTTATGTGTGACAGCAAACATTAAGCTGTGTGAGCGAAAACATTTTTAAGACTAATATTCTTATACTAGCTCGCTGGTCTGAATCAGGGCTATAGCCAAACCGTCCGTAGCCCAGATTGCTTTGATTTCGCCAGGTGGGCTAAAGCAGACCGCATATAGCCCGTCCAATTCGGAGCTAAATAGTGACTACAGATCGACCACGTCGTGAAATGACACATTGAACCTTGTAGATATCATTACCAATGCGAACGTGATGAAATATCAACCATTTCATGCACTGCCTGGCAAAAAAACTACAATTAATCAGTTTTGACTAAAAGTGGGCTACAATAGCCGGGTCTGAATACGAGCTAAATCGGCTACGCACAGCCTACACATATAACATGTAAAATAAAGCAAACCAAACAACTTGTAATCACAGTTAACTTTGCTTACATGATGGAATATCATACATCTCACAAGTTATTTTGGAAAAAATACATTTATCCAGATTAAATGTTATTTGGGCTAAAAGTGGGTTACACATAGCCGGACTATATCGGGTCTATATTTAACCCAGACGTTGAAATGACGGCTATTGCTTGCTGGGCAGCACCAGACTACAAACACAAGGAGGCTAAATAGGGGAACAAACAAAGGAGGGTAACGAGACAGACAGGTGGGACAAATTAACCAATAATCAGATAACAAGATGGGAGGGGCTAGACAATAGACACGATCACATGGCCCAAAATAACAAAACACCCATGTGCAGCACAAGACAGGACAGACATGTGACATTCACATTGTACTATTTCTATTATCTTTTTTGAATAGTAGCTGTTTAACAACTGGAAGACATTTCAAATGTAATATTCGCAATAAAATGTTGTGCTAAATTATAACACTCTTTTTTGCTTTAGTTTAGTCCACAAATAATGTGTTGATGTACACGTGATTAAATGGTTTTATAGACGTCCAGGTCTGACCGGACCGATTTTGGATCTTTTTATAACCTTTGTCAAGTTCAGAAAGTGTAAAAATAGCCTAAATGATTGCCTTTCACGATGTTACACAATATGGGTGTGATTAGTTTATATGCAGGATTATATAGGCTATACACATACATTTGGCAGCAACACATCTTATAAACATCCAGAAGAACTAAAAAAATAAACCCATTTAGACGTCCAGGGACGCGCAGAAAAGACGTGGAATTCACGGCCAGAAAAGACGTGGAATTCACGGCCAGATGACGTCAAAGACGTCGGTTCAACTTTCATTTTGGAACAATTTTTCAACCATGACGGGACGTGTCGGACGGACGTCTTTTCAACAGTTATTAAACGTCACAATGTTTGCTGGGAGCCTTCATTAATTTGTATTTATTGTAATATTGAAAATGTTTTTGTGTTTTCGTGAAATTAAATATAAGCATATTGTTTTGGCAATCCTTAACTTGTTTAACCATAGCTTTGCCATCATGCACAGGTAGGGGTGAAGTTTTTACGCAGACACACAGAGATTATTGCAGTTGAGGTTTGTGGTTTATTGGAATAAATTGTACAAACAGATGAACATACCAGTTGATTTCCTATCTTGTTTCCAGTTGTTTGCGTGTACTCTGATCTCTAATCCGTGCTCTGTTGTCTGTGGTCTGTCTGCATAAAAACTTCACCCCTACCTGTGCATGATGGCAAAATAAGGATTGCCAAAACATAAGTGAGAACTATGCTCTATGAGTGAAAATTGAGCCTGTAAAAGTATTGGAACTGGATAAAGATTGTTTTCACGGAAGAACTGATTGTTTTCTTTCATAAAACTGGACGCCGTCATTCCCAATCAACCGAACACTGACGCCAGCTGATTGACGGAGATTAGAAACTCCGAACGACAACGCGCAGGCAGAGGGGTATGTGCAACATTAAGCTTTATTGGAAAAGCCAGAAACAGCTACATTAATGGTTGACTGAAGCATATACTGTCACCACAATATCAGCTGTCTGTCTGAAACATTCTGTCATAGCCGTGTGGTTTACTGGATCACGCTAAAAGTGAAACAAATATGTCTATTGTCATGTCTGACGTTCGGTCACAAGATGGCGATGTTGCACTGGATTCTTTTCTTCTTTTTTTTTTTTTTTTTTTGTATAGCGCTTTTCACAATACAGATTGTATCAAAGCAGCTTCACAGTATTAAAATAAAATAATACAACAAAGTTTGTTTCTAGTGGAATTTATTGATTGATAGAATAAAATTAAATATCCCCAAAATATCCCCAACTGAGCAAGCCAAAGGCAACAGTGGCAAGGAACCGAAAAACTCCATCAAGCGGCCTAATGGTGTCCTAAAACTCCATCAGGTGACCTAATGGAGAAAAAAAAACCTTGGGAGAACCCAGGCTCAGTCGGGGGCCAGTTCTCCTCTGGCATTTATGAACTAGAGGCCGGATTGTAGTTTGAAACTGTGAGATTAACAATATTATATGAATGCCTGGCTGAAAAGATGCGTCTTTAATCTAGTTTTAAACTGGGAGAGTGAGTCCGAGCAACGAACAGTATCAGGAAGGCTATTCCAGAGTTTTGGAGCCAAATGTGAAAATGCTCTCCCTCCTTTGGTTCTGAAAAAGAAAAAAGTTTTATTAAACACACTGCTAAAGGTTTGGAAATGTTCATTGAAAACTGTCAGAAAATAAGAAATTTGAAATGTAAACAAGCTATGAATTAGTGGAACTGCTGAAAGAGCTCATGAAATCAAAGGAGAATGCAAATGAAGTGCAATCTAACTTGGTTAAATTAATCAACATCTGTGATGAAGCCAAAAGAAATCATGAGTCATTGGTGAAGTTACCACTGCCTGAAAATGAACTTGAAAGGCAAAATCACTGGTTTCAACTTTACAAATGGAAACTTTTGTTGGTTTTATACATGATGTAAATGTGTGGTTTTCAGAGGTTGGGTGGCATAAAAAACACACCATTGCTGAAAGTGTAAACACAGATGACATTGGACCGGATGACAGTGTTTCTAATGTGTCAAAACATAAATCACATTGGAACAGTACTTGGGCAGCGACTGATGACTTTCACAAGTCCACAAGTACAGACAAGAACGCATATTGAGAAACGGCTGGTGTGTTTGTGTGTGTTCATCTGAGCCTCATTGGTCTTTCACTGCTTGTCAATGTCAGAATATTTGAGATGACCAATCAAATCAAAGTAGGCGGGCTTTATGTTCACAGAAGCTGCTGAGCGCGAATTTTAGCAGCACGAGTCACGACTGACGCTTCATACGGTCAAGTGCGAGTTAAGAAGATGTAAGTAGCTAAACTAAACATTTTATATTTGACAGTTTTTTAGGTCATAAATGTTAAACGAATGACAAAAATAATTAGAAAACTAATGAACTTTTGTCTAATTTCGCCATTTTGAGCTGAAAATAGGCCTATATAACGTGTAATTATGTCATTGTGAGGGGACAAGAAACATTAACAAAGCCGTTTTCATAGGCACAATATTAATAATGCATGTGTACATGTTGAGAATTCATATAATACAATTTGTAGCCTTCAGTAAATTAAAAAAGTTCAGCTTTAGGAGGGGAAGAGACAGGGCAAAATCAGGAGACTGAGAGAAAAAGACAGAGTGATGGAGATGAGGAGAGAGCAGGTTTTAAATCTATTTCTTATCCTTTTTTTGGCCTTCAAACGTCTTGAAATGCACATATGTAGATAAGAGAAATCAAAATTTTCTCGGGGGAGCATGCCCCGGCCCGAACCCCCCTAAATACACATTCGGGACCTCAGTGATTATAAAACCCTGCCATATGCATGTTACTGGATGAATGAATGAAACTAGTTAATAATGAGCATTAGACCATAAACAAACTTTAAAAAAAAAAAAAAAAAAAAAATCATACCCTCATTGGGGGCTGAGCCCCCCTAAAATGAAAATCCTAGAATCGCCCCTGGAAGTAAATATTAAATTCCATAAAAAATAAAATAAAAAAATATTTAATATGTTATAGTTTGCAAACTAATGCTAAAACTAGAGAGGTGGCCGCTAGCCAAATAAAACTTAGCTAACATACAATGTTATTTTCTCATCATTAGGCCAACATTATCTACAACCAAAACAGAATTTCACATTAGTTAATTTACTGTTAATGTAAACTATGCGTTGCTCGTTGGCATATAACTCATATAAATATATATATATATATATATATATATATATATAGCCTATATATATATATATATATATATATATATATATTTATACTACAGGGCCGTTGAATGCTTGAATCTGATTGGTTGACGAACGTTCTAAGGTGTGCATTATTTTCAGGGAAACGCACGGCTAAAGTAGTTCCAGGCAGGTCTTGACCGCATTACAGTTCCATATCACTTCGCGTAGTCAACTGTAATAACGGAAAATAGGATACAATTCATACAAGAAAAAACATTTAGCCCCATGCGCCTGATCTGCAATTTTCAATGTCTAGCTTCACAATCAATGGAAACATGCAGTTTAATTTTAATAAATAAAGTATATTCCTATTTATAATCAATAGAAAATTAAACTGAATATAGGCTAAATAAATGGATAGTCCTGCAGCATGGATTTTTATTGCAGATAATATAACAAATAAATAATTATTGATAGGCCTTACTTGTTAAAAGGCTTCTTTTTTTCCCATTTATTTGGCTATAGTCTACTGTCATCTGTCAATAATAGAAAAAAAGAATGAACGAATTAATTAAAACGAATTGAATTAATAAATAAATAATAATATTGACGCACATGCTTTTCTGTCTCATTATTGCAACATCTCTCTCTAATAACTGCATTAATAACTGCATAAAGCCGAGCCGAGGACACACTTTAAGGCCGGTTATGAATGTAATTTGATGACTGATCATGCCCAAACGCGTGTTCAGCGCGTTCAGTCTGTGTTCAAAGTCGGTGTTTAAAATCTGCAGTAGATGAAAACAGTCAGAGATTGTGTCAGCTAGTCGTGTGTCCCAGCATTAGTCTGCTATCAGTGGCTCAAACCTCCGTTACTAACTCTAAAATGACGTTTTGGAATTAGCAACGGAGGCATTGGATTAGATGCGTAAGAAATTAGTCCTACATACAAGAGCGTTTTAATGACAAAAACTTTACACACGTCTTGAAATACATAATCTGAACACTGTTTCGAGGTGTGGTAACTGTAGTATAAGCGGAATAATTGACTTCAGGCCGTTGAATTATTAGAAAATAATGCACACCCGAGGTATAACGCATTACCACCTCGGGTGTGCATTATTTTTCTAATAATTCAACGGCCTGTCGTCAATTATTCCTTATATATATATATATATATATATATATATATATATATATATATATATATAACAACCATGATAGACGTGTGAACATGATGCACAAAAAAGTACAATGATTCCAGAATATGAAATTATTTTTCTAAATTATTCAGAATTCAGAACCTACCGTGCAAATACGAGATCTAGCATTGGAAAACGCGACAGGATTTACCGCGAGATGCCAGAGTAAAAAAAAAAAAAAAAAAAAAAAAGCTAAAAAAATATATATTGGTGGCATTACTTTTATTATTATTATTATTATTATTATTACTACTACTACTATAATTATTATTATTTAATATAATTCAAGATTTTAAATGTCTTAATTATAAACCAAGTGACATTCAACAAATGATAACAAAAGACAGTTTTAAAGCATTGCAATGTAGGCTACAAAGGAAAAGCACGACGAAATTAATGAGTTGAACTTTACTGTGCTTAATATAGGCCTACACGAAGTGAATGCCAGCAATCATTTAGTCATTAACGAATGCACAAAACGTGCAAACTTTTAAAAACATATTGAAATGATACACAATTGTAGTTTAAGTTCGCGCTGAAACTATATTTACCTTTTTTGAAATAATCCATTAAACCTGCTGAGAAAGGAGGAGCGTGAACTAAAATGATCGGATCCGCGCGCATGCTCGGGAAACTCACTTCCTCT
This sequence comes from Abramis brama, assembly GCF_963993115.1. Classification (NCBI taxonomy): domain Eukaryota; kingdom Metazoa; phylum Chordata; class Actinopteri; order Cypriniformes; family Leuciscidae; genus Abramis; species Abramis brama. Next base: position 69,325,442 of record NC_139963.1, on the reverse strand, counting down.
ACAGACGCACAACTATTTCACATAGATCATATGGTGCAAAAGCGCGCGAATCTCAAGCAAGCCCATTGGGCTACTCCGGCTCTGGTCGGGTGATAACAGGTGAGAAACCTGCGGGACTCATCATAACTGTTAGATCTTAGCAGGCTTATAGAGCAACTCAGCTTTTGAACTCTGACATTGACTTCTTGACATCGCTTACACTTAACAGGCACAGAAGAACAACAAATGAACAGGTAGGTCATTCAAAACTATTTTCTTATGAATGAATGAAAAATCTTTATTTCGAACCATTAAAAGAAGAAATGAACACATAAACAAATATACAAACGAGTAAAAAAAGAGAGAAAATATATAACAAAATATAAACAAAACAAAATTTTACATAGGCTAATACTCAACCCGTTTGAAAAGTGACGAAAGCCGGCTTTATCCGGTTCTTTCACACAAGTATAGCCTAAACAATGCAACATATGAAGTGCTTTCTTATTCAAAACATGCCTTGCTTTCCCCGTTATTCCTGCTGCTTTTGCTCTTACATGTTTAATATGGGGTTTCCAGCAGATTTTGTAATCAAGAATCACATTAAAAATTAATTTATTTTCTATTTCAACATATTTGATGCTCAAGAAACATTTATGATTATTATCAGTGTTGAAAACTGCTTCAGATTTTCGGGGAAAACGCGATACAAGTCCATTCAAAGGTAAAAAATTTTACTAAAAAACAAAATAAAAAATGAATAGAAATTGTATTTAACAAGGACAGATTAAAATGACAAATGACTGTAAATACAGTATATATATATATATATATATATATATATATATATATATATATATATATATATATACATATATATATATATATATATATACATATATATAGGCCTATATATATATATATATATAGCTACATATATAGGCCTATATATATATATATATATATATATATAGCCTATATATATGACATTTTGCAGTCATTTTGATTGTACACAAATAAAACTATAAATTTTACTCTTTCGAATGATGTCATATTATCTGTATGACTATAAATGACAGAGTATTAAAGTCGACATGAAATCAAAATTGACCCTATTTACTTTGTTAGCGCATATTACTAGTCTTGTGGTGAACAATTATTCCGTGCAAGTTAATACACAGAAAAAAAATAGTTTGCCGTGGTAATCTTTAATCAAAATCTGAAAAGTACTGTCCTGAAGTATTTCAATTTGGGGAGACTTTTACTTTAACTCCACTACATTTCTAAGTTAAATATCTTTTACTCTACTAAATTTTCAAAATCAGTCGTTCCTTTTTTATTCATGAGTGGATAAAAACTCAAATGATCCACCCACAGTACAGCGCACTTTGTTTTGAACTTGTTTTGTTTGCCCGTAAAACGCCTTTGGGTCTTTTCAACATGTAGGCCTACCTTTTGTTATGCTGTTATCCTTAGCAGTGATTTTTTTTATTTTTTGAAGTACCAGATGAAAAGAATTACGAGTATTAATTCTTTGCATGCCTCTGCCCTGTGCAATTTGTTCTTACAATAATTCTCCTTCTAATCTGGAAACACGTAGAGATAAGCCATTTTCATTTCACTCATTTTTTAAATGAGAAATCTAACAGTAGCTTGTAGAAAACTCTTTCACTGTGCATGTTAAAATATAGATGTGACGTTACCATGAACATTATATATGTCGTTTCACCGTAGGCTATTTCATAAACTTTTTAAGCTGAGTGCTCTGTGTGAATATCGTGAGATGGCAGTCAATCGATGTTATTATGTTGTTATGTTAATTTATTTTCTATTTCAACACATTTGATGCTCAAGAAACATTTATGATTATTATCAGTGTTGAAAACGGCTTCAGATTTTCGGGGAAAACGCGATACACGTCCATTCAAAAGTAAAAAATAAATAAAATAAAAAACTAAATAAAAAAATGTATAAAAATTGTATTTAACAAGGACACATTAAAATGACAAATGACTGTAAATACAATATATATATATATATATATATATATATATATATATATATATATATATATCATCATTATTATTATTATTATTCTTTTGTAATTTATTTTACAAATAAATGCCTATTTTAAATAAATGATGTTCTTTTTAACTTTCATCGAAGAATCCTAAAAAATTAAAGTATCAGTTTCCAACTTTCCACAAAAATATTAATACGCAAAAGCAGTTTTCAGCATTCATAATAATAACCAGTGGTGGAAAGAGTACTAAATAATTGTACTTAAGTAAAAGTATTGCGACTTAAGTAATAATTTACTTGAGTACAAGTAGAAGTACTGAAAAATAATATGACTCAAGTAAGAGTAAATAAGTAGTTTGCTTAAAAACTACTCAAGTAACTACGTTACAAAGTACTTTAGTATTATTTTTTTTATTTTTTCCCAAAATGGGGAGATGATAGCGAGATATGGAGCGCTAAACACTCTCATGTCAATTCTGTTTCATTCATACTGGAAGCCCAGTACACACTGATTCATACCTCGCGCAGAAAGTCCACAAGTGAGATTAACTTAGGCGTTTCAGGAAATGCCAATATGGATATGATAACATGCAAATAGAGACATTTGACTGAAGAAACATGAAGACAAACACATGATAGCGATATCTTATATATATATATATATATATATAGGCTATGTGTGTGTTGTGGCACAGTGATGAACTCGGAAACTTAAAAATGGCACTTTATGACAAAAAGGTTGCCGACCCCTGCCATATACTGTCAAACTCGTAACATGAAAAATTATATAAAAAATTCACAGACAACATATGTTCACATTCATGGCACAATTCAAACGGGACCAGAAAATAATTATTTTCTCACATTCACTTGCATTGACGATTTTTCAACCTAGAGGTCCACTTGGGGTTTTACGGATGGCCGGGACTTACCAGCTCTATAACTGTCCCTCTATAACCCCGCCCCTGTTGCCCAGCAATCCTGGACCCTGCAGCTAAGCGTCAATCACAAACTTGTACACATACCAACACATAAATTCAGCCTTTTTCTTAAAAAAAAAAAAGGCTTAATTATTTTAAACTTATGACCACCTCTATATATTTATTTTAATAATATCTGAAAGGACCCTAATCCTGGGCATTGAAAGTGAAAGTCTTCAGATTTACCATGTCCTATGTGAGAATGATATTTTGAGTTTTATGATTTTAATGGACAAGTGGGCCGCATGGAAAACTCCCGGTGCTTCTCACACAACATGAAGGAGAAGAGTTACATTTCATTAAACTATTCATTTTCAGATTTTGATGAAGTTAATTATTACTGTATATTTGAACAGTGTATATTTATTTTTATTTTTTTACATTTTAGTGACAACAACCACAGCTCTGCTCAGGATCCTGAAGCCGGCTCGTGTTTGGAGGACAGAAGGAACACCGTAAGTTAGATCGGTCATACAAGTATTGTTAGTTTTATTAAATACATAATGTCAAAGTATTTTGTGTAACTCTTGTTTTTTATGTTTATGTAGTTGAATTCCAAAGGGAATGACGAACCGACAGTCCGTCTCTCCTTCGTTCCAGAGAAGATGAAAGAGAAGAAGTTTTTGAAGGACCCAATCGATATATTTCATCTAAAGGGTGAAAAAAAACGTCCTGTAAAAATGCTCGACCAACCCTTTAAAGTGCGTCCTAACTGGGACATGGGTTCCGATTTTGATCATGGCCATAGGTCTATAACAATTCAAGACAACATTGGTAATGTCCTATGCATTAACATCCTAGCAAGAGCACCGATCAGAATAGCAAATTCTACTCACTATGCTGAAGTAATTTATTTTCTCATTTATACTTGGTATAAAAACCCAGTTAGGCAGGTTATCGACTTCTTAGTTGGTAAATTCACGGTACAGATGCGGCCAGACGATCTGTACTGCTGTCCAATCAAAGAAGGTGACAAAGAGATACCTGTTCATTCGAGAAGTCTTTGTTATACGACAATGAAAACATCAACAAAATTCAATAAAAACTGTTCTGAGACTCTCTGGAACTTCATTAACGGTTATCATGATAAAGTTAATGCTTCTATACGGGACGCTGCAGACGCCACTGCACTGTGTGCTGTTTTGTTCTCAGAAGTTATCAGGAATCCTAACGTGTTTTTCCTTAACCTCCTCATAATGACAAACTTTAAATCATGGCAAGACTTTAAAGACCATCATCCCATGTTAACAGGAGGATCATGGACAAAACCAGAAAAGGTTAGAAAAAGAGAAAAGGATCTCGTTCTCACTTGTGTCGAGAAAATGATGAGAGATCAAGAAAAAAAATAGGCGCTTTATTCGAGATTGCTCCTCTAAATGAAGAAGCAGATTGACCATGTGTTACAGAGCAGGAGCTCCCGCACCGCCTCCTCTTCACCACCGTCTCCGGAATATTAACATTACTCACCGAACTCCAATTCCCATAATGTCTCTCACCTGGGACTGATTGCACTACACACCTGCACCTCATTCACACACACATATAAACCACTGCCACACAGACATTCAGTGCGAAGTCTTATAACTAGCATACAGTCCACAGTTAAGGCGGTTATAACTTTTCTTAAAGAAACCCAACTGGTAGCCGAAGTAGAATTTAGTTTTTGTTGTTGTTGTTTTTTCCCCCCTCTTTCTTCCTGGAGGTTGAGGAGCTCAGGGTGGAAGCTGGAGGAGCTGAACACGCAGCGCCAGCTGAAGCTTGGGCTTTGATCCTACAGGATGTTAAAGGTTTTTTTTTTGGATGATGACGTCCCAATGTGATCACACCTCAGTCCAGTAGATTCCAGTAAAATTTACCGAAGAAGAAGTGCGAAGTCTTGATCTCCCCCGCGATATTTTTTTTCCCCAGGATGGTAGGGGAAGACTCATGAATATTAATTAGGGAAGTCATCCCTGATTGGTCTTAACCCCAGTGACGGGCAGGTTTAGGGGTGGGGTTAGGGGTAGGTCATCAGACCAATCAGGGATGACTTCCCTAATTAATATTCATGAGTCTTCCCCTACCATCCTGGGGAAAAAAATATCGCCCCTCGGCCATGATTTCTGAGCGCTATTTGCCGTGTTTGATTTTGTTATTGACCTTGGACTGTTTATCATTGCTGATTATCTTCTGCCTGCCCTGACCTGGATTGTTTATCGACTCCTGATTCTTGCTGCCTGCCTCGACCCTTGCCTGTCTACCTGGTTTGTCTCTGCCTAGCCTGCATTGCCCTGTCTGCTGTTATTGACCCTGCCTGTCTTGACCATTCTCTAATAAGCTGTAAATGGATCCCATTGTCTCTGCCTCTTCACAAATTATTATTTTTTTATTATTATTAATTATTATTAAATTATATAATTATTGATTGATGACAAAATAATCATATTTCCTCTTCATTGACTAATCTCATTCAGAGTTTAATCCTGTATCAAAAGTGTTACATTACCATCACTGTGAAACTACAGCAATGAGTTACAATGATGATTGTTTATTTTACACACAACCAAAGAAACAGAGCTGCACTGTCTTGTAACACAGAGATATAAAAAATCAGCACATGCCTCTCAACAATGGTGGCAATAATTTATTTATTTATTCATGCAGCAATGCATGCTGGGATTTTTATACTATCCTGGAACCCAGCATGCATTGCAACATGAATCTTTTGATTGTCACCATTGTTGAGATTCATGCGCTGATTGTTGAAGTCTATGTGTGTCTGAGTCAAGCAGGAGTTCAACATGTTTTAATCCACTATATGAAGTCCTTCATAATAAACAGTGCTGGATTTCACGTTGTAGATTCACAGATATACGATAAATATGAAATGCCCATAAATTCAGAGCTTATACACAGGAAGAGATCAGAGAATCAGACATGTCCAGAATGATCACGGCATCATCACAACAGCCAAAACCACCTGATCAACTTCCTCTTAACTTTTTCTTGCCATAACAAATAAGTTATGCATGAGGTAAAAAAGAGGTATTCACAAGCAAGCTGACATTAAGTACAACCTGTGTCTTTATCTAGAATGCGGACAAATGTCATTTACGTCTTCTATTCATTGCTTGTAACTGTGTTACACATTCGTAGATAAGATTTGTTGATCTTATGCCTTATAGATTCTTGAAGTGGTAATAAATACCACTATATTTAATTCTGGACTATAAATTCAGTCAGAGAGCTGTCGCAAGGTATCCCAACTGAAACTATACCATCTATCCCCATTGATAAAGCTAAACCTATTTTTAAAATAAAGGAAATATCTGAATCAGAGGTTATCAAAATTATAACCTCGCTAAGGAATTCAAAAGCAAAGGATTCATATGGTTTGGATACCTCATTTTTGAAATCGCACAGGGACGCACTTGCACATCTGATCAACCTGTCAGTTAGGCAAAGCACTTTTCCAAGCTCTTGGAAAACTGCAGTAGTATCTCCGATCTACAAGTGTGGTGATAGAACAATGGTGTCAAATTATAGACCCATTAGTATTCTATCAGTGATATCCAAGGTGACAGAAAGTAGAAGAACAGCTGAAACGCCATCTAAACTTGGGCCACACCCAATGCAATTTGAATTTCGCACAACCACAGAGACAGCAAACTGTTTCCTCCTTGAAAACATCAAGTCAAATTAGATGAGGGTGGTATTGACACGGTACAGAGAGAGGCAGACAGGTAAATGGTGAAAAAGACAGGTATAGTACGTGCAGTGTTTCTGGACCTTAAGAAGGTTTTGACGGTGTGAATCACCAGACACTATTATCAAAATTATCTTTTTTTAATTTTTCGCATGAGGCATGCAATGGATGGAGTCCTACTTAACTGACAGGGAACAGAGCGTGACAGTCATACAGGACTTTCACTTCCCATCATGCTTTGCACAGGGCTGAAGTGGGAGAGTCAATTTTTAAATAAAGCGATATTTTATGATTTTTTTTTTAGCAAGTTGAGAAAACGGTGAGACTTGTTAATGTTTGATGTTCTATTATGTTGGTATTTAAAAGTTTTGGTTATGTTAGTTAGTAAGTGTTGAGCCTGTGCTTGGATCGAGGACCTGCTACCAGGACTGATTATATAAAGCAACCACTATACTGTGGTTGAAACCAGTATCGCTTCTAGACTGCCAACACTGAACACCACATGTGTGAATATGACCACATATCTCGCAATTTTGCTTTTAAAAAAAAGATGTATTTGAACTCTTAGATATTTTAACTCTTACATTTTTTTTCTTATCCTGGAGTTTTATTCTGTCAAAATATATATTTCTTCTTGACAAGTTAATATTATGTGAACATAGAGTGTCATTCTGAGTCATTTTATGAGGGAGAATTTACTCAGTGACATCAGAACGGCCAAACTTCCACTTTTCTGTATATATTTAATGAACCTGGTGTGCTCCTAAATAATCTAAAGATAGACAGGTAGAGGGCGCTACATATCCAACTAAAGAATGCCATAAGAAACATGTAACCTGGTTTTGTCTCCATTACAATGGACAAAACCTTTCTGTAAATGTGTTATTCAACAATAAATCGAGGAATCAATGTAAGCATTAGATGCTTACTGATAGTGGCACCTGGTGGCCGAAGGTTGGAAAAACTCTTAGGTCTTCTCAGGAAGGATCTAAGATGTTAACTTATCCACCCTACTCTGTTTTTTTCTTCCACTTTACATTTCAGGACTTCCGTATTGTTCTGTATTAGACTGCTGAACTTGTTCTACTTGTTTCTGCTGGCAGTCTGCTGGCAGCAGCTCTGTGTTAATGCATCATCGAGAACATTGTGAATTTGCATTTCCTTCAGTCCAACTTGTGCTTTTGGTGTAAAATGATAATTCAGCTGTTACGTTTGTGACGTAATGCAGCTACGTTTCGTCTGTTGTGGTTTCTGCTGTTGTTGTTTTCTTCCTCCTGTAGGATTGGTCCTGGATATAATGAGAAGCCATTGGTGGTTGGACCAGGGAAGGACTGGACTATAAATTCCCCGGAATTCCTCTGGATGGAGCTTTCTGCCACTTTGACTGCACATGTTGTTGTTGTACTGTGCATAGATATCATATAATAAAGGCTAGATGTCTTACGGCGGAGTCACTTCCGGCATCACCGGCGGCCATCTTAGTACAGAGAAGCTGTGAATTAAGGTGAGTGATCAGCAGGCACACAAATCCTCTTATCTTGCTGAAATCTGGACGGATTTTCAAACGGTTTGGTTTCTTACAAACACTGTTAGACTTTTCTGTCATTTCTACAGTTATTTACTTTAAATTCCCCAGTATTATACTGCTATTTCTCTTTACAGTAAATAACTGTGATTCCCATTGCATCATGGGAATTTTCTGTGACGTCTAACACCACATACAGAGACTTACTGTATTTTTTTAAATTTGCTGTATACTACTGTATTTGACGTAACTGCCTCTCTGGCTGGCACCATTCCATCGTGCTTTTTATTTCCTAATTTTTGCCTTACACCGCGTGTCTACAGCGCTATAATAGCCAGAGGCTGTCTATATTGGACACATTGAAGCGACCGGACCTTTAAATGCAAACCTGTTTATCCCTTGTCAGAAATAGCGCGAGCGCTTGGACTCGTATCGGACTAAGTCAGAAATATAACGGCTGCGGCGCATCAACACTGTCTGGGATTTGTCGTGTCGCGTCAGAGCATCCAGTGTAGGTAATATCACTGGGGTCTGTCTTTTGTTGGATCGCGACGTTCGTGTCTGGACCGGGGATGAGACGGAATTCACTTCACCGAGAGAGAGATCAGCAATCAAGGTAAAAAAAAAAAAAAAAAAAAAAAAAAAAAAAACATTCTGTGTGTGCTGACAGGATTGTGCCCAGTTTAACCTATGTTATAACGTTAACGTTAGCCTAACGTTACTCGTCGTCAACATGGCGGTAACGAACTTTACCATGGTAAACTGAGCTAACGTTTCATTTTACACACTTTGTTAGATTATTGAATTGTCGAGTTAAAATATGCCAACGAGCAACGCGTTTACATTAACAATAAATGTGAATAAACTAATGTGAAATTCTGTTTATAGCCTAATGTAGGCCTACTGATGTTTTAGCATTAGTTTGGCACATTGGCCTTTATAGTTTTAGCATTAGTTTGCAAACTATACCATATTATAGTTTTTTTTTAATGGAATTTAATATTTACTTCCATTTTTGTGTTTAAAGGCAACTGCAACAAAGCGCCAATTCGCGCCAGTGACTTCTAGCAAGATTCCAGAGGTAGGCCAGCCCATTTGTGATATATTTTGAGATAAGTTTGCTGAAATGATTAGCATACGCTATGTGAAAATTGCTTTTGAGCCACTGGTGCAGACTAGGTAGCTTACAATATCTTATAAAATCTCTATACAATTGGCTAACTTTATATCAAATAAGTGACCTTTGCATTATGTCTAACTTTATTACACAGCAAATTAACCAATCAGAAGATGGACCATTGTCTTTGTTCAGTCTCACCAGATTAAATGTATCCAGGTAAGCACTGCAGTAAAACTCTCACTAATTCATTCATACCAAATCTAGCATTCTAAACAACTTAAGTTTATATTTTTGCATTATGAATTGCATTATGAATTTTTGCACATGTACTTTTAAATAACCATAACATGCTCAATTTTATATGATATCTATGGTAATGTGTGTTAACTGGTGAACATTGTAGCACAATATATTGTGATTGCTGTGCTCCTCTTTATGGTAACAGAGTGGTGTTAGCCACTTGTGATCTGTTTTCAAAAACATCAATGCCTTAATGATTCCACCTGTAAGTGTACTTAATTTGAGAAGCAGTAGGGGGTAAATGTCCTATTCTTTTTTTTGTAGGCCAAAAGGCCGCTACTTTTGCATGACAATGAAGACAAACTTTTCATTAAAAAGAAAGAAATTTAGCAAAGAAAAGAAAATGAAATCATTTCAGATAATCATGGAATAAAATCAGTTTGGCAACAACATATACAATCATTGAGTCTGCAAGATATTCTCACCTGTAGATGTGGAAATCCCCTCTGATATTCCTGATTCACTCACTCCGCACTCATTAGAGCAAATAAAATAATACAAGAGCATGAACTATACCAGACAGGGGTATTCAGTTCAAGCTCCAAGAGTTCTGGACTGTCTAGAAATAGTTATAAACGTCCATCAGAGCAGCAGAAGGCTATAGCACTGTGTGTTACATCCGTGTGTTGGGTGTGCCAGATGTATTTCCTGCTTCTCGTGTTCACTTTCACTTTCTTAGGTACACCTGATTGATTCAGGTTTCTTTTTTTTCTTTTCTTTTTAGCGCAATTTTCCACCGGACAAAATTGCGATTGTTAACTCGTGATTTCTGTTCTGTCTGTGCGCACCAATCTTGCACTTCTACTCCTCAACCAGACCACCTAGAGACTTCGGGTTTTCGGCATTATGTTAAGGAAGGTCTAATCTCGGGAACGCACAAAACAACAAAAAAAAAAAAAAAAAAAAAAAAAAACGGAAAAGATTTACTATCTCTTAGTGTTGTGATCCCATGAGGTCAGAAAATTGCGCTAAAACACTCACCGAGTTTTTATTACTTGTTTATCATAACAGACGTAACACAGAATGACCATAATACATTACATGCCAGATAGCAACATTGTTTCGGCCCACATCTGGCACTTGTGAGATGATCTGGGCCACAAGCAGGCCATCGCAATGCCACATGTCAGCCGAGAGCAAAGAAATAAACCAGAACTGGACCTCATCTGAGCCACAAAACCTGTGTATATTAAATATGAAGTCATCTCAGCCTTAATAAGCCTGTTAACAAGCAGCATCACTGAAGGAAAGAAGAGAACAGAAAAAGAGACGAGCAGAAACACAAGAACTACAACTGACTTCAGACACAGCCTTAGATGAAATCAACTGAAGAGAAAAGAAGACATTAAATCTGTGAAGATCTCAGCAGAGGAGGATATTAAACAACTCCACAAATAAGATCTTCTCTGACAGAAATAAAGTCAGTCTGGTTAGTAATAAGTGAAGCTGGTAATGCTATTTGTGGAGTTGTCCAAGGAGATAACCAGAAAAATAAGTCAGTGAAAGTAACTGTGCAGAACTGAAGAAACTGAACAGAGATCGTGGAAACAGATTCCTGGTTTCTAATAACAGTGAAAAACGAGACAAAACTCAAGAGACCCGATTGTTAAACAAGATAGAAGAGCTGGAAAATAGGTTTTGTCCTCTTTACTACAAATTGATTATATGGCACATCCGGGTTTATGTCTTCTCAATGATGATTCTGATCTCTGTATAAGTTCATTGCAAAAGAGAATGTTGTTTGCTGGGTTTACAGCTGCAAAGAAGACAATAATGCAGAACTGGTGTGCAAAAACATATTGGATTCATAGCTAACATAAAATAGTGACTTGTGAATGTACAACAGCACGGATTAATGAGGCTAAAAAATTTATATATATATATATATATGTATAAGGTGGCCCTTATTTTTCAAGTTTTGATTTATAATTGTCTGACCCCCTCAAGTTGTTCCAATACATGAAAAATTCAGGCAAAATATGAGCTCATTTGAACAATATTTAGAGGTGGCTCGATGACGTTGAAATTTTGTATAATCAGTTATTATGCTCAATTTGTGATAATTACCACTTGCCTAATTTTATCTCAATTATTTCAATTACATACTTGCTTATTTAATGGCAATTCTGAATTTACACCTATTTTGCACAAAATATATTCTATGCATTTCTTGCAGAAGCATAAATTGTGTTAACGACGGGCTAACGAAGCCACTTTCACAGAAATGCGTGGTGTTAAGAAACTCTGAACTATTGACTTTGAACTGTGCAAACTTAGTCCAGGCAAAGTAGCGTTTTACAACAGACTAACTGTAAAATATTTTTTTGCAGCTTAGATCATTTCTATGAGGTGTCCAGAACAACATACTAAAAGTCCTAAGAAATCCTAGTTGAGGAAAAATGTTAAATTCTCATCAATCCGAGATGTGTGCCAATAAGGCCAGGCAACAATACACCCCAATAGGGCTATTTTTTTCCTTTACTCCCATCAAAATGAAACTTTACACAATGAAAGTACCCACGAAAAGTAATTTTTTTTGTATTAAAAGTTTATTTGAAAATTAATTTTAATATGCAAATGAGCTATACACTAATCGAATATGCCCAAAATACACCCAAATAGGCTTCATTTTTTCCTTTACTCCTACCACAATAAAACTTTACATAGTAAAAGTATACATGAAAAGTAACTTTTTTTTGTATTACAAGTTTCTTTTGAAATGAATTTGAATATGCACATGAGTGCCACACTTATTGAATATGTCCTAATTTGCATATAGGCAGAAATACCATTCAATATGTATGACAAATACATCGGCCCGATCTTCATCCAATCATCTACTGCCAATGGGTGAGGGCAATGCTGCTTTTAGACTGGCCTCTAACCTGAAAACTGCCTGGCTTGGTAGTACCTGCCAGGGGTATACTATAACCCCCACCGGTATAGTCTTCAGGGTCGGTAACAACAGGTAACAACAACAGGGGAGGTTTCTTTTTGGTGTTTTTTTTATTTTATTTTATTATTATTCTTTTTTTCTTTAACTAACCTAGATATTGCTGTTGCTAGCTTCTCATAACACTGCAAAGCTACTTTACAAACGGTGGAAGTCTGATGTGTGGCCCGCCTGGTCTGAAATACTTGCTGACTACAAAAAGAGAAGCAGTTTTGGTGTCTGGCAAAATTATTTTAAAGAGCTGTAATGTCTGGAAAGTGTGTCTATCTGGTTTTTCATCTGTCTTCTGTGTGAGAGTGAATCGTTTAGTTAGTAAGAATGACTTCTGCCTGTAATCTCGTAATCTTACCAACAATACCAATCATTTGTAAATACCAGCCCAAAATGTAATCTCACCATGTTACTAATGACTAAGATGGCGATTCTGACTTTCTTCTGATGTTATCTGTGGGGGAATGTCATTATTGGGTAAGGCTTGTTCGCAAAAAAAAAAGAATTTAGAAAGCAACTGGAGGCAAGATTGTGCAATCAATTCTTAAGGTCAATATAAGTCTTTTTGTGGCAAGTGACCCAGGTAAGTGTGGCAAGTGACTTCAAATTTATCGTGTTTATGCATAGGTTAACTTACTGAATGGACATGAATGTGTTAGTTATTTGGCCCCTGTTTTTTCTACTTGTGACTTTTCTTCTACTTGTGGCCATAAGTCAATTAGGCCTAGTGTTGAGCTCATTTGCATATTTAAAATAGATTTTTCAAAGAAACTTGTAAAACAAAAATGTTACTTTTCATGTATACTTTCACTGTGTGAGGTTTGATTGTGATAGGAGTAAAGGAAAAAATAAGTCCATTGGGGTGTATTCTGGACATATTCGATTAGTATATTGCTCATTTGCATATTCAAATTCATTTTCAAAGAAACTTCTAATACAAAATGTTTTACTTTTCTTGTAGACTTTCATTGTGTAAAGTTTTATTGTGGTAGGAGTAAACGAAAAAATTAAGCCTATGCGGGTGTATTTTGGGTAGCCTATATTCAATTAGTGTATAGCTCATTTGCATATTCAAATTCATTTTCAAAGATTTTGATAGGAGTAAAGGAAAAAATAGCCCTATTGGGGTGTATTGTTGCCTGGCCTTATTGGCACACATCTCGGATTGATGAGAATTTAACATTTTTCCTCAACTAGGATTTCTTAGGACTTTTAGTAGGCTATGTTGTTCTGGACACCTCATAGAAATGATCTAAGCTGCAAAAAATTATTTTACAATTAGTTCTATTTTTGGCTCCAAAATGAGTTACTTTGCCTGGACTAACTGTGAAAAGATGCGTATCATCAGTTATCTTACAATAGTCCAAATGTATGTTGTGTAAGATATATTTGGTTAAATAATTAATATAGTACTCACATTGAACTGTGATCAAGTAATAGGCTGTGATTTGATGCATTCTGCAAACTGTGTATAGTATTGAATACAATGCTCAATGCTAAATGTTTTAGAATGAAGAATTTTGCTGACTTGTAGAATTGCCTACAAAAACAGCAAACTGTTCATTTCTGTTTATTATTTTAGACCTTACTCTCTCCTGAGGATTTATTTCCATCTATTGTTCAGCCTTTTGATATATGAAGGAAATAAATACTTTTACTTTTTCTTTGTTACCTCCCCTCCCGACCCCTAGACTGGGAGGGAAACGTGACACGGATCGCTATGAGACTTTAGTAAGATCCAAGTGCAGCTTCACTGGAAAATCCAGAATCGTAGTCACATGCCAGACAAAGGGTTAAAACTAGTGATGTGACATTTGGACGAAGCTCAGAGCTTGTGTCCAGAAAAAATGGGCGTGCCCGATTCCAGGCTTGTGTTGTTTACTTGGAAATCACGTGACTAATGACAAACAATGACACTGGTTCAGAATGAATTTGTCTGCTATTTCTTTGCACAGTAGCTAGGTGTCACTAGTGAGCAAAGCTTCGAGTAATGAACCTTTGGCTGAAGCAATGGGCTGCGAGGTCTCAGTGGTTCAGGAAGCCTCATTTTGCCATCACTAGTCATGCAAACAATCCACAAAAACACATAAGACAAGGGAGAGTGCTCAGACGTGCAGTGTGACAACTACAAAACCTGGATGAGAAATGACTTATTTTGTGGGGTGGGGGGTGGGGGGGGGTTAATGGCGGGTTGCGAACCAACTTTAAAGGTGCGAGGTGGAGTGTGAAAAGAATGAACTAAATACTCCTATATCCCATTATATAACCCACTATTCTTAATAAATCTCATGATTGCATTTATTTGTTTTCCTGAATTTGGACCATCATTTAATAAGTTGGTTATAGTGAATTCCTGGCACTAATTGTAATTCTTCCTTAAGAATCCTCCTTTCTTTATTATAAGCCTTACATTTCTTCAAAACATGTTCTACTATCTCCTCTATTAAACAGACATCACATAAACCTGTGTTATGCTTCCCTATAATGTGTAAAGTATGATTTAGATTTGAATGTCCTATTCTTAAATGTGTGAAAATAACTTGCTCTCTTCTACTTAAGTTGTGAATTATATTGCCTCTCTTTATGGTTTTTTGGACCTTGTAATAGTGCCGACCTGTATGACACGAGTCCCAAACTGTCTGCCATTTCTTATTGCACGCTTCTAAAATAAAATGTTTTCCTTCTGATCTACTGAGTGAAATGTTTATATTTGGTTCTTTCATTTTTAATGATTCTTTGGCTATTTTGTCAGGTGAATGCAATAATTCATGATGAGTCCGGTCAAAGGATTATGGGGACTGAAGTTCATGACTGAGTGGCAAAGGTCAGAGGAGGAGTGCCCTCTAGTGGTCAACCTGGGTACACCAGCTGGTGACTGAGACAGAACATAACAGGATTAAAGACAATGTTGTAGCTTTGTGGAGTTAAACACGAGACAGCAGATCACCTGGACCTTTTATTCCTCTCCGGATATACAAAAGAACAAACATGAACAAAATGATCCTTGTTATCTATCATGCATTAGCAAAAGGGAAAAAGCATGAAACATACATTTGAGTAAAGAATAATAAAAAAAAAAACACATTAAACAAGAAAATAATACAACAGAGAAACCATTCCCGATGCAAAAGAACAAACCAGCAGCCTCTGACGGAGTTGCACTTGTTCTCTCTATTAAAACAAATATCTACACCAGTCGTGCTTCATGTCCACATCTTTAGCAGAAGACAAGAATATAACTCAGACAGTGGAAAATGGCAAAACATAGTCACATAGGTAAGTAAATTAACATTATACACATGAATTGGAGTAAACATATAGATATAAGATAAGATGACAATGCAAAAGGGAAGAGGAGGAGACAACAGAAAGTGGGGGAAGTGTGGAGAAAAGGATTGAACGGAGAGGTGGCGGATTGCAAACAAACTGTAGCGTGAGTGTAGTAATGGGTAACAGTTCAGATGGTGATGATAGTGACGGATGGCCTTCAGATATGAGGGTTAATCAAACTAAAAAGGCAAGAAGCAAGTAGTGGAGGAGAGAGTATGTCAAGACAAACAGCCAAAAAGATTACAGTGAAAGTAGGTCTGATGATGACAAGCAGGAAGAGTGGAAAGTTATTATTACGCTCAGTAATGATAAAGGCCACTTTCATCCAGTACAAATAACTAAACCAACTGAGAAGGAAATAGGGAAAATAAAATATGCTAAATTGCTGAAAAATAGAAGAATTCTAATTTCAAGAGTAAACGAGAAGCAACAGGAGATGATACTGAAAATGAGCCTTGGGGGTGGAAAGATAAAAGTGCACATACCAGGAATGGCAGCAAAATTAAGAGGAGTGATTTCAAACATACCTTTGGAAATGTCCATAGAGGATGTGAAGTATGAGATAAAAGGTAGAAAAGTACTAGAGGGTAGTACTTTAGCAGGGTTAAAGGTAATGAGATAATTAAGTGATTAATTAAGTGATGAGTGCCCATTATTGAAGACACCTGATGTTAACAAGCAGAATCACTGAAGGAGAAAATCACAATGTTAAGTCACCATTATGGTGATCAGTGTTTACTTTAGTTGAGCTCTTGACCCTTACATTTTTAACTTTAGATTTAGTTTGGCTGCTGTATTTATAACTGCCAGATTAACAAAAAGAAAATGTGATCTGATGGTGTTGGTTATGTTTTGACATAATCATCATTTGACCTGAATCACTAAACTCATTTAGAGCCTAATCTCTGACTTAGATTTATATTGTTGATTACAGCATCACTGTGATTCTACAGCATAAGATCCAGAGTTTCCAATATAATCCAAAGGATTTCTTAAAACTTGTTCTGATAAAAAGAAAAAAAGTTTTGTTTAGGCACACACAGATATCAAGAATGAGTGAATGAATCTCAACAATGGTGACAAACAAAGTATTAAATTAGGAAAAGGAAATTAATAAGACAATTCAGATCATAATTTATTCATACTGTAATGCATTATGGGAGTCATGAATGAGTTTTGATTGGTGGTACCCAGAATGCACTGCAAAATGCTTTATAATTGTCACCATTGTTGAGATTCACAGGCTAATTCGTGATGTCTTGGTGTCTAAAAATAACATCTTTTGAACAGAACTATTAAGAAATATTTTGGATTATATAGAAAATGTTAAAAATCGTATGCTGTGGAATCACAGTGATGGTGTAATCAACAAGGTAAACATAACTCACTAAATGAGTTTAGTTATTCAGGTCAAATTATGATTATGTCAAAACATAACCAACACCACCTGATCACATTTCCCTTTGCTTGTCTGACAGTTATAACTCAGTTACAACAGCCAAACAAAATCTAAAGTTAATAGTTTAAGTGTCAAGTGCCCAACGAAAGCAGACACTGATCACCATAATGGTGACTTAACATTTAGTTTGTTAACATCAGGTGTCTTCAATAATGGTCAATCATCACTCAATTAATCACTTAATTATCTCATTAACTTCAACATTGTTTTAGTGTTCATTTAACACTCATATTTTAACACTTTAACACTCTTGATTGTGGAGTCAAATCCCAGGAGAGTTAATTTAACACTGGTGTTCTTGCTGTGTAGGATAACATTCTCTAAAAACATCCTCAAAATGTTACATTTAAAATGTTCTAGTTATGTTAACACGTCATATTACAAGAGCGTTTTCTAAAATACATTAAGTCATCTCAGGCCTCAGTGATATCCTCAAAACATTTTTTGAATGTTGATTTGATAATGTTCCTCCTCTGTTATTATGGAACATTGTGGCAATGTATTATTGAGATCTTTTATCTCAACAACATTCCCAAAACATCCTAAAAATGTTACAGTTAAAACGTTATATCTTAGTTAACATTTAACCTTAAAAACCTAAAGAAAACATCCTTAAAACATTCTTTGAACATTACATTCATTTTTGTTTTCCTTAAAACATTAACCAAACTTGTAGGAAATGTTAGCCAACGTTCTGAGAACGTTCCCTGCTAGCTGGGTCTGTGTTACTTGAAGATAATGCCTTCTGAAGTCCAAATGGTCTGGATCAAATATAAAATTAGGGAGTATATAGGGAAGGTGCTTCAAATGTCAGAGAATGGGACATACAGCACAACAATGTAAATGGGGACAAAGGTGTGCAAAATGCGGAGGAGAACAAGACTGTGGAAAATGTAAAAAGGATGCTAAGCAAAAATGCTGCAATTGTGGAGGTGAGCATAGTGCTGCATATGCTGGATGTGTAGTTCAGAAACAAGCTAAAAAAGTACAGAGCTATAAGGTTGTGAATAAGGTGACATATGCAGAGGAATTAAAGGGTATTGGCAGTTATGAAAAAAAAACAAAAAAACAGAACAATAGAGGATCAGGAAAATCTGAGTGACAATGCAAGGTATTCCCCGGAGTCCAGGAGCGAGTAGACCAAGGAAGGTCAGCACCTCCACAGCAGCAATGCAAACACATTGATTGTAGAAAAGAAGAGCTTTATAGCTTTTATATGTAAAGTTTTTAATGTTGCTATATACAACAAGAAAGAAAAAGCAATACAAATAAGACAGTGGTGGAAGCTGCAGAAGAATTTCTAGGCATCAAAAATGTAAAAGCTGAAGATATACATAATATGTTGAGTGCTAACAATGATGGGGGTCTCAGAGTGTTATTTAATATTATGGTATGGTATGCCATCTCTTACAATGGAGTGCTAGAAGCTTGATTTCAAATGGTGTTGGAAAGGCCGAGTCATGTGCGCATGCGCTACTTACTGTCAGTCATCATCAGCAGAGAGCGGGACTGTACAAGCAAGACTGTGTGTGCAAAGTGCGTCAATAAATATATGTAAGTTGACTGTTCACCTAGTTTGGAGATCAATACTTGTTAAGGAGCTGTAAAGCCTTGATGTCATACTTCCATAAAGTGATGCATGTTTAAGAGAGATGAATCCGTTAATCGCGTGAGGTTGAGGGCTCGTGAATGTGCCGTTTATGTTCGATATTACTTGCAATTTATAATATTTATATTGCACCCAGTGTTTGATTGTACATATGTATGTGTGATCATTACATTAGTATTTAAAACTCTTGTTATTTCGAGTTTAAGGACGCGATCTTTATGATTATGTGCCGTTCATTTAAATTACCTCAGATTTAGTTTCGGTTTTGAATGTTATGCCATTTCTGACCACCGGGTGGCGGTGTTGCATATTTTCGTTGCTTGTATATTGATTTCTTTATTTAATATAGAATCGAACCTGATAATTCTTTATTTGAGAAATGTAGATTTGGAAGTAATGTTTGTATAATAATTCTAGAGACATTTGTTAATATATATCTTTATTTCTTTCCCTTTGTAGACCACAAACACACACACATCTAAATACTTTAAGCAACCTGTGTACTGCTGTGTTGTGCATAGCCAAAACTGTCAACAATAAACCACCTTTGCATGGAACTGATTCAATCTAGTGTGTTCTGATCGACACCCCATTGAGGAAAGCTAGAAATAATAAATCATCACCTATTACAGTCCAATCCTTCTATCGAATAAATGGGCAAGAATTGAAAAAGTTTGTTGCAGACTCTGAGATCAAACCTGATATTGTTTGTGTTCAGGAAACTTGGCTTTAGCCTCACCTTGATTTTATTTTACCTGCATGGGTATGAGTCTGTCAGGCTTGATAGAGGTGGAAACCAAGGAGGAGGATGTGCAACATTTGTAAGGGATGGGATATCATTCAGAAGAATAATGAATTCAATATAAATAGAATGTGTGATTACTGAAGTATATCATTTAGACGGGAACTTGGTAATAATCAGCCTCTATAATCCGTGTAAAAAAAATAAGCCTAGAAGTCTTAGAGGAAATAATTGGGAGACAAAGAAAAATAAAAGAAATCTGGTGCGGAGACTTCAATGCACATAATAGTCTTTGGGGAAGTAAGCGCACTGATAATAATGGAGAAGTAATCAAAGATTTGATGGATGTTAGGCAGCTAGTTTGTCTAAATAACGGAAACGGTACAATAATTGACATACGATCTAACACAATGTGTTGTATTGACCTTACTCTAGTTTCTAATAATCTGGCGAATTCTTCTGAGTTGAATATTATAGACAGCACAAGTATTGGAAGCGACCACTTTCCAATAATATGCTCTATAAATGTTGAAATAGATTTCCAAGAAAGGCCTAGGCATAAGAAGTGGGATTTTGCAAAAGCTGACTGAAATTTTTTTAAAGAAACATGTTGTGAATCAGCAGATTCAATTACAGTGGAGGGTGATATTGAGGAATGTGCATTTGAAGTTTCAAAGTTATACAAATACACATGGTGTGATCAGAAGGAACAGAAGGGAGGAGATAGTTTTAACCAGACTGAGGTTTGACCACACAGGGTTAAATAAAACATTGGCTATGTTAGGTAAAAATCAATCAGATGAAGGTTTGGAGTGCAAAAAAACAAACAAAAACAACAGAAAATGCAGAGCATATATTGTTACATATAGAGAAGTATAGAGAAGAGATGATTAAATTAAAACAAAAGATGAGTCAGACAGGAAGAAAATGGAACCTTGAAGGTGTATTGGGAACAACAGGATAAGGGGAAGAGGATACACAGAATGATGTTGTGGAATATCTGAAGAGTACAGGGGTATATTATAAGATCTAGGGACATAAATATATATGTAATATTAAAATAGTTATATAGGAAAGTTTTTTTTTTTTTTTAATAAGTAAAATAGATCATTGAATCATTACCCATATTGCATACTCCGGTACAGTAGGTGGCGGTATGCACCTGATAAGTCGTGGATGCAATCTGCCATAAAACTAAAAGAAGAAGAAGAACAGAAGAACAGTGATGTTGATTTGTGACATCACAACAATGGGGAAGGCACTCACACTTGATCAGGCAGCTCTATCAGGTATATAAATGAACAATTGTGTTAAGTCTACTAAATGTATTTAACAGTGTACTTTATGTCCATCCTTTTAATGCACTCTTCTAAAAATATATGACTATCTACTCTAATTCATTGTTGAAATATAAACATTTAAATCGTCAGTCAAATGTAGTCAAAAATAGTCACACATTCATTAAATAATGGAGACATCATCAACAGTTTAGTTAGAAGAAATATATGTAATATGTAATATTTATTCATCAAAATGCTCCTCTCTAGGAGTTTATTGTCATCGAATGGCTTTTCTGAGGTAAATGTGACGTTATGTGAGATACCAGATTATTTATTACAGATTATTGTTGAATTATTGTACGGTTGAAACACTGATTGATGGATTACATGAGACGAGATTGAGTTCAGTATCTTTCAACATTCCTTCTGATGTTCATTCGGTGAATGAGGATCATCAGATCCGACCTTCAGATCCCTGTGTGAAACAGATTCAGATTAATCTTCATCAGCTGTACGTTACATCATCATCATCATCATCATCATCATCTGTCTCATCTCTGAGATGATCATGTGACGAAGTGAAATGAGTCTTTCTCTCAGTTTGATTCACTCACCTGTTGTCTGGATCATCATCTCGTCTGACAGATGAACCTCTGAAAACACCTGACAACACACTGACACTTATTATACACACTATTATTATATGAGGTCAAATCATGAGTTATATTTTCACCTCTTGGGTTTCTTACACCAAAATCAATAAAAATATGAATTCATACTCTAGAAAGCTGTTCTACTAAAGTGACAGAATCATAAATATTCTGTTCAAATGAATGTAAATGTGATTGACGCTGAGCTCTTGTGAAATAGTGTCAGATATAAAGACTGAAGTAGGACGTTATAAGATCAGTCTGGACTCACCTGAAGATCCTTTTACGCAGCATAAAACAGATGAAGATGATGAAGATGGAGAGAGCAAACAGCCACCACAGCTGATCTATACAAGTGATCAAATATCAGATCAGCTGATCTATAATGATTAATCAATATTAGAGTTTATGTTTAAAGCTCTTGATGTTTTACCTGAGTTCTGGAGAGACGGAGTCACTTCATTCACATCTTTAAAACACACAACGATCACAAATATCAGAAATATGACAGAAAACATTCACACTGGATTGAGTCTGAATCAGATCTGAGTCAGTGTTTTATTAGTGAATTAGACACACGTTTATCAGCTGAAACTCACCTGAGTTTGGAGTCGCTGCAGTTTCATTCCTCACTGAAAAACACATTCACAATCATCATGATTCACTTACAGAAGATCCAGTTCAACACAGTACACACAATACCGATAACCAATAGTTCTTTATATTTGAAAGCCGATAACTGATATATTGGACGATAAATCTACATTTTTTGAGCCTGATTACAAAAAAAAATCTCACCAAGGGAAGCCAAGCACACAATTATGATGTTCTCATTATAATTTTCTGAAGCCTATCCAACTTAATTTGCAACATGGAAGTAATTACGTCCTTTTAACAAACTCCATCTCTGCATACGCTGTGAGTTTGGGTTGCTTATGACATTCATATGGGAACGCAATGTACGCCATTTCTCCAGATTTATAATGTAAGTCATCTATAATAGACCAACACAGGAGAATACATCTGTATGTAAACTGTTCAATCATCGCGACTTCAAAATAAAAGTTTAAACCCTCATGAGTTTGCGTGTTTTGATGTCCACATGTTATTATTCAAGAAATGACAGTGGCTGTAACATTTCTATTATAAAGAAGAAGTTATTAAGAAATAATAGTTTAGTGTGATAAAAACGGGGTTTTCGTGTGCCAGTAGATGGCAGGAGCTACACTGGATGTAACACGGGTCTCATTTAGTGCTAGCCTGGCAAGCCAGACTACATCAAGATGTTTAGTCTGGCAACTCACCATAGACACGCTCACTCCGAGGGGCGGGATAAACGGCTGTCTTTCAAATTCCCTCTGCACGCAATAGGACAGCGCTTCAACCAACCAGAGCGTTTTCCCAACAGCGGAGCTAGTTGATAGATTCATTCAACTTTTGCCATATCTGGCCGGCAGAACGACGAACACATCTTCCTTTTTTAAAGAATGACTTAAGTGCCGTTCTTTGCTCTTTTCTCAAAGAAAAACTTAACTCCAAGTCCTCCTGAGTCGCGGACAAAGCCGATTCGAAAGACTGTTCTCCAGCAGCCGTCATTCTTTGTTTTCAAGTCGCAGGCAGGTAACCGTCGCAACTCTGTCGTCATATGTTAAGCCCGCCCCGCCTACTCTATAAGCGACGTGATTGGCCTGACCCAATTTAGGTTTTTGCAGCTAGAAGGTCTATTGAGAGTGTCTAGACCCACCTGGCTGCAAAATACATTTTGCTGCCGCTAGGGTGCGTCTAGATTTCTAGGCTAATTTAGTGCCAGTGTAGTAACGGACTTTTCAACAATTTTATTGAAAACGAACTTGAGGAGCATGAACCCCAGATGACTATTTTATTTAAAATGTAAAAATAAAGGCATGCCTCTTACAAAAGCCTGCTTCAAATAAAAGCCTGTTACCTTCTGCAGTTCAGGTAAATAAACCCGTTTTTATTTGAGGAATTACGGTTTCGGCCAAATTTACTTCAGGCCGACGCCAATAACATAAAAATGATCATATATCCACCGATACCGTATATCATGTCATGTGTGTCTCTCACCTCTGAACATGGTCTTAAGACTGTGATGAGACTGTGATGAAAGAAAGACACATTAGAGAATGATGTTAGTGAAATATTAAATATGAAAACAGAGGAATGATGTGTTGAGAGTTGATTTACTCCTGAAGCGTCACAGAGGATCTCATGAAGGACATTCACACAGCGAGACGTGACGAGACGATCAGACGAGACTGAAATAACAGGATCCATCAGTCTGTGTGGTTTTGATGGATCTGCTATCAGACGCCCGTCCTGAACACACCAAACACAAGAGGATCAAGTGTGAGTGTGTGATCAAGTGTGAGTGTGTGTGTGTGTGAGAGAGAGAGAGAGAGAGAGAGAGAGAGAGACAGAGAGAGTGTGTGTGTGTGTGTGTGTGAGGGAGAGAGTGAGAGAGAGAGAGAGAGAGAGTGTGTGTGTGTGAGAGAGTGTGTGTGTGTGTGTGTGTGTGTGTGTGTGTGTGTGTGTGAGGGAGAGAGAGAGAGAGAGAGAGAGAATGTGAGTGTGAGTGTGTGTGTGTGTGTGTGTGTGTGTGTGTGTGTGATAGTCACCTCTGAGAACCAGCTCTGCTCACAGTCAGTGTGTGTGTGTGTGTGTGTGTGTAATAGTCACCTCTGAGAGCCAGCTCTGCTCACAGTCAGTGTGTGTGTGTGTGTGTGTGTGTGTAATAGTCACCTCTGAGAGCCAACTCTGCTCACAGTCAGTGTGTGTGTGTGTGTGTGTGTGTGTGTAAAAGTCACCTCTGAGAGCCAGCTCTGCTCACAGTCAGTGTGTGTGTGTGTGTGTGTGTGTGTGTGTGTGTGTGTGTAAGGGCCGTTACATAGTCAACGCGAGCGACGCTCTCCCTTTCATAGTCTAAACAGTGGACGCAAGCGTCACGGGCGATGCGTGTATGCAATACACCGCTCACGCAACAGGGGGTAGTAGAGTCGGGTGATATTAGTAGAGTCGGGTCACGTGATATTCAGATCAAACTGGCAACTGAAGAGGAGTGCATTCTATTGCTGATTTTACATCGGCGGCAACAAAGGCAGCACAGAGTTATTAGGCGGTGGTATGTTCGCCCTTTAAATCGAAGAAGAGATCAGGATGGGGAGTTTGTGTCTCTGGTGCTTCCCATGCGAAGCCTGGACGAGGAGAGACATTTCCAGTACTTCAGGATGTCGGCGCCAAAATTTGAAGAATTGCTTTCACAAGTCATCCGCTTTCTCCCGGACACTCACCAGAATCACTGCAACCCGACTGGAGCTTCGCAAAGGCTTGCAGTGAGTTTGCGGTACCTCACAACAGGCATTAGCCTGCAGGCACTCTCTGCCAGCTACAAAATGGGCACCAGCACTGTTTCGGGCATTGTAGAGGAGATGTGTTGTGCCATCTGGGATGCCCTTCAGGGGGAGTCCATGGCCTTTCCTTCACGCAGTCAGTGGCAGGACATAGCGGAGGACTTTTTGAGACAGTGGCAGTTTCCCCTATGTGTCGGGGCGATTGACGGGAAGCATGTTCGCATCAGAGCACCACCACAATCAGGCAGCAACCTCTACAATTACAAAGGTTTTTTTTCTATGATCCTTATGGCAGCTGCTGATACGAACTGTAGATTTATTCACGTCGATGTTGGCGCATTCAGGCGTGAGAGCGATGGAGGTGTGTTGGTGCGTTTGGATCCAGACTGGCAGTGTAATTCATTTTAATATGAAGGCTACTGAACTTTAACATGTTTCACACAGAACATGACCTAACAAATGTCAATAACAAATAACTTCAGTAACAGCATGTAGCCAACAATATTGGTAGACAAATTAAGTCGAATTAAAAGGGCTCATACTGCCGCATGAGCTGTTTGTTGTCGCGCATCAAAATTGCGCTTTGTTTCTGAGGGAGATTCTGTAGAAAATGGCACAGGTAATTACAAAAAGTGGTGTGCATGTCCCTCTTTTCGCTCTCCCTCTCCCTCTCCCTCTCTCTCTCCTGCCGTATTTCCTGCAGCCTATCGAGGAGCGTATGCTCACATGGATCCATAATTGGCCTGTGGCTTTTGCGCTTCCTTTTACCACCACGGGAGGCTGATGACGTCGGGGTGGTGGGGGATGAGATGGTGTAGCAACGGTTGAAGCCACTAGTGTCGGGGTGGTGGGAGGGTCAGATAGAAGTGGGGAAAACTGGGATATGGATGAGTCGGGATTGGGGGTAGATGGAAGTGCCTGATCTCCCTGCGCAATAATGCTTTCCTCCTCATCATCATCTTTATCATCATTGTCGCCCTCATCGTCTCCCTCACCTGCCTACACAGAAAGAAAATGTATGCCTACTCCTGTTTCAAACGTCCTGACCAAATCAGTAGCCTACCATTCTCAGTAAATGACAGTAATGACAGTTATAAAGGCATCAGAATAATAAAATATTATAACATAACTTAAATTTAAATGTACAAATTGAATGGATTTGAATGTACACACACACACACACACACACACACACACATACATCTCTCTCTCTCTCTCTCTCTCCCCTGCCGTAGGCTATTTCAGCTTCTCGCGAAGGGCACAGAGCATTGGCTTCTAGATAGGCTACACACACAACGTTGTTTACATACCGAAAAATTTGATTCTGTACTCCTATGCTTTATGAATTCACTCATCCAGCTAAGTTGAGTCAATATTTTTGGGTAGCCGAAACTTAGCTGCCCCGCACCACTTCTGCACGCCACCTTCCACTTTTTGTGCGCCCTAGTGAATTTGTCACGGGCTCTTTTCCAGTCCGTTTTCACTTTATCTAAGGGTTTTCCCATCGCGGTTGCAACCTCTCTCCAGGCATTTTCCAACGCAATTTTATTGGAGTGTAATTGCGATGAACTATCGTATAAATGTGGATGTATGTGTATAAGCTCGCATAAATTTTCCTCTTCGCCCGCCATTGTATTCAAACCTTCTTCTTCTGTAAACATAATATACTTGAATTAATGTACAATAATTGCAATGTCGCCCCCACCGACAAAGCATAGTATTGCGTACATCAGCGAGTCGCGTATCAAAAACTAGATGTGTTGACTATGTAACGGCCCTAATAGTCACGTCTGAGAACCAGCTCTGCTCACAGTCAGTGTGTGTGTGTAATAGTCACCTCTGAGAGCCAGCTCTGCTCACAGTCAGTGTGTGTGTGTGTGTGTGTGTGTGTGTGTGTGTAATAGTCACCTCTGAGAGCCAGCTCTGCTCACAGACTCCATTGAGTCTTTGATTGAGTGTTTGATTCAGTAAACCAGAGGGAAGTTTGTACACAACCCTCTCCATCTCTCCACAGGACACACTGATGTTACTCATGTTTCAGAGGAAGCTGTTATATAAATCACAGAACAAATTATTGCATATTATATTGCATGACAAGTGTTTTACAGCAAACATTTAAAAACGTGTGAAAAAAGTGCAATAATGTGCATTTAAAGCGTTGATGTTAGTCTCATCTGCTGTAATTTCTCTTATATTGATCATTAAGTTCATTTCTATAATAATTGTTTTAAAAAAAACGTTAAAAACATTAGCAAATAACAAGAAACAGGAAAAAAGATATTCAGATTCAGAAGTGTTTTTTCAAAATCGGGCGTGCTAGTGCGTGCCAGCGCCAGTCGCGTTTCCACTGTCACTCCCGGGGCTTGATCGGGCCCTTCGGGGCTCCTCGGGGCCAATGGCCAGGGTTTTCTGGCCCGCCGAATACCTCGGTCCAAAGCGGGCCAGCTCAGGCTAGAGGAGTGGTGACGAACAGAGGCGGGTTTACCTGAGTCTGGAAACATTCTGTCAGCATTTAAGACTTTAAGGCCCCATCCACACTACTGCGTTTTCATTTAGAAACGGAGACCTTTTGCTACGTTTGCACCTCCCGTCCAGACTAAAACGGCAAAAACGAAGACCTAAAACGGAGAAGTTTAGAAATGCTGCCAACCTGTTTCGCGTTTTGAATCTCCGGAGGGCGTTTTAGTGAAGACGGTTCAAAACGGAGGACTTTAGAAACGATGACGCAGAGGCTCACGCTTGGCTCTATGATTGGGTGTCATCAGTCATGGCGTATCCTTCCCTGATTCGTCAGCCACCCATCACATGACCCGTCCCCTGAAGAAAACATACAAAAACAGCCTGGACTACATAACGTTAGTGACTGCAATATGGATAACGAATTACAAGCGTTACTGACTTTGATGTCTTTGCTAGCAGCTGTTGTGCAAGTAAATTCTGCATTTTACAATGCTATAACTGCCTACATGCGCCGGAGGCAAGCTATTATTCGAGTGATCTGTGACAATTCCCATGTGCAGCGGCAGTATCGACCGTACATGGAGCGTCGGTTTTGGGTTAAGCCGGGAAGAACCAGCGCATGGTGGGATAATTTTATCAATGAAGTTGTGGTTCCTGAGGAATGGTGCGAAAACTTTCGAATGTCCAGATTGGCACTAATCAACCCTTAGCGAAAGACTACGTCCACACGTGGAAGGAGCAACAACAAAAATGAGGGCCCCCGTGGATGTACTAACAAAGGTAGCGTGCACGTTGTATTACCTGAGTGACGAGGGGAGACTTCGGAAAACCGCAAATGCATTTGGACTATCCCGACTAGTTGTTTTAGTAATCATCCGACAGGTCTGTAAGGCCATCATCATTTTCATGGGTCCCGAACAAAGAGGCCCAGGTGAAGGATCTTGTTGTGAACTTCTATCGGACACACGGGATGCCACAAACAACCCTTAGCCAACTCAACAGACTACATCAACAGAAAGGGAAAACATTCTTTGAATGTACAAGCTTTGTGTGACCACCAGTATCGTTTCATGAATGTTGTTGTAAAATGGCCGGGGAGTGTGCACGATGCGCGCATATTTGCCAACTCAAAACTGTGTGCTGACCTAAAAAAATGGGACAATACCCTCCTGCCCTAGAGAGTTAGTGGAAGGTGAAGATGCTGTCCCCGTGTTTCTTCTGGGGGGTCCAGCTTATCCCCTTATGCTGTACCTCATGAAGGAGTACCCCAACGGCGGAGTTACTCCACAGGAGCAGTATTACGGCCTATCTCTTAGCAAGGCGCGCATGGTGATCAAATGTTCATTCAGACGTTTGAAGGCACGGTTTGCAGCTTTGCGAAGGTCGATGGACATAAACATGAAGGACCTTCCTTTTGTGATATATGCTTGCTTTGTTCTGCACAATTATTGTGAAATGAACAATGAACCTGTAAACGAGCAATGCATAAATGCTGCTCACCAGTACGACAGGGATTTCCAGCCACACATGAGAGATTGTAATGTGAGAGCAAATAGCAATGAAAATGAAGGGAAACGAGTGAGACGTGTGTTGAAGACATTTCTTGACCCTTAAAGAGCACCTATTATGCAAAATTCACTTTTACATGGTGTTTGAACATAAATGTGTGTTGGCAGTGTGTGTTCACAACCACCCTAATAATGATGAAAATCCACACAGTGCTTTTTTTAAAAAATACCCATAAATCATAAGCGCTGTCTCAGAACAAGCTGTTCTCAAAATCTATGCAATGTGACGTAGAATTGCACAAGCCCCTCCCACGACTGTTGACTGACACTTCAGTTTGAGCATAGCCCCGCCCTGAGTGAGCTGGACACAGAGTCCGCCATTGTTCGACGCTTGAGCAGCTGTAGACAAGAATGTCTCCTAAGCGATTGAGGTGTGTTGTTGTTGGATGTAAGAATGAACATAGCAGTCTTCATTTACTCTTGTTATTACTCGAGGATGGATCTGTACAACTGCTCTCGTGATTCAGCTTACAGTCTCCGGAGGAGCGACAGGACTAACGTTACTGGCAGAAATGAAATTGAGAGCGCGCACTTTATGACATCTCATCGAGTCGTTTTACGGATATAAAGTTTACCAGTTTATAAGCACCCACTGAAAAGGTGTGTATATATTTGTGGTTGTAACGAGTGTTTTGTGTACTTCGCTTTGTATGTTGATGACAATGAAAGGGAGAGAGAGAGAGAGAGAGAGAGAGAGAGAGAGAGAGAGAGAGAGAGAGTTTATGGATAAGACTTTAATGCGCACTATGTTTATTAGCTTTTACAGTGATTTTCTGGAGTAAAACTAACGCTTCATCTTTTGTGTGATGTACAATAAACTTAACTGAACTCAACAGTATATTTTGGTCATCATTCGGACGGGGTTTGCTACAGCAGGCTTGTATTAATAGTGGATAAAAGCAGATGACAAATTAGTTATAACCATAATTAAACTAAACGATACCTGTTCTATCTCCATCCAGCATATATTCTCTGGCTCTGTGGACATTATTGTCCAACTCCTGGTCGAAATGAACAGCGTTAGAGGCATAATAGGTGCCCTTAAACTAAAACGTTTATTTTTAACGTTTATAAAAAACAGGTTTCCCAGTACAGTGAAAGTATTCCTTTGCCTTTTGCTCTGACTGCCATGTGTTTTTTAAATGTGTTTTTTAAATATGGTTATTATTAAATGTATGTCACAGTGTCTGGTTTGTGTTCCCTGGGTAACCACTAGATGTCCTCCTTCCCCACGGTGTCTTTCACATTCTGAACTACATTCCCCACGATCCTTGTTTCCTCATTGCACTCAGCTGTCCCTTGTCACTAATCATTGCACTCAGCCTATTCCCCATTAGCATTGTCATTTCCCTGTGTATATAAGCCTGTCTGTTTGAGTGTTTGTCACAGAGTCGTTATTATATGTCACCCTACACTTCCGATCTGTGGTTCCTGTCTGTTCTGGTTTGTTTCTTGTTTATTTTGTATTTGGACTGCTATGATGGATTTTGACCCTTGCATGGACGATTATGAGTTGGATTGCCCCGATATTAAAAATACTGTACATGGATCTCTCTGTTTCCCGAGTGTGTTACGTGACAGAACGACTCCGTCAAAGCAGAGATCCAGCGGTATTGATTTTCGTGGCGCTTCCCCAACCACGAGGACAGAGAGGAGGCAGCGGAAATGGAATTCGCCAGTGGAAGAGGTTCCTGCTCGAATGAACATCTTTCAATGCCTGGCATTATGGACCCGTCAGACCGAGGAGGCCATGGCGATCAACAGATCAGAGTTCCATTCGCCACAGGTCCCGTTCAGCTCAGAGCCTGCACATCGCCACCCGAAACAGAGGAGGAGAAGGAAGACTCCCTCCGTGACTGTTCCGGTGAACCTCATTCCGGTGGACCTTGTTCCTTGTTCGATTGTCGAGTTCACGCGCGTGATCATAGGTAACTAAACCTATGCGTGTGAACTCGACAATCGATTACTATGGACTTCGACCGAAAACAGGATGTAAACACAGGTATGTGCGCTGGCTGAAATAACATCATTTTTATTAATATCTTTCACATCTACTGCAGTCAGATTCACCCGTGATCACTCTGAAGGAATCACTCACATGGCTGGGCACTTGTAATGACACATCAAGGATGTTAAGAGGCTAAAAGCTGGTTTAAAACTTGCCCCATTGAAGTCAACAGGGTGCAAATTTTAAAAAGAGGATAACACGGTGTAGGCAACACCGATTTTTGTCGTTGTTCTCTGTATTGACAGCACTCCAAATTTACAAAAACATTAGCTCAATGTTAAAATTGACCGGAGTTCTCCTTTAAATATTCAAGTAAACAACAAAAATGCCAGCAAACGGTTGCTTTTATCGTGTTTGTTTGCGATAGCGCTGTTTCCAGTGATTTCTTTCTGATTAGTTTTCTGATAAAAAAGATGGGTTAGTGCACGGGATTCCAGAGATGCGTGTTACAGGCGTGTTTTAGTGAAGCGCTCTGGGGTGCGTTTCCCGTACAACTATAGCCTATAGCTCGCTGCTTAACTACCATAGTAGGGGAGAACGGGGTAATGTGAGACATCGGGTAATGTGAGACACCCCCTGTATCTAGGCAACGGAACACAATTTTGGCCATTTGACCATTATGTTTTCAAGCCCCTCTCATTTCCCCTTGGCCATGAAGGAGATGACCTCATGGTGCTGTAGTAAGCATGTTTTTTTCACAAAAATATTTTTTTTGCATGTAAAAGTAAATTTTCTTGCTGTCAACTTAATCAACTGTTGTGCCAAAGCAAATTGATTCAGGTAGAAAAACTTATATCATACATGTTGATGAACTACCAACATATAAAACCATGTGATGATGCTAGCTGAAGATTACCCTGAATTGCTAAGAGAGATAGTTTTTTTCTAAAATGTGGCGGTGGTGTAAAGTGAGACAAATGCTGTGGGGTAAAGTGAGACATGAGGCACAAGTTAAGTTTAATCTTAAACATATTTTAACGTAATATTACATGACATGTTTTATTTTTAATGTCATAAACATTGTAGAAAAGCCATCAAAAAGAGAAGGGGGAAGTAAAATCAGTAGCCTAGTGTGCAGTAGCTGAGGCAAAGAGGTGGAGCACCTTCTCCCTCTCACCTTGTCCTAATGGAGCGTTTGTCCCCTCCTCGACAAAACCCCCAAGGTCCGTTTTAGGACCGAGGTCACTGACACTCTCCCTGGGAGCCTGCTTGGGAGTAAAGTCAGCATGGGAATCTCGTCCATTTGCAACCACACGGACACTGTCCATTTTTGTTTTCGGAGGAGGACCTTCCTCCACCGCTTTTTCTGTAGGGGTGTCTCAAGCCCCTGGAGTCGCTTCGCCGTTTACCCAGACCGACCATTCAACAAGCATATGTTTTACTTTGGGATCAACCGAGAAGCTCCGGACGGTAAACCGCGATGCGCAGGCTCCCTACACATGGGTCTCGCTCCACTCGGGCCTGGGATCGAGACGACACGGCCACTCATAGGGTGTGTGAGGAACCATCCACTGGGGGCAGGGGCGGGAGGCATCTGGATCGAGGCCGTGGGAGGCTCTCGCAGGGCGAAGTTCGGCTCTTAAGGCGTGCCAGGGGGGCCCCAGCTAGCCCCCCCCATTCCCCGCCCGCCCGCGGTCACCGCCACCTTTGCGGACATCCGTTTCAGGCGGGCCATCTGAGTCTCCCGAGGTCTCGTGTCAACGTGCAAATCAGGGAGGAGCAAGCTGACCCTCGACCGGGCAGGGGCCGTCCCCAGGCACGTCCGATGCACCAATCGATCGGGCACCCCGACTTGACGGCCCGAAGGAGAGGGTGCGCTCCTCTGGGCCCCAGGCAACCCTGAGGCGCCTGTTTTCCATTACCTTGTCCGATAAGTGTCGTCTCCCTCCTCTACAACACCCCGAGCGTCCGTGTTTGGACCGTCGTTGCTTCAGCAGGAGCGCCAGCAGGTGTACAGATCTGACTTTGACCGGAGATGACCCACCCTCCCTGGGGCTGGCCCAGGAGGTCTGCGAGCATGGAGCTCTTCTTCAAATACAAGATATTTTTGGACATTTTTACGAGGAGGAATATCCTCCAGTGTGTCTTTCACCCCTAGCTCACCCAGGACGGTGCACGTTCACCGGTATGCACGCCCTGGCACCGAGGGACTGGGTGTCCAAACCAGACCCTATTTACTGGAAGTCTCGCCCACACAAAGTGCACTTTCTCTGAGCTGGGTCAGGCGGTTTCCACACCAGGTCTGACCATCACGGTTCTCTGGTCCGTGTTCCTTGTCCAAGCGGAGCATTGTCCCTCCTCCACAAAGACCCAAAGGTCCGTTTTAGAACCGACTTTGCTCCAGACGGAGCTCCAGCAGTGGCGGACAAATCCGAATCTGGCCCAGGATGGGCCACCCTCCTTGGGCTGGCCAGGGGACGTCTGACTGCATTGAGCTTCCAAACGTATCACAATATTTTGGACATAGTTCTTTTATTTGTTTCAATATCCTCCAGTGTGCCATTCACCTTCACTTGGATGCGCACCGATGGGTCATCAAAAAAAATGTGCTTAATTGACCAATCCCCATGATTCTGTTACTAGTCCGACATTAGTTCTGGAATGTGTGGTTGTCAAGCTAGCTGTCAGGATTCTTACTGTTACAACATGTGTTGTTATGGAAGTTTCAGAGTGGAAAAAGTAAGTGGATCAGTTTACCCCCAGCTGGTTCACTTTACCCCCTTGATTTCTCTGGTCTGTCTCAGTTTACCCCTAAGCTGGGGTAAAGTGAGACACAAGACCACTTTTTAAAAAACAATCATATTTTCACTGCCCTTTATCCTGAATACATTCTAATCATTTCCATTTCTAGGAAACATCCTGAATTAATGGGAAATGTGTAAATTTGACTGATATATCATTTTAGCTCGCTTAGAGGGGAACAAATGTAAAAAATGTCTCACTTTACCCCACTCTCCCCTACGATGCATCGTTGGAGAAATCAACTAGCTAGTCACGACTGTTAACCCGAAACCGTATGTCGCAAAGTATCGTTCAACCAAGTTGGTTTATGACGTCTCGCACGTGGACTAATAACTTATTTTAATTAATCTGTTTGAGATCGAATTAACGCTAGATTTTGTCATATAAGTTACAGACATGACATCTGAAGACCATTTCTAATTTTTCTCAGTTATTTTGCTTTGTTACCAGACTCATTTGGCTCGTTCTTACATAGTAGAGCACGTTCGCACATGCGCAGTCTTCAAAAACGGTGCTTTAAATCTCTTGACAAACTAAAAGACATAAATGACATTTGTATTCTAAATAAATAACACGGGTTGTACTGAATGTCAGCTTGCTTATTTTGCTAAAGATAAGGATTTATTCAGTCTACATCTCATGTAAACTAGAAACTATCTAACCACAGCTCGAGAGCTGTCGTTCCAACCACACAAGTTTGCGATGCTGTTTGCGAACGTTCGTTGGAACGATGGTTTCGGGAAACACCAAATCGTTTAACTATGCTGATAACGACAGAACTTGCGACCATAGTTGACTAACGATGCTGTCGGGAAACGCACCCCAGGTTTACAATAAGAAACGTGGGACATTCCTCGGCATAAATGTATTCGCACATCAATAACATCGCGGCACTTTATTTATAGAATATTTTAAAATTTGGGCAATATGTAGGCTAAATATAACAGCGAGATACATTTAAAACCTTTCATAATGATAGTGAATCGCAATTCAAAAGCACTTAGCGTATAGCTGAGGTGAAACGTGAGAGAGTGAGATAGTGAGAGCATGTAAACCACACGCTCCTCCAAACTACAGTGACTCCCCGTGAAGAAACGAGCCTGGGTGCAGGGATGATGAACACATGTATTTAATGGATTTTGTATTTTAAAGCCTTTAGAAAAAATCAAATGTAATTTCTATTTAAATACATTTAAGATGAGTATTTTAGTATTTTCAAATTACATAAAATACTTTTTGCCAGTCAACCTCTTTATCAGGGTATTGATTTAGTGGATCAACTCCCAGCAAACATTGGTCCGACGGCAACGTCGTGTCCAATAGTCGCGGTAGGGCGGCATAAATCGGTAAAAATATGTAACACAGAACATTTCCTAAAAATGCATTCAGATACATTTGTACATGTCTACAGTTCTCTGGGGTTGCATGTATAATTGTTATTTTGACTTTTAGCTACGTGTAGTTCAATATATAGTGTATTGGGTGAGAGGACGTCACCTGGCGACGTCTTTTACACGTGCATTTATAGTCCATCATGACCCTCTATGAAATCCTTGTGAAATATGCAAAAGCTGTGCTTAATCCTTGCATGGTTAATACTGCAATAATGAATTTAATTGCCCATAGTAGTTTTTAAGAGGTTGTGAAGACGTCCACTGACGTCCTTTACACGTCAAGGCTGTGAATACACGTCCACTGACGTCTTTTACATACGGAGCCCCTGAGGGGACCTGTGAAAAAAAAAAAAAAAAAATAGGACTTTCGCGTGCGCACGAGAAACTTTCGCGTGCGCACGAGAAACTTTCGCGTGCGCACGAGAGGATTTCATAGAGGATTTCAAGGATTTCATAGAGGGTCATGATGGACTATAAATGCACGTGTAAAAGACGTCGCCAGGTGACGTCCTCTCACCCAATACACGTGCGCACGAGAAACTTTCGGTTTGCGTTATAGCGTAATTAATACAAATGTGAAAATATGGATGATGTATATATCATTTATGTTGTTGTTTGACATGTTTTGAAGTGTATATTTTAGCAAAAATCTCAAGCAAGGTGCTATTAAAGACAAGACTTAGAGGCATATTTTAGTCACAATTCAAATAATTGTATTAACTTTGAATATACTTTGAATAAACTTTGTATTTGTATGTGTATTGATAAAAAAATAAACAACAGGCTAATAATCTTCTGCTACTGAGATGAAGGAAACATTTTTTTAAAGAAGTAAAGTTCACAAGATTGCTATTTATCTTGATCAAACTGTTCCGTCATCAGCTCTTCCTCAGTTCCGCACTGCAGAATAAAATAGTCATCCTCTGCTGCAGTTGTACGGATTCTTAACGCATTTATTGCAACTACATTTCATCTTTTTCTCATCAAACAACCAGATTAACGAATGGTTCGACACAACCCGTACCGAGGAGCCTAGACAGGTCTTTCTTCTGTATAGATATACTGTATACAGGGTAAATGACGACTGTTGGCCTACCATGGTCGCCCTCGTCCAGTAAGTTTAAAATAATAATAATAATAATAATAATAAATTAAGATATAAATCAATATAATTCGTTGTAAATTAAATATTTTAAACAATAGCTACAAAAAGGTAATAATTGACTGTATAGTCCTAACATTCATGCATGAACTGTAATTCAGACTTACTGTCTAACAACCAGAAAACAGAGAACATCAGAGATATTAAAATACATACTCTTCTGAGTTTTATGATGTAGGCCTTTTTTTATTAAAATTTATCGGCATATAATTTATATCTCAAGGATGCGAGCTTGTGCGTGGCGCACTCAGTCATGTTGAGAGGGAAACACGCATTATATTATTAGGCTAGTCTATTCAGAAATAGTGTAAAAGACCTGTAAATAAAATACAACATTAACATTATAAACACTATTAATAACATATAGGCTATGCGTATTTTACTTCCCCATAGCCAAATCCTTAAATGAATGGAATCAGAAAACAACAAGAAAAGAAAAATAAGTAACCACTTAAAATAATAATAATAAATGCATAGTAGTCTATAAAAATAGCCCATTGTGCCCTTTACTACAAACAACTTTTAGGCTATTTTAAACGCCAAGCCTAAACGAATTTATTTGAATCGAAACTTAAACTATACCGCAAAGTTGGGTTCGCGCATCTTTCGTTCGGTCCAAAGTTTAATACTGAACAGGAATTAATAATCATTTAGGCTAATAATGAACCGGCTGTGATGTCAAGTTATAAAGAAACATTTGGATATAGAAAATTACTGTAACAGATTGTTTATAGGCTTTACAACAGCTCTTGGATAAAGTTCTACACGTCCGCATCATGTTGTTTTCTTTCTTTTTCAAAGGCATGACATTTTGTAGTCATTTTGAATGTACACAAATAAAAATATACATTTTACTGTTTCGAATGACAGAGTATGAAACGATAAAGTATTAAGTCCCCCAACTGAGGAACAAATTCAAGTGATGGCGCCGGCGAATCGCGCTATTAACAACATCGGTTCACTTCTGGCATTAACTTGACATCACAGCCGGTTCATTATTAGCCTAAATGATTATTAATTCCTGTTCAGTATTAAACTTTGGACCGAACGAAAGATGCGCGAACCCAACTTTGCGGTATAGTTTCAGTTTCGATTCAAATAAATTCGTTTAGGCTTGGCGTTTAAAATAGCCTAAAAGTTGTTTGTAATAAAGGGCACAATGGGCTATTTTTATAGACTACTATGCATTTATTATTATTATTATTATTATTATTATTATTATTATTATTATTATTATTATAAGTGGTTACTTATTTTTCTTTTCTTGTTGTTTTCTGATTCCATTCATTTAAGGATTTGGCTATGGGGAAGTAAAATACGCATAGCCTATATGTTATTAATAGTGTTTATAATGTTAATGTTGTATTTTATTTACAGGTCTTTTACACTATTTCTGAATAGACTAGCCTAATAATATAATGCGTGTTTCCCTCTCAACATGACTGAGTGCGCCACGCACAAGCTCGCATCCTTGAGATATAAATTATAGGCCGATAAATTTTAATAAAAAAAGGCCTACATCATAAAACTCAGAAGAGTATGTATTTTAATATCTCTGATGTTCTCTGTTCTCTGGTTGTTAGACAGTAAGTCTGAATGACAGTTCATGCATGAACGTTAGGACTATACAGTCAATTATTACCTTTTTGTAGCTATTGTTTAAAATATTTAATTTACAACGAATTATATTGATTTATATCTTAATTTATTATTATTATTATTATTATTTTAAACTTACTGGACGAGGGCGACCATGGTAGGCCAACAGTCGTCATTTACCCTGTATTTACAGTATATCTATACAGAAGAAAGACCTGTCTAGGCTCCTCGGTACGGGTTGTGTCGAACCATTCGTTAATCTGGTTGTTTGATGAGAAAAAGATGAAATGTAGTTGCAATAAATGCGTTAAGAATCCGTACAACTGCAGCAGAGGATGACTATTTTATTCTGCAGTGCGGAACTGAGGAAGAGCTGATGACGGAACAGTTTGATCAAGATAAATAGCAATCTTGTGAACTTTACTTCTTTAAAAAAATGTTTCCTTCATCTCAGTAGCAGAAGATTATTAGCCTGTTGTTTATTTTTTTATCAATACACATACAAATACAAAGTTTATTCAAAGTATATTCAAAGTTAATACAATTATTTGAATTGTGACTAAAATATGCCTCTAAGTCTTGTCTTTAATAGCACCTTGCTTGAGATTTTTGCTAAAATATACACTTCAAAACATGTCAAACAACAACATAAATGATATATACATCATCCATATTTCCACATTTGTATTAATGACGCTATAACGCAAACCGAAAGTTTCTCGTGCGCACGCGAAAGTCCTATGTTGTTGTTTTTTTTTCACAGGTCCCCTCAGGGGCTCCGTATTTACACGTCTAGTCAAGCAAGACAGAAAAAAAAAAACAGGAATTATCTTTATGAAATACACGACTTGAATAAAAATAAATATATATAAATATATATAGGCTATAATATATTATATAAATATATTTACTTTATCTTGTTTAAATAAATTATAATCACAAAGTGCCCAGTGTGGTTAAGTGAATGCAAAGCCACTGCATTTTAGTCATTATTTCAACCTGTTGTACCTGATGTATTCGTTGAAAACGAAAAATGTAAAACAGAAATATATCCGGTCACCATTTATGTCTGAGTTGGATGTAATCATAGATATCATATATAAACGCTAGATGTCTTATGGCGCAGTCACTTCCGGCATCACCGTTCGGCCATCTTGTGACAGTGAAGCTGTGCATTAAGGTGAATGATCAGCATGCACACAAATCCTCTTATCTCGCTGAAATCTTGACGGATTTACAAACGGTTTGGTTTCTTACAAACGTTATTAACGTGGCTATAATTCCGAATGCTTGAACATGTATGTTATAATTATTCATATGTATGCACTGTATGTATGCAGTGTCATAACTACATCTCTGACGTTTATAACAAACCAAACCGTTTGAAAATCGGTAGAAAATTGAGCAAGTTATGGTTATTTAAAAGTATATGCACCATTAAACAAGTGAGCGAGCACACTGTCGCAAAATGTCCGCCACGTGCGGACGTCGACCTCCATTGGCCAGCAGCGCGCACGAGACATCTAGCCTCTATATATATCTATGGATGTAATTGCCAAAACTGTGCTGCCAAGATGTAACAAAAGATCTCGCGACATTACAAAATCCTGCGATAGGTTAGATTATCTCGCGAGATGTTAACGCGTTCTCCCCATAGACTCACACTTGGGAACATTGAAGTTTGAACAATCACGAGGAGAGGAGGAATATTATTAGAAATCTACTGTTGGGTACGTACATTTTGTATTATTAGATTAACGTGCTAGAGTTTTATTTGTTTGACATGAATGAACCGAAAGAAATGATGCCCACATTGTCAACTGAAATTGGCTAACTGAGTTTGGCTAAAATTAGCTAGTAGGCTAAAAGTTACTTTGAACTTATACAACGGTATACCATAAAGTATGTTTAATGATAGTCAAAGTTATTACTGTAACTTATTAATGTAGCCTTGTGAGAGTTTCTTTCAGAAAGTAAATTATCTGAAATAGAATGAAATGTTT
Source organism: Abramis brama (assembly GCF_963993115.1). Lineage (NCBI taxonomy): Eukaryota > Metazoa > Chordata > Actinopteri > Cypriniformes > Leuciscidae > Abramis > Abramis brama. The sequence goes on along the minus strand of NC_139963.1, from coordinate 69,285,513 downwards.
AGCTGGATTTGAACATGTTTTCAGTAACTGCTTTAAAAATATTTTGTAATTTTAGAATTGCTAAACATGTCTATTCAGGGGACATCACAGCCCACCTGTCTTTATCAGAAATGTCCTGTTCACTTTCTCACCGTTACACACCTAGTTAAGGGTCTTTCTCAAGGGCACCACAGTGGTATTGAAGAGGCAGGGGACAAATGCTGTTACCCCCGCCCCCCCAACTGATCTAACACCAATTTAAAGCAGAACATCTTTTATACAATAAAATAAAATGTAATGCATGTTGATTACCTTTTTCTAATGTTTCATTCATGATTCATTCATCTTGTTCCATGGTTTTGCATGTCATTTACCTCAAATTTTTAATTTTATTTATTTTAAAAAGAAATCTATTCTCTTCCCTTAGATGCTGTGAAGAGGTGGAGCCCAAATGCTACAGACTCTGAAATTGATGCAGCAATGGCAGAACACCTGAAACGCGCTCCAGGAAGAGCTGGGGGTGGTGGATACAAAAAATGAGCCAAACAATGTGTTTAAGGGATAGTTCACCCAAAAATGAAAATTGTCATCATTTACTCAACCTCATGTTTCAAACCTGTAAAAACCTTTCTATGTTATGCTAAACACAAAGATGTTTGGAAGAATGTTTGTAACCAAGCAGATGTCGCTTCCCATTAACTACCATAATAATTTTTTCTCCAATAATGGTAGTCAATGGATGCTCTATTTGATTGGTTACAAACATTCTTCAAAATATTTTCTTTTGTGTTCAGCAGAAGAAAGAAACTCATACAGGTTTGGAACATGAGGGTGAGTAAATTACATAATTGTCATTTTTGGGTGAACCATCCCTTTATATAATAATTCAGTATTTTGTAATTGGTATTTTACTTTGGTTAACAAATCGAGAGCTTGGAATTATAAGGTTCTATCTCCGTTTGGGGTAGTTTATTGAGCATCAAAGTTTTTAAACTCAGTTTATTTTTTGTGAGATGGAACCTTTTTATTTTATTAATAACAAATTTTTTTTTTTTTTTTTTTACAAAAATAACACCACACAGGCATTAATAAACACCTAATGGATCAGATTGTCAAAAACTCAATTTCGACCAAAAGTGGAGATAGAACCTTATAATTCTAAGCTCACGAAATGTTAAACATTGAAAAAAAATAAAAGAGAAATTTTGGCTGTTCAAGATCAATAAAATGTTGTGCTAAATCAGAACATGCTTCTTTTTTGCTTATGTCCACAAATAATGTGTTATTGTTTGTGATGTAGGCCTACACGTGATTAACATGTTTTATTGACGTTCAGGTCTGACTGGACCAATTTTGGACCTTTTTCAAGATGTGTAAACCTCAAGACTTGATTGCCTTTCACGATGTTACACAAAAGGTGTGTGATTATTTTATATGCAGGCTTATATATACACTTAAATTATGCAGCAACACATTTAAACACACAGATGATGACGCATTTAGACGTCCAGGGACGCGCAGAAAAGACGTGGAATTCACGGCCAGAAAAGACGTCAAAGACGTCGGTTCAACTTCCATTTTGGAACTATTTTTCAACCATGACGGGACGTGTCTGTTGGACGTCTTTTCAACGGTCATTAAACGTCCAAATGTTTGCTGGGCTAATATTCATCCAAATGAGTCAATATTGAATCATATCACAAGAAATGAACTGAAATCGTGAAATTTGTGTCAAGCAATAATAAAAAACACTCTAAAAAATGCTGGGTTGATTTAAATGTGGACTAACCCAACGTTAGGTTAAAATGCAATTTAAAAATGGACAAACCCAGCCGTTGGGTTACATTTTTAAATTGCATTTTCAACCCAACGTTTGGGTTAGTCCATATTTGACCCAAAATTGGGTTAAAACAACCCAGCATTTTTTAGACTGAGCTTACCAGAAATTGTACCATGTAAACATTGTAACATGTTTCTGTTTAGTTACTAAAATGTTTTGACAATCACAATACTTATTGTGATGCAAGATTTTTCAGGTGTTATCTGAAACCTTATTCTCTGTTGGGTTCCATCGTAACTATTAGTTTGTGTAGTGCTACATTTTGTGTGTTCTCTGCTTTCCATCTTCATTTTGGGAGTAAAGAAGTGTTTAAAGGGGAAGTTTTTTTTTTCTCCTCTCCAACCTTTACTTCCCCGTAGATTAGCTTTACCTGCCTATCCACCATTCAGTCGGAGATCGGGTTGGACACATCGTGTAGTGACAGACAATGGCGGTCTTTTTTCCCGGAAACGCGGAAGTGTTCTATAATTTAATTCTCATTCGTGTGTGTGTGTGTGTGTGTGTGTGTGTGTGTGTGTTGTAGTTCTGAGTATTAAGGTTTATATGAACATGATTTCTCCGTAAGCTGGAATATAGTCTACAGAAGCGCTGATTTCTCCACTTTATGAACAGATCATTGTGCCGTGTGGGAGTTTCACTAGAAACACTCGTGGTTTAAAACTTTCCACACATGCCAGCATGATGAAACTTAGTGCACTAGTTGCCATATCAGCTCTATTGTTCCGGCCCTGGACGTAATGTGTTATTCCCCTTTGCTGTGTGTCTGATGTCTCGATGCTGACAGTGATTGTGTAGTTCGGGTTCTCCGCTCCTCAGTGAGGGCTTGATCGGGTTCAGATGCGGCAGATTTGTGACATTTGTCTATCTTAAGTTTCTCTTTTGTTTTGCAATTGATATATATTTCTTTTGTTTACTTATCTTGTCGCTGAGTTATGTATTTAGGCTAATATTTATTTATTTTGGAAGCCGTATAGGGAGGACGTTGCCATCCTTTTATTTTATTTTTATGAATCGTTTTCTCTTGTTTATTGGTCAGTTGGGGAGTAAGGGAAGGCTTCTGTATTTTATTTGGGATTTATCTTTTGTCAGGTAAGTTACATTTAATTCCTCTTTAGTTTGATTGACTTTTGTTTGTTATTTTGGCCTGAACCCCTCCTGAAGATTCACACTTCTTGTTATTCATTTCTGCACTGCAAAAAGAGATGAAAAACAACACATGTGACTGTGTAGATAGCATTTTGACACATGTTGTGTAGATTTTAGCACACAATGTGTGTTAAAATGTAACTCTGGATAGAATAGCACTGGGTGGAGGGCAGTTTGTGTTTATGAAAAAAATTATAGGTAGGCCTATATTTTATATGGTATTCCATAAAAAGCTATAAAATAAATAAAACAATGCATTAAAATAAATCAATTAAATCTAAATTCATGAAAACTTAAAGATTAACGGGAGTTTTTTTTGCAGCCAATCACATCATGCCTCTTTTTCAATGTTTCAAATGCTGCTTTCACTTGTTATTAATAACCAGATTAACTTTATTTCTGTCAGATGTCTACAGAAGCTCTTATTGAGAATTAACAGGTTTTGGTGTTGACGATTCATTGAATGTTTCATTTAAAGTCACCCGAATCGTGATTAGTGTCAGCTTTATTTGGGCTCTTGACCCTTGACTCTTTAACATTAGATTTCTCTGATTGCTGTAAATGTGTATTTATTTTAACATATTTGAAACAGCAGAGATAATCATGAGATATAAATATGAATAATAATATATAAATATGCTCAGATGATAATATTATCATCATGGACAAGTAAGATTAAGTTCAGCAAGAATTTAATATTTGAAAGATGAGTGTGATTTATAAAAGATGATTTTTAAAAAGATTAGCACATTGCAATTAGCTTAATTTTTTTTTTTTTTAATTACACAGTTCACACAAAAGCTTACAGACTATGGTATCAAGTATCAGCACATGAATCTCAACAATGGTGACAAACGAAAAGATTCATGCCGCAATGCATGCTGGGTGCCACCATAGTACAAAACTCATGAAGCTTTTCGTTTACATAACAAATGTGTTTTATTAAAATACAGTTAAAGCAGCCAGAGAAATATTAAAAGAAGAGTCAAGGGTCAAGAGCTCAAATAAAGGAGCCATTAATCACGATTCTGGTGACTTCAAATAAGACATTCAATGAAACATCAACATCTAAACCTCTCAATAAGAGCTTGTCTATGTAGATTCATGATGTCTAAACCATCCAAATGTTCAAACAAACTCTTTATTAAACGTCACTGGACTCCATAAACACAAGTTAACAATACGTTTCAGTTTTCATCCGAACACTCAGTTGTAAAAACACAGGAAGTAACTCTAGCAAATACACACCGACTGCAGTCACATGTGACACATCTGACACAGTGGCGGCTGGTGAAAAATATCTTAGGTGGGGCCAGAGCCGGATTAACGCAAAGGCAAACTAGGCACGTGCCTAGGGCCCGATTGGCGGGATGGGGCCCAGACAGAGGGACAAAAAAAAAAAAAAAATGTACAAATGTCCTATCTACAATTTATTTCAATATTTATTAATTAACTAAAAATAGTGACGATGTTTATCTTAACCATAGACTGTTACATTACTGCAGTTAAACCAATTAATGTGTCCGTTACAAAGCGGGTGTCGGCTTCTGAAAGTATGTGTAACGAACGCATCCATCAGGTGCTGCGAGGCAAAAGCCTAATAAGCACACAAAGAAGCACAGCTCATAATGCAGGTGTGTGAGTTGTCGTCATCTATTTTGGAGTGATTATGTATTCTAAATATAAACGTGTACTGTAGATCAGCGTCATTTCTGGAAAAATCATTCACCGCTTTATTACGAGTTTTAAAAGAGCGCGAGCGTCATTAACGTGCCCAGACGCGACGCTTTGAATTTGCGCGTACAATGAATAACATCGCGTCCGGAGCTGACTAGTAAAAAAGCTACAAAATTAAAAGACAAGACGTCTGTATTCTAAGTTAAAAAGCCAACACACTACAACATTTTTAAATGTTTCTAATAAAGGATCTAATATCTATGGGTCTATCTTCTAAATTCTGCTGATACCCTGACATTACGCCAATAATATCAGTTTATATATATTTTTTCTGCTCAGTAGCGATCGTGTCTTTCTCTTCCACTTGATTTGTGTATAGCATATTTAAGGTAGCAATGCAATATAAAAGCACTTAGTGGGATTCTGGAACTGTGAATAAATTGAATAAAACAGCAAAATAACAACAATAACATCTTCATTAAACAAAAAAGAGATTACCTTAGATAAAGTTTGATTAATATGTACATACAGTACCGGTAAAAGTCTGGACCCATTACTATTTTTAATGTTTTTGAAAGAAGTTTATTATTATGCTCTACAAGCCTGCATTTATTTGATCAAACATACAGAAAAAAACAGGAATATTCAGAAAGGATGTGTTAAATATATAAAAAGTGATAGTGAAGACTTTTTTAAAACAACTTTTTAATAATCAAAAATCCTGAAAAAAAGTATCACAGGTTATAAAATAAATATTAAGCACCATTTCTAACATTTGATAATAAATCAGAATATTATAAAGTTTTCTGAAGGATCACGTGACACTAAATTCAGCTTTGCATCACAGAAATATAAAGTATAGTAAAATAGAAAACCATTATTTTAAATTTTAATAATATTTCACTATATTATTTTTATGTATTTTTGATCAAATAAATCCAGGCTTGATGAGCATAAGAGACTTCTTTCAAAAACATTAAAAATAGTAATGTGTCCAAACTTATGTACTGTGTAAGTAAAAATATACTGCTTTTAAAATTAAATGTTGTATAAATAAAAAGGTTAGGAATCATATTTGTTTCAAGTGTTTTTTTATTGGGGGTGGGGGGCCTCCAACATGAATTTTGCCTAGGGCCTCCAAATGTCTAGAACCGGCCCTGGGTGGGGCTGTGTCTTATTCAGTCGGTTTCAATAGTCTGGTAACCATGGGAGTCTTGATGAAATATGCTCATCATAACGGGCACGTTACATTATATGAACATGTGCGCGGGACACTCGAGCCGATGTTCAGTTTAACTAGTTTAACTGGTGACCGTGTTAAACTGCGACCTGACGCCAGATGTGAACGATCATGGTGCTGGTGTCATTGGAAATATTAAAAATTAAGTAGCCTAATGAAATTACTTGTAAAAAATCTAAACTAACTTTAGCTGGACAATAACTTTATCCTAGAGCTGCTGTAAAGCCAAAACAATCTCTGTTACTTTAATCTCCTATTATCACTGTAAAGCTGATTTGGAAGAATCTACATTGTTAAAGCGCTGTATAAATGAAGATGACTTGACTTGTTATGGCAAAAGTTTGTTTGACAGAATAAATAAAGTCTTGCTTGTCACGGGACTCAACTTCATGTTCCAATGTCTAATTACGATTAATTACATAACAGAATATAAGGGGTTATTAATGTACAAATCATCCAAACGTGTTCTTTGGTTCATTATAGTCGTGACCGGCTCAACTCTCACGCTCACAAGCTGATAGTATCACAATACATCACACTTTAATGACATTTTCTCGTCAAAATGCATTGCTGCTCCCCCAAATATTACACGACATAACAGCACACTTCATAAATCATCCAGTCCATTTGCCTGCATTTTATTCTAAAACATGAATTAATGCTAAACGCCGGTTCAGCTGAAATGAACAGAATGAACGTGTTCGCAAAAACGAAACGAATTCTCAGTTATTATTATCAGCATGTTTGCAAACTAGGTTTACAGTAAGACACGCGGGACATTCCTCGGCATAAATGTATTCGCACATGAATATCATCGCGGCACTTTATTTATAGAATCTTTTAAACTTTGGGCAATATGTAAATATAACGGCAATATACATTTAAAAACCTCTAAAATGCAATTCAAAAGCACCTACCGTATAGCTGAGGTGAAACTGAAGACTGATGATGTGGTGTGTGTGTGTGTGTGTGTGTGAGAGAGAGAGAGAGAGAGAGAGTCAACCTCTTCCAACCTCCAGTCAACCTCTTTATCAGGGTATTGATTTAGTGGATCAACTAGTTCAGAATCAGACATTCACTAGCTCAGCTATTTATTTATTTATTTTTGGAATAAGGTGTATAACCAGTAATAAGTAGATAAATGGCTGCTATTTTGCATACGTTTATTTGTAATTGCCAGAAAGAAAGAAAGAAAGAAAGAAAGAAAGAAAGAAAGAAAGAAAGAAAGAAAGAAAGAAAGAAAAAGAGGGCAGAGATGAGGTTAGGAATGAAAAGTCATAGGCCTGTGTAGTTTCTTCATTCACTGTGACCTATCCCTGCACTGGATGGCCAATTTCACATGTATTTTATGTGTTTTCAAAATACTTTATTTGTAATTTTGTATTAATTTTCACACAGTATTTTGTATTTGTATTTATTTCCATGTATTTATGCCCATCTCTGCCTGGGTGTCATTGACTAAAACTATCTTTTGAATTAAATTATTTTATGTATGAAATGTTTGTATAAGGCTAATTTATTTTGCTTTCGAATCTTAAGAAGTAGCTTTAAATAACAGAGAGAGCGGGGCACAATCTAACGCTTTTGACTTTCTCAGTTTGTGTATATCTATAGGGTTCAGAGTGTTTATTTTTCCCAATTTCACACATATGTGATTTTGTTTTATCAATACAGTGTATATTTTAATCTTGATATACCCCAAAGGAATGGAAGTGAAATGTGACAACATGCCCCAGGTGGGGTTCATTATAACATGACCATGACAGATTAAAATTCTATCACAAGACAAGCTAAAATATTTTCTCAATAAAAAACAATTAATCACTTTTTCATATAAAAGAATAACATTTTTCAATAATTAAAAATAAAATCATTTTTGAGTTTGACATCGAAGGGGGGGGTGGGGGGTATCCATATAGCTATCTAAGATTTTTCTCCTCTCCAACCTTTACTTCCCCGTAGATTAGCTTTACCTGCCTATCCACCATTCAGTCGGAGATCGGGTTGGATACATACATCGTGTAGTGACAGACAATGGCGGTCTTTTTTCCCGGAAACGCGGAAGTGTTCTATAATTTAATTCTCATTCGTGTGTGTGTGTGTGTGTGTGTGTGTAGTTCTGAGTATTAAGGTTTATATGAACATGATTTCTCCGTAAGATGGAATATAGCTAGTCTACAGAAGCGCTGATTTCTCCACTTTATGAACAGATCATTGTGCCGTGTGGGAGTTTCACTAGAAACACTCGTGATTTAAAACTTTCCACACATGCCAGCATGATGAAACTTAGTGCACTAGTTGCCATATCAGCTCTATTGTTCCGGCCCTGGACGTAATGTGTCATTCCTCTTTGCTGTGTGTCTGATGTCTCGATGCTGTGACAGTGATTGTGTAGTTCGGGTTCTCCGCTCCTCAGTAGCCGCGTTTCCACTGTCGAGCCAGGGCTTTAAACGGGCCGTGCCGGGCTAATAGCCTCGGGCCAATAGCACCGGGCATGCGTTTCCACTGTCGGGCCAGAAGCTCCACAGAGCTTCACTAAAACACGCCCGTAACACGCCTCTCTGGGACAACGTCACACTAACCCATCATTTCACCAACAAATGGAAGTTTTATCAGAAAACTAATCAGAAATCACTGGAAACAGCGTTGAAAACACGATAAAAGCGGCCGTTTGCGAGCTTTTTTGTTTGTTTGTTTGTTTAGCAGCTACTTGAACATTTAAAACCCAAGCATCGATGTTTTACCACTCTTACTACTGCGTATCTATACCACGAGTTTTCATTTTCATTTGGCGTAGTATTTACACGCCAAAGTCACATTTCGCGTTCATATGGTACGCAAAACCCTCCCGTTAAACTTCTATTGACGGACAATGCGTATGCATTGCACGCAGTCACATTTTGCGTTCATATGGTACGCAAAACCCTCCCGTTAAACTTCTAATAATGTAAAATGCGTATGCATTGCACGCAGAAATGTATTATAGTTAACGTCATCGTCCCGCCCCTTAATCGTACGAAGATTCACGATTCCATCTCGTGCAGATGCCGAAGGTGCATGCAGAAATACGTGTTATTATTTTATTTATTATTATTATTTTTTTATTTATTTTTTTGTACAGAAACATAACTCATAATCTCTAATGGGGGCGAATGGTCACATAATTTAATCTATTGATTCGTGACTCGGGCACGTTTATTTCGTTATTTTCGTAATACCAGCACGTTTTTTAAACTAGGCTAATGTATTTTAAATGGGAAGCGTCTTTCGTGATCACAGCACGATTCTTTCTGCCTATCGGGCTGCAGCAGAGAACCTGTTTAATCAACATTAATTCACGAGATTTTATCTTATCATGGACCATGGTTTATGTATTTTTTTATGTTATTTTTTCGATCTTATTGCCAGGGAAGCTGAATTGCTTTGCTGTTTATTGATATTTTAAAAATCATATTTTATCAGTAGGAAATCGCGCTGAAGAAGTCTCGTTCCGAACACATCGCGATATTTGGCATCAGTTCACGTGTGCCAGATGTTGGTAAGTAGTAATAAATACGCTGTCCTAACGTGTGTTATAATGTCTTTTCTGTTTGTCGATATTAATAAGATTAGCTCACATTCAGTCACTGCATTATATCTGTCCAGTGGCGGAGCCAGAGGGGGGTCCGGGGTGGCACTGGACACCCCTGACATGTGATTGGCCACCCCGGGTGCCACCCCAAAATTTTATTTGCTACTGGCTGTTGCTGATGCTGATTTAAAAAAAAAAAAAAATTACGTTCGCCGGCAGCGCGGCGCGCGCGCAGTTTTCAAACGGACGAGCAGAGGACGAAAGATGGTTGCAAGATAGGCTACCGAACTTCACCGAATAAGAAAACATCATATTTGAAGTAAGTTTTTAAGGTTTAGCATCAGGGTGGTTTGCTCCGAATAGCCTACATTAGGCCTAATACACGCAGTACTTGCCGTGTGTGTAGCCTACGTTACAGTATACAAATGTTCTAGCTAATGTGAGGATAGGAGATCAAAACGCAGGCAAAGAAGAGCAGAAACAAGCGATATCATAATGCGATCACTATAGGACTATGAAGCTTTATGGGTGTAGGGTGTTGATGGACTCGATCTACTGTGTTTTGATCATCATTATGAATCTGATCTAGATGTAGTCTTTGATAAAAATGCGATTTTCTCAGCTTTTTGCTCATGTTGCTTTTTATGAAACTTGCCAACATTCAAGTGTTGATAAAAAAAAGACGCACGAAGCTAGAATAAAACATTATTGAAATTGTTGAACACCATGAAATTGTGAAAATGACCAAAAACACATTTTTTTCTTTTTTTTTTACACTGGCGGGAATAGTTAAGATAAAAAATTTGGTAATTGGATGATGATTACAATATGAATATGATTGGAATCATATTTTAAATTTGTTTTTAACAGGGTCAATTAAACATGAAAAGAAAGGGAGAGATATCAGAGTTCTTTTTAAATAAGCACAAACATAGTCCAGTCATTTTATGAAAAAAGGTTGAACAAATTGCAACAGAAGCCAACTCAAATAATTTTGTATCCTCATTATGTCCTGAGTAAGGAAAAAAAGTCCAGAAGAATCCCATTAGGGGAAAGTTTTGAAAACTGTTTCTGGGGATTCAGTTTTTTTTTGACCCAGCCCCAAACCCAATCTCTTAAAAATGAATAAAGGCTGGTTTCTAAAGTACTTCTTCCTGCCTCTATGTATTAATGCTCATGGGTAGCCTAAATGGGTTCCATTCAGACCTTAACATTAAGTATTTTACTGTTCTGTGTCAACAAGATTCAACAAGACATTTTCACCTGGCTAGACCCAATGTTAAGATCTGTTGTGGTATTTATGCAAATTAGCACATACATAATTAGATTATGCACCGTTTGTCCATCTTAACAAACAATTTAAAAAAACTTGGAATACATTTTTTGTTTGTCTTGATGTAAGTAATCAACTCAGTAATTTTCATGGTGATATCTAAAGGTTAAAATGTTTACCCCATTCACATGAGAGAAAGAATGAATAGGCGTATGAATAGACTATATTTGGGTCTTTTTCGAAACGTTCCCCTAATGGGATTCTTCGGGACTTTTTTTTACTTACTCAGGACATATTGAGGATACAAAATCAGTTGAGTTTGCTTCTGTTGCAATTTGTTCAAGGTTGACCCCCATTTTGTCTTAAAATGACTGGACTAACAGGCAGATCAGACCCCAGCCCTTGCATCACCACTGGCTAGTCAGAGTCAGTGTGGTCAGACTTCAGAACCAGCAACAGCTCAGAGCATCTACCAGACACAGGCAGTCAATCACATACCCAATTCAGGAATTTAAGTTGAGATGATTTTGCCAGATTAAAAGGATAGTTCACCCAAAAATGAACACAAAAAAATAATTATAAATTAAATCATTATAATTAGAAAGAATTATTACAAATTATTATAAAGAAAGAATTATGTTGTATTAAATCTTCCTAGGATAAGATTTTATATTGATGGGCAATAAAATTGTTTACATTTTTCAAGGACATGTCTGCTTGATGCCTGCTTTATCTAATTAAAAAAAAAAAAATTGTAAATAAACGCAGCAGTTCATAACAGACACATGCGGTATCTTATCTCCTTGGTGCTTCAGCTTTGTTTTCTGCAAATATTTTGGATGTTCAACACTTATAGACACAAACAGAGTGACCCAATTCCTTCCACAATCTTTTCCACTGTGTGTGTGTGCATTGTGTACCCCCGAAAGTAGCAGTGGCCACCCCCTGGCCACCCCATGTATAAAACTCTAGTTCCGCCACTGCGCAGGTTATAGAGCTTTGTACTCATATCCATCTTCCTGATCTTTTTTTCAGGAATTTGAATTTTTTTATTACTATTTATTTATTTTTATTAACACATCTAGCCTACCGTATTTTGTCAAAATCTTTTTTTGCCATTCACTCTCTCCGTTCTGTCTGTTTTGGAGGATACACAATTATACCTTCTTTATTGCATCAAAATTTGTTATGTAACAATATTACTGTAATATATTTCCATAATAAACATTGCTATATGGATAAGTAATAATAACTTTGTCTGTGCTCTAATGCAGTGGTTCTCTACTGGTTAGGCCATTGGACCCACATTTTCCCTTCTATTATCTATTGAATCCCACAATAATATTTAAAATATCAATAAGCTTAATATATATAAAATCATCATTTATTGGGTACTTTAAATTGGGAGGTGGCTGTCCCGAACATTCATGACCGAAACATGTCATCATTGTTTTGGTAGTGACAAAAGGGAACACAATCATTTATTTGGGGGGTAATAAACTTATTTTTTTATACAGTTATGCAAATCATTAGTATCTTAGTATGTTTTAGTAGGGTTTTTTAAAATTCTGCAATGTGATGTGGTCACTACTAATACATTACTGTCACTACCGAAAATGTGCCGTCACAACCAAAACATGTTTTGTCTAAGAATAAAGTATACTGAATAATCATGTAAGATGTTATTATAGTGATTGTAATGAATCCTTAACTTTGAAATCAGTATGATTAAAATGCCTTTTACAAAGAAAGATTGGATTCAAAATACAACAAATTACACTTGAAATATTGTCAAAATTGTAATTGTTATTGATTTACATGTGAAAACTTTTTTTTTTTTTATTGCAAAGGTAGATGCAAACATTATGAATAGATCGATATAGGCCTTATTATTGTGTTTCGGTAGTGACAAATATGGGGAGAGGAAAAATATTCCAAAACTTTCTGAAAATACAATATAATAATTACCTGCACAATTACTAGAAATGTGTTCCGTGGATATTATACAATTTGCATGTAGGCTATACAACATGTGGAAAAAGACAAAAAAAATAAATAAATAATAATAATTCAAGACGTTTCCAAATCTGTCTTTGAACCAATTCTTTAGAATGGCCCATATAGCCTAAATAGGCCTACTGTATAAGAATATAACACACACTGATGATGAAAAACGAGTATAAGGTAAGACTATTAAATAGCAGCTTCAAAATAGCTTTTGCTAATATAAAATAAGTTGATATGTGAGACCACAGTCATTTAGAAATATAGTTACAAAAATAACGTTAGAATAAAGACACTGACATAAAACTTCACAGCATCTCATCTGGCCGTGGGTAGTAAATGAGGACAACGCGTTTTTCTCAGTCAACCGCACGTCTTTTAAAATAAAAGTCTAGCGTCAGAAAATTAGCCTACGCTTGTTGTTTCACTCCGCGACCCACTCAAAGCGACCCACCCGTTGAGAAACACTGCTTTAATGAATGTTTTTATGATGACTTTGTGAAAGATTAACCAAACAGCATGAGCCGTCTTCCTGCTGGCCAGTATTTTGGATATTTTATTCTGTATTATGCTATTGTTTTTGATAGTGTTGTAGCGTAGACTGTGTACAGTTGAGACATAGGTAGGCCTACAGTTGAGACAGCAAGCACAAGTTGTGATATTTGCTGTGCACATGCCTATTAGGCTAGTGTCCTCGTTGTTTGTGGGAAATTTGAACAGTGACGCATCTCCGATCCGAAAATATCGGGAAAAGTTTTTTTTCTAAAGTATAGGACATTCACTTCACCATGCACTCTCCACTAGTGTTGTTTTTGGCGGCCTGTTTTAATTTTAGTTTTATTCTAGTCTTTGTGTCAAGCTGTCGTTTTAGTTTTTATTAGTTTTAATCACGTTCATACTCTTTTTAGTCTAGTCAAAAATAAACACTCTGAACCCTATAGATTTACACAAACTGATAAAGTCCAAAAGCTTTAGGTTGTGCTCCGCTCTCCCCTAAACATACTTTTTTTTCATGAACCTTTAGACGGAATTATGTTTGACAATATTAAACAAATACTAATAATCATTTATTAAACTGCTAAACACAAAATCCTGTAGAATCTGTAGAACGGGTCAATGTCAAACTCGTAAAGGCGAGACAAATGATTGAGCCAGAAATCTCCACTTCAGCAGCTTTACACACACCAAACTTTACAGTGTTATTCTTATCCATATTTTTAAGGGTTTTACCGAGGGGTTTGTTCATATATAATTTTCCTGAGTTAATTCCTAAAAAAATAGTGATATATATATATATCTATCACCAGACTTCAACAGTTGATTGATTACATTGATAATTGCAAACATTATTTATTTTTGCATTACAAGTTTTCTGAAATATTTAAATATGCAAACTATGTGTTATCTAATTAAGTATGCACTAATTTGCATACCTTTCTAGAACAAAAATCAGAACATTGGATGAAGTCAGGTTCTAAATTCCTGTTTATTTATTTAATTTTTGATATATTAGAGTCAAAGGTTTTTAAAGGTTTTTAAAGAGGGGATTTTGGATATCTCTAATCACTCCACAAATCAGAAAATACTGTCAACAGACACAATATATATATATATATATATATATATATATATATATATATATATATATGGGAGAACACATATTTGATGTACAGATGTAGCCTAAAGGGGGAGCCCGGGGACAGTTGCAACACTTTTTGCATTTCTCTCAGTTACTCAGAGACTATTTGGACTAGACCAACCAACTTTATATATATTAAACTTGCGTCTGTCTGCTAATTACCCATACCATTTAAAGATGATTACATATGACATATCGTTCACAGTATTTATTTGAATGGAAGAAGCCAGATGAAATTTGCAACATGTTAAAAATACCTTAAATTTCACTAATTAACTGTTTAAAGACAAATGTAGAGCCAAAACTACAGCACAAAAGTATAAAAATCAGTTAATTAAAAATATCCAGATACAGGGGCAATCTATTATAGTGACACATTAACGTTAAAAAATTGCTATGATGAAGTTATATATTTACAAACCAAGAGATGAGATTCAACTTTGTTATGTGAAAATACATTTGTTTCTTCACTTTAAAGAACAAATAGGCAAAAATATAAGCACAAAATTTTACATTCTCAACTTTCATTCTATATCCTTGTGATTATTGGTCACTTTTATTGTAACTATGCAATGAATATGTCCTTTAGCAAAACACCTGATGAGCACTGACCCTTTTTTATAAAGGCATTAGGCAGAAATCAAGTACAGTTTATGAAGCTGAAAGAGAAAACAAAATGCTTTAACAATATGGAAAAAGATAAATCACTATTTTCAACATTGGTTCTGCATATATCAAAGAGATCACGAGGAGGAGTGGACTTCACATGAAGACTTTCAGAAACTGAGACAGAGCAAAGGGTTCACCTCGCTGGACACATCCTACACATGCCCAAACAACAACACCCAAACACAGTGATGAAGAGGACACCACCAGGAGGATGCAGGAGACAGGGAAGACCAAGGAAGACACAGAGACAGATGTTTCACGAAGACCTGAAGAATGTCAGTGTCCCATGGGAAGATGTGGAGAACTTGGCCACGGATCGAATACGTTGGAGAACACTTGTCGCCCAATGTGCCCGGCACAGGACTTGATGATGATGTTGTGAGTTTATCCATAACTGTGGGATATTTTTCTGTAAAGAGTGTTGCATAATTAAATGTTAAAAGCATTTTTATGTTATAAGTTCACTGATATGTGGGCATTTCTATGAATAAAAGTATGTCTTTAATAGCAAGCAATAATCGTATGAAAATGATTTACATGCAAACGGGTAGGGCAGTGTAACTAATCTGATTACGACAAAATAATTGAGTATCTGATGTCATGTGACATGATAATGTCAGATAAGCTTTTTCACTCTTGCAAACAGAGGTAGGTTATGAGGTGTGGAGAGACATCATGTATCACTGGCACACATAAACAGACGGGGACCAATTTGTAATAATTGTAATAAATACAATGCAATTAATATAAACTTTCTGAAAGTGTGTGGGACATCCGACTACTTTCCAAGAAGTGACGCAACTGATTTACAAATATCGCGATAATTGCGTACAGGAATTGAGGCAGTAGCCAATGACAGCACTAGGAGTAAAAGCTGCAGGATTGTGTACGAGTATACAAATATGTACGAGTATCATACGAATTTGACAACTTGTTTAATCTTGTGAATTATTAAGACCTTCAGACTATGTTCATACTGATTGGGCTATGGGTTTTGTGAGAAAAGGTTTAAGAAACAACTAATGCTTGATAAATTATTTGATTTAGAGTTAAAAACAACACATACATACCATTGCGAATATTTACCTATGCAGCTTTCCGTCTCCTCCGTTTACTTGTCCTCAAACAATATGGGGCTGACTGAGTCCGAAGGGCCCTTTTGGTCTTTTCAGCTGAAAAAAAAGAAAAGAAAATATCATTATGTATAATTAATATATAGGATTATTTAAAGGACAAAGTACTGCCTTACAAATATTGGATGTTACATTATAAAGCATTAAAAGCATGGCAAGTGTTGTGTTTAATATGCATTTACAACAAATATCACTTTAAAACTACCAATTCTGGGGAATAGCATGGTAAGTTTTGTGATTACTGCCCTGTACTACACCAATCACAGTAAAACTAAGGTTACTGAGGTTTGAAGCATGCTAAGTTTTGTGGTCACTGTCCTTTTACCACACCTATCACAGTAAAATTAGGGTTACTGTGGTAAAAGCATAGTAAGTGTTGTTTTTACTGTACATTTACAATACGTATCACATTAAAACTACCAATAGTGTGGTAAACGCATGGTCAGTTTTGTGATTACTGTCTTTTTACTACACTTATCACAGTAAAACTAATGTTAATGTGGTAAAAGCATGGTAAGTGTTTTTACTGTGCTTCTACTACAAATACAACTTTGGAACTGATTGAAGGTCTATAGGCCTATAGCACGTCACGTGACAGACGGTGTTTAATCAACCTGTTTAGAATTAGAAAGCAATGAAACGCAAAGCCTCCGTGGCGATGACAGATATAATGCAGTGACTGAATGCGAGCTAATCTTATTAATATCGACAAACAGAAAAGACATTATATCACACATTATTAGGACAGCGTATTTATTACTACTTACCAACATCTGGCACACGTGAACTGATGCCAAATATCGCGATGTGTTCGGAACGAGGAGACTTCAGCGCGATTTCCTACTGATAAAATATAATTTTAAAAATATCAATAAACAGCAAAGCAATCCAGCTTCCCTGGCAATAAGATCGAAAAATAACATTAAAAAAATACATAAACCATGGTCCATGATAAGAAAAAACCTCGTGAATTAATGTTGATTAAACAGGTTCTCTGCTGCAGCCCGATAGGCAGAAAGAATCATGCTGTGATCACGAACGACGCTTCCCATTGAAAATACATTAGTTTAAAAAACGTGCTGGTATTACGAAAATAACGAAATAAACGTGCCCGAGTCACGAATCAATAGATTAAATTATGTGACCATTTCACGAACTGCCGTGAGACTTGCTATTAGATGTAGTAACAACATTCGCCCCCATTAGAGATTATGAGTTATGTTTCTGTACAAAAATAAATAAAAATAATAATAATAATAATAACGCGTATTTCTGCATGCACCTTCGGCATCTGCACGAGATGGAATCGTGAATCTTCGTACGATTAAGGGGCGGGACGAAGACGTTATAATACATTTCTGCGTGCAATGCATACGCATTTTCCGTCAATAGAAGTTTAACGGGAGGGTTTTGCGTATCATATGAACGCGAAATGTGACTTTGGCGTGTAAATACTACGCCAAATGAAAATGAAAACTCGTGGTATAGATACGCAGTAGTAAGAGACTGGGTTGGGTTTACAATAAAAAGTGATACATTGATCATAATGAATTAATTTATGTAAAAATTGCACATTAGTCACTCAGAAATAAATTACCGTTAGGTCTATTTCACAAACGAAAGAGGACACACTTACTTTTTCAGTCGCGTCTGTTTCTTTATCTGGTAACTTAGTTACAGGACATATTTACATCACATTTAGAAAAAATGATAATTTCTACAAATATATGCCATACGACCTGAGGAGCTTTAGCACTCCCATATATTTTCAGTCAGAGAAACAGAGGAAGCTCCCGAAAAAAAAAGTTACTTTATTTTTTGATAGTCCGGTTTAAAGAGACGAGACGTAGGCTATGACAGATAAAATAAAAACATGACTGTGATAGCCTTTAAGATTGGTCTGATTTCTTCAAGCGTTCGCTATGTTTTTTTTTTTACTATGCGTATCTTCAAGCGTTTACTATGTTTACTAGGTAACGGCTAGCGCGCATAGTCTTTTGCATCACAAACAGAAGGCATTCAAACATGAACGCGATTTAAATTATTTTATTTTTAAGTCTTTAATGCTGACAGAATCATCCGGCGCTGCCGTCTCCCAACGGTAAACTCCTCCTCTGTTGGTAACCACTCCTCTAGCCCGAGCTGGCCCGCTTTGGCCCAAGGTATTCGACGGGCCAGAAATCCTGGCCGTTGGCCCCGAGTAAGCCCCGATCAAGCCCCGGAAGTGACAGTGGAAACGCGACTGGCCCTGGCACGCACTAGCACGGCCCGGCCCTGGCCCGACAGTGGAAACGCGGCTAATGAGGGCTTGATCG
Organism: Abramis brama; assembly: GCF_963993115.1. Classification (NCBI taxonomy): domain Eukaryota; kingdom Metazoa; phylum Chordata; class Actinopteri; order Cypriniformes; family Leuciscidae; genus Abramis; species Abramis brama. The sequence continues at coordinate 69,267,027 of NC_139963.1, read as the reverse complement.
GGTTCAGATGCGGCAGATTTGTGATACTTGTCTATCTTAAAAAGGTCTTAAAAAGCCTTAAATTTGACTTTAAAAAATGTGCAGAAACCCTGCTTCATAATATTTAGGTTGAACCACTGTAGCTATATATTTACCAATGTTTTTACCACTTTTCTGGGCTTTGACAGTTGCAATGATATTGATATCAATGGAAGGACAAAACTATCAGTTTCATCAAAAATATCTTCATTTGTGTCCCGAAGATGAACAAAAGTCTTGAGGGTGAGTAATAATGACAGAATTTAAATTTTTGGGTGCAAACATGCATTTTAGTCTGGTAAATCATGTTGTCATATATGCAATAAACATTGCAAGGCTTGCAATTAAGTTAAATTATTTCTGTCACAAAGGTTTGGGCTGGATTCTGGCAGTGTGTGCTCTATATAAACGGAGAGTCTAAAGACTGCCTTTCCACTGATACTCTGATGGCACCGGATGAGGGCATGATATTGTTAATGAGCTGGGTGATGTGTAGACAAAAGTTGTAGAATAAAACTTTAAATCTGGCAACCCCACTTCCAAAAATGTAGTTAGTTGACAGTGTGCATGTAAACAGACACATTGAGTTGATGTATTTTACCAGGGCAGAAATAATATCAGTTATTGATCACAACATCCAACATTGCATTTTTTTTTTTTCACAACATCAAACATTGCATTTTGTTTTCCAAAATATATACACTCAGTTAATAATATTTAATTGTTGTTTTTTTCTGCCTTTTAGACGCTTTCTTTACATCAATCCTGAACGTGGATCAAAAACAAAGAAAGGACAAGTAACTTCAAAGAAAACTGGCCAAGTTGTGCAAAACAAGAACACCACTGTAAGCCTACAGGTGTCCTCACTTCTGCGAAACCTTGCAGACTTTGAATGGGATTTCGTTTGCACTTTTATGGACTTCAAAAAAGAAACAGCATTTCACTGTCGTTATAAAGCTTGGAAGAGCCAGGACATTTTTTTTAATAGAACTCTGATTGTATTCGTCTGAAAGAATAATGTCATATACACCTAGGATGACTTGAGGGTGAGTAAATCATGGGCTAATTTAAATTTTTGGGTGAACTATTCCTTAAATTAAGTGCTAACTGTTACCTGTTTGTTGTTAAGTGTTAAAATTGCATTTTATGTTTAAAAAGTAATTCAGCCAACATGTTCACAGAAGGCAATTTTAACTAAATAAATGTTTTAAAACCCAGAAAATGTTGTTTTCTTTTTCCTAGTGTGACTACTCTTATGAAACCTTAAAGTATAATATTTTAATTATGTAATAATAAAAGTAGTATTCCCTGTAAAAATACAATTTATTGCTGACGACAAGTTTAATAATGTAAAATGTGGTATACTGTATTTGGTAATTACAGTGGAGTACTGTAAATGCTGTTTACTGTAGTAGTGTTGTAAAAATACAGTATGTGGATGGCAACCCAGCTGCCAGTATTTAACTGTAAATTTACAGTGAAAAGTTTTACAGTGTACATGCATGCGATACTGATGCATTTTTAAAGCTGTGGCATATGGTTATGGTACTTTGTGGATGTATTTGTCAAAAATGACAAAGAAAACACTGCATTATTGTATTAAAATACTATATTTGGTATTCACACAATAGACAATCTCCAACTATAGGCATTTAATTTCAAGGCATTCAGATATAAGATTTGTATCCCTAATATATGTGAAAGTATGTACTATAGAAATAAGTACATGTATGCATGTATACATATATGCGTCTTACATATATTTCACATTTATGTGCATATACGGGAAAATATATGGCACTTACATGAAAACGGCCATTTTTGATATATTTTGAAATATATGTTTCATATATGTATATGTGTTTACATATATGAATTTTGCATATATTCTCATATATGCAGCAGACATACATGGGCACTAACATTATATATGTAATTTACATATATTGACATACATTACATTTCTGTATGGGGGAGGAAATACTCAAGCGACGTATCCAAATAAAAGTAATTATTAATTATAGTCAGACACATTAGTACAAATGTTAATATTGTAGGTTGAAATAGAGCACTTATTAATATGAATGATTTTTAAGTTTTAACATGCAATACAGATACAGATTTAACTACTGTGACTTTAAAAAATCTTAAAATTAAATAAAACCACTTTTCCTAAAGTAAAACAGTCTTCTTTTCAATTAATGGTATATGCATTCTTTAGAACTACTTGCATACATTAATCTTTCAAGCAGACATAATTATTTGTATGAATTAAATATAATTCATCCTTATTAAAGCTATTAACAAACAGTGAATGCTTTTCTCTTTTTCTTTTGTTGCTTGATCAAAGTTAAGGACACAGACAGACCACATTAGGTTTATTACCCACTGTCACTTTAAGACATCGGATCATGTCCAATGACATGCGGATCCAACTGCACTGATTCACATCCAATACACTCAAATCTGTTTAAGACATAACCAACATAGTTTACATGAATACTCTCCAAAACGGACATTTAGACATAATGTTGTGTGTATTTGTCCATCGTCATCGTTCTTATTCAGATCTATATGTCTGCTCTACTCATTCTCCCAGATGTTTAAACTTTTTAAAGTTTTATGAGACCGCTGGGTAGATCAGCACGTTACAGTACAAATGTGCGCATCTAGCACAAACGCAGGACATCAGTTCTGACTGGATCGCTTCCCAAATAGTCACTGTTTAACATTTTCGTCTAGTTTTTATTAGTTGACGAAAATGTCAATAGATTTTTCGTTGACGAAAATAATGACAAATAACACTGGACACAAATAACGTTGTGGTTAACGTTAACGTTGTGGCCTGCCTTATTGTGGCTTCGGTCCTTGGCTGCTTGTCGCCGCCAATCCCGCCATTTTGGACACACGCACAACAGAAATTCGGCATCTCTTCTTTTACTTTTATTTGTCTACAGGCCAGTTTTGCCCGGTCCAAAATTGCGGCGACGAAGAGCAATAAGCAATAAGTTAACCAAAGCAGTCAACGTGACTAACGTTAAAAGTACAAAAGTAGCACTAGCTAACCACCATAAGTTAACGTTAGCCAGCCAACTCCCTTCAACTTTGAAGAGTGAAATTAGGCTCGCTTAACTGTTGCACACATTTCGGTCAATATTACTGTATTAACGATATTTGACAGTAAGATACTTTCTAATCAACTACAACAAATGAATACTTACCAAGTAGTGGATATTCGCCTTTTATGTAGTCTCGTCCACCAAACGTTGCCTTGGCGTTGCACCCAGAGGATGGAGAGATGGGCGAAAAGAGCGCGCTGTCCCGCACAAGCGCAAAGTGCGGTCCCGTATGACACTTTTTTTGGCGATCCAATGTAAATCAATCTCATAGGTGGAGCTATTAATACATTTTTAGTTAAACCACTTAAATATACATATGATCTTAAATAGATATATTTAAATAAAGAAAATTATATTTAAATGTGTCACCTCTAAGAAGGGCTTGAATAATTTTTTTGAGTGTAGTCACTCCAACTAGCCACTTTGGCGGGTTGAATAATTGTAGTCTTTTCAAAAAGCATCTGAAATAAGTGTGACACTACAACACTACAACTCCCATGAGTATTAGGGCTGTCAACGTCAATGAATATTCTAAATTCGAATATATATTCGAATAGATTTAAAAAACAGAATTTCGAAGGTGAAAATGAATATTCGAATGTGGAAAAACGCCCGCGGTAGCAGAGGCGCGGCTGTCTGCTTTTCGAGTGGATGCGCTGCCTGAGGGGTCAGGGACAGGTAACAGGAAGAAGCGTTAATGTTAAACAGAAACATTACTAAAGTGTAGGCTACTGTACTGACTGAATAGATATTGCATGAATAAGGTAGGTTAGATACAGCAGTTTCATGCACTGCAGGCTTCCACTAGCCTACTTGTTTGATTACCGTTTCATGTCAAGGAAAAGTTCCATGTTTACCACAGCTCGCTCGGAGCAATGTCTGTAGAAGTATTTTTATTTCAGTGTTTTTTCTTTAGTAAGGAAATGTCGAACTGCCTCATGGATCAAACATAACAGTAGCTTTCTACTTTTATCTGGGGTTTCAACAAAAGGAAATTATACAGGTGCTAATCTACCAACATGCCTTTACTGTTTGTCTTAGGACGCTACAGAATAAACTGAGCCGGACTTTACAGGCCAAAACACTTTTCAGGCTGGATGGAGGTGATCCTCCTCTGTTTATTATGACTATTTTGTGCTTCACTTGAAAAAGTTCCTTTCACTTTTAGTAACTGGAGTCACTTCAGTTCTAAAATAATAATAATGGAAGGCTACTAGTAAAGCTGCATCTGCGTGGCCCTGATTGGCTGCGGGGGTGTCCCGTACGCGCGTGCTTTGGAAGCCGATGACGTCACCGGAGCGCTCGCTCGCGCCGTCTCTCTTCCCTCATTGAGAGTTTCAGCGTCGAGTCTTCTGAGGTGAGGAGAGCAGTTCACGGTATTTCTCATATTTACACAACCATCACACACACTTTATACAGTTTGATTAAGCGACAGGCTCATTTCTGTATTGTTTTCATCGATCACAGCGATACTTGTGCGTCTTTTCTGGCGTCTTCCTTCTGAAATAAACATTTAGTGCAGCAGCAGCGAGCATGAGGAGAATATGTTGAGTTCATTCAGACCTGAGCGATGTTGTGTTCGTTTGTGTGATTGTCTCGATGTTTGGAGTAGAGCCCGACCGATATGGATTTTTGGGCGCCGATGCCGATACCGATAAAAAAAAGCCAGATACCGATATATCGGCCGATATTATTTGTGTGTATATTATAATACAGTAGCAATATTATTTATGTGTATTATAGTACAGTAAGTTTGGACACACTTTCCAATTGGTGTGTACAAACCTTTGATGGGTACTGTATATAGAATACACAGTATAAACAGAATAAATATATAAACGTTTTGCAATGATCACTCAAATGTGGTGATCAAACACTTGTGTGACAAAGATATGCAATGGAGGCAGGGTGAATGATAGAATGAGAATTTGAGCTGTAACCAAACTAGTTTGCATTGCATTTTATATTATATTATATTCTAAATACTCTTCTATTTTTAATCTTAATTTAGTGGAGGAAGAACTCAGATCTTTTTAGTAAAGTAAAATTAATAATATCATAATGAAAACGTTTATAATGACATATGTACAGTAGTTTTATACTATTTTAAATAAGTAGTAAGCAAAATGTACTAAACGTGAAACTAGGCTACAGGGCTGGACCCGAATATTCGTTCGGTGGGTTGGTATTCGATTTGAAAATTTGACATTCGAATATTTGTTGTTGTTTTTTTTTCACATCTGGGATCCCCCGCGAAACGGTTCTCATTCGCGCTTGAATAAGGCCGGCGACACGCTGACTGCGTGGCATGGCCGTTTTTATTTCGGCTCCCAAGGTTGGAGTTTGCACACTGCCTGCGTGAGACACGCGGAAAACGCGTGCATGCCAGAAATAGAACCGACGCACAAGTCTTCTCTGGCAAGAGCGCAGAACAGCGGAGTTTGTATGGACCGAAGTGCATGCCTGAGCTTCTGTTTTGGATTAAGCTGTGTTGCTTTGACATTGTGGAAAATAGAATAATAGAAACAAAATGTATTAGACTTTTTACCCGTTATTATCAATCTAAATTAATCTCGTTTTTTAATTTAACTTAATTTCGTTTTTCTTTATTTAAATTTCGTTTAATTTCTTTATTTAAATTTCGTTTTTCTTTATTTAAATTTCGTTTTTATTTATTTAAATTTCGTTTAATTTCTTTATTTAAATTTCGTTTAATTTCTTTATTTAAATTTCGTTTAATTTCTTTATTTAGGCCTACATTTCGTTTAATTTCTTTATTTAAATTTCATTTTTCTTTATTTAAATTTCGTTTTTCTTTATTTAAATCTACCCTTTACTGTGTCAGTAATTTTGTTAGTCAGAAAAATATTAGACTACCTTAAAAGTATTGCTTAATTTAACAGACCTGTGTGTGCGTTTTATATCACTAACAGTGTCCGTTCTCGGACGCGTTCTCTGCCCGCGTGAGGTGCGCCGCTTCCCCCTCGCGCTGTTCTGTAGTTTACTAAAAGTGTATTAATTCTGAACGTGTCACGTCTCCATCTGGCTACTTTTAATGCAAAATGGCCCTATATAAAGTGTTATAATTACATAAATTATTGGAATATTGCTTGATGTTGTAACGTAGCAGAATGAGCTTTAACACTGTGTCTACACCGGACGCGGCTGTTATTTTTTTTCCACTTTTGCCAGTTCTTTGTAACAGCTTTTAGGTGCTTTATTGGCAGCGCCATCCTTACATAAATCACTGCACGCTGCATTTTTTTAAATATTAATTTATCGGCCGTTATAAATGCCGATACCGATAGTTAGGAAAATGCCTAATATCGGCCGATAATATCGGCCTGCCGATATATCGGTCGGGCTCTAGTTTGGAGTGAGAACTGTTACTGAATATCAAGTTAAAGTTTGAGATCTGTGAGGGGAATCGATCTCATGTGTTGCTGTTGCCGTTTTCGTGTTTACCTTTATTATTGTCGACATTTATCTTTGGCAGATTACATTTACTTATTAAAATTGATGTAGACACTTTATATTGCCCCTGCATGAGTAATGAATGTGGGAAATATAAAATCTATACATGCATGGGAATATAGATATGAAGTTTGACACAGGAAACGTTACATTTTCTTCATTTTTAAGAGTTTTATGACCATTGTCAGTTTCTAAATAGGCCCATGTAACCCATGTTAATGGAATTACTTTGTTTATTGCTATTAATAGTTATTATAAAGTCAAACTATATTTAGATTAACATATTATGGTGTTGTAGTTATTTGCCTGAAGAGGTTATTTATTTAATTATTTTGTTTTATTATTGGTGATTTATCACTTATTTTGGTGGTTATATTGTGAGAAATAACAGTATTGTCTTTCAGTAGAGCAGTTTTACAGGCTTTTGTCATGTATCCTGACTCAAATAATGTGTTTCTAACAGCAAACACTCAGAATAAAGTGAGATGATCTGCTGATGACCCTGAATGGCTTGTTGAATGAGTGTTGATAGTCTGAGGCTCATCAATATTAACGGATCTGCTGAAAACACTCTTTATTTCATGAAAATAGTTCCTGTTTTCACCTCATTTATTATGCTGATGTCTTCAGATCTCCTGTAAATTGACACTTAAAGCTCATTTCATTGGTGTCAGCAGACTGAAGGTATTTGTTGCCTACTATACGTTTATTTCTGTCTTTATGATTTTAACTGTTTTCCTTACCAATATTTATATTTGGAAGTATTTAAATTATTTATATTCTTTTCTATATTTCTAGATACCTGCATTTTAATGAAGAAGCAGAATAATGTTAGGATTAGTAAACAAAAATAATTAATTGGCATCAGTTACTGTACAATAAATATATAGACAGGCATAAATGCTTAGAAGTGTCATTTATTATAAAAACAAACTCAGTAACTTATATTTGATTTTGGCAGATCAACTCCTCCCACTGTAATTCATCTTCAGTGAAGCTCCTCCCACTACATTCACATCATCAGTGAAGCTCCTCCCACAGCAATCACATCGTCAGTGAAGCTCCTCCCACACTGGAATACATCATCAGTGAAGCTCCTCCCACAGTAATTCAGCAATAAATGCTGTAAATTCCCATCAGCTACAAGTGAAGACGAGCATCAGGAAGAGCTGAAATCTGCAAAGACTGAGTTTATTAAAGAGGACAGTGAGAACATGAGTGATCCAGAACCCTGCAGAATACACAAGATGGCGCCGGTGTGTTTGGCTGGCCGTCTGTCACTCTCTTTGCTTTGTTTAGTTTTATTGATTTTTGGCCTTGATATTTTTGAGATCAAGTCAACGTTGGTGTATGATCGCCAAACTCTTTTGAATCTAAGGTTCCATGTCAAAGATGTGCTTACCTTTGATAATGGAGGAGAAAAAATATGGCCCCCGTTTCTCTCTGAAATCCCAACTGACCTGAGCCGGGTCCCGGTGCTTGCTTCCAGGAGGAGACGTCGCCGCCGCGGCACCCGAAGCGGACGGCTGGTAAAGCTGAAGATCCGCCTTAAGAATTCGTATACTTTCCGGCCAGTGTGTGGATTATTTCCCGGCATGTTCATACCACTACGCCTGCTGGATCCGATGGATGCCTGCCTGGTACCTGTCAGCGTGGATGCGGTGGTCCAGTCCCACCCATGTCCTTCCAGGCTCAACCGTCGCGGTGTGAATCCGGGAAACCTTCGCCTGTTGTGTCGTGCTCCCCCATCGGCTAAAGTCCCCGCTCCTGTTCCGGCCAGGGTTGGCCTAGTTAACGCTCGATCGCTGACCAATAAATCCTTTATTCTTAAGGATTTCTTTTGCTCCTATGATCTGGACCTTCTCTGTATTACAGAGACGTGGCTGAATGTGGGTGAGTCGTGCGCTCTGTTGGAACTTTTACCAGCGGATTGCTGCTTCTTTAATACACCACGAACATCAGGTCGCGGAGGAGGAACGGCAGCGGTTTTCAAAAACGTTTTTAAATGTAAACAGCACGTTCAGCAATATTCTTTCACCACCTTTGAGCTAACTTCTTTTGAGGTGGGTCGTTCTGATCCGGTACTATGTGCCGTTATTTACCGCCCGCCTAAATACAGTAAGGATTTTATTGCTGATTTCTCTGAATTCATGGCCGATATCCTGACTAATTATGGACATGTTCTTATCGTTGGTGATTTTAACATACACGTATGTTGCCCTGGTAAACCATTGGTAACTGAGTTTTTATCCCTGATTGATGCTTTTAATCTGACACAGTCTCTACGTACAATGACACATGAGAAAGGACACACTTTAGATCTAGTTCTGTCTTACGGTTTGCCTGTGTTAAACCTAGAGACACACGACGCTGTATTTTCTGATCATATGCCTGTGACATTTGAGACTGTATTTGCCCGTGCTGTGATTAAAACTCCCACGCCTGCACGGAGCTGTCGGATTATTAACCCCTCTACTGCCACTCAGTTCTCCATGGCTTTTGACCAGCTCTGCCCTCCTGACATGACTGATGTCCAGGAGCTCAGTACCTGGCTCCACTCTTCCTGTAAAGCTGTCCTGGACTCTGTGGCTCCATTAAAGGTCATGCAAACCAGAACTAAACCTGAACTCTGGTTTAATGCTGGGACTCGAGCTGTCAGACAGGAATGTCGTAGAGCTGAGCGTAAGTGGAAAACAGATAAACTGCAAGTGTCCTTTCAGATTTTTAAAGACTGTTGGCGAAACTACCAGAATGCTGTTAAAGAGGCTAAAAAAGAGTATTTCTCTAATATTATTTCATCTCACGCCCAGAATCCACGAATGCTTTTTAGTACCATTGACTCTCTTTGTAACGCTCCACAAACTGCTGGTTTAGAATCCTCTACTGAACTGTGTAACAATTTTATGCAGTTTTTTATTGATAAGGTCGCCTCTGCGAGGGCTCTCACCTCTCATCCTGTTTCTGATCCCTCTGTTTGTGTTGCTTGCCCTGTTGCTTTTAATCAATTTGAGCCTGTGACGCTATCACACTTGAAGGATGTGGTTGCTCATATTAAGCCTTCTGGCTCCCCCTGTGATGCTCTCTCACCACGATTGTTCAGAGAAGTTTTTCTCACTATTTGGTACTGGGTACTTGCTATTGTAAATGGTAGCCTGTCATCCGGTGTGGTTCCTACAGGTTTCAAGCATGCTGTAGTGACACCCCTGATAAAGAAACCTGGTTTAGATCCTACTGTGCTGAATAATTTTAGGCCAATATCCAAGCTCCCATTTGTATCTAAAATCTTGGAGAAAATTGTGTATTTACAACTAAAGTCTTTTCTTGATGAGCAGGGTTTATTAGAGATCTTTCAGTCTGGATTTAAATCCCTACATAGCACGGAGTCAGCACTGCTGAAGGTTTGCAATGACATCCTCTTGGCATGCGACTCCAGTAACAACGTAATTCTGGTCCTGTTGGATCTTAGCGCTGCCTTTGATACTGTAGACCACAGCATTTTAATCTCACGGTTACAGCACCAAGTAGGCCTCTCTGGCACTGTCCTGGAGTGGTTTAGATCCTACCTGTCTGACAGAACATTTCATGTTAAAATGGCTGAGTTTGAATCCTGCCCTGCTCCGCTGTCATGTGGCGTTCCCCAGGGTTCAATTTTAGGTCCCTTGCTTTTTTCATTGTACCTGCTTCCTTTTGGGTCTATTCTTAGAAAACATGGTATATCTTTCCATTGCTATGCAGATGATTGCCAGATTTATGTACCCTTAAAGCGACATGACACCTGTTCAATTACACCTCTTTTAGCATGTCTGGAGGATATTAAAGCATGGTTGGCCTTAAACTTTTTAAATTTTAATGAAAAGAAAACAGAGGTGATAATGTTTGGATCTGGTGGCTCATGTGAGACCTCCCCTGTTGAGCTGGGTCCTCTAGCCTCGTATCTTAAACCCACAGTATTAAATCTTGGTTTTAGACTGGACAGTGATTTTAAACTCGACAGCCAAATCAACACCACAGTCAAATCAAGTCTTTATCACCTAAGGAAACTGGTAAAGGTGAAACCTTTCCTTTCCAGGCAGCAGTTAGAAACCGTAATCCATGCCTTTATTTCCTTACGGCTGGATTACTGTAACTCCATTTATTTTGGACTCAGTCAATCCTTACTTGCACGTCTGCAGCTGGTTCAGAACGCCGCTGCACGGGTTTTAACCGGAACCCGGAAGAGAGAACACATTACTCCCGTCCTGGCTTCACTCCACTGGCTGCCTGTGCATTTTAGAATCCATTTTAAAATTCTCTTGTTTACTTTTAAAGCTTTAAATGGTCTTGCTCCGTCTTATTTAACTGAGCTACTCAACCGTTACACTCCCTCCCGGTCCCTCCGGTCGGCTGACCAGCTGCTCCTGGTCGTCCCCGGATCCAAGCGGAAGCTCAGAGGGGATAGGGCCTTCTCTGTTTGTGCTCCCAAGTTATGGAATGCCTTACCTTTAACCATTCGTCAGGCTTCCTCATCATCGATTTTTAAAACTCTTCTTAAAACTCACTTCTATACTTTGGCTTTCAACCCAAACTGAGACTTGATCTTATCTGCTAGTATTTGCTCTTAACTGTCTTATTTTGATATAGTTTTATTGGGTTAGATTTTTCACCCCTAGTTTATTATTTTTATGATATTGTGACTGTTATTTATGTCTTGGTCGATGTTTTTGTACCCTTATGTACAGCACTTTGTTCAGCTGCTGCTGATGTGAAAGCGCTTTATAAATAAAGTGATGATGATGATGATGAGAATGAAACACACTGAAGATCCTGAAGAACAAAGAGGTTAGTGTTTATTGTTCATTCATTCATGATGCTGAAGAACATTCATGTTAGAAACCAGTGTTTCCCACAGAATTAGATTCTATTTGCGGTGGTGGTGTGGTGATTAAGGCACAACAAAAGGGTTAAATATGTCATATATTTTTATTGACACGTATACACATTTCCATTGTCAACACTTAGTGTCAGATAACTTAAAGGAACACTCCAACTTTTTGGGACTTTAGCTTATTCACAGATCCCCCAGAGTTAGATAAGTCCATACATACCTTATTCATTTCTGTGCGTTCTGTAAGTGTTATTTGACGCACCCACCGCTAGCCTAGCTTAGCACAAAGACTGGATGTAAATGGATAAGGTAGCATACTAATCCCAATAAGTGACAAAATAATGCAAACATTTTCCTATTTACATGTTGTGATCTGTATAGTCACAGCGTGTACAAATAACAAGGCTATATGAGACAGAGACCATTTTTAATCGTATAAATACTGGGAACTATATTCTCACTAGGCGTAGGAGCACAGCTACTTGGGCGGAGTGATTAGCGCAGCACACGAGACGCCCTGTTGATGGTTCCGTAAACAAAACAAACGTGACTAACTAGCTAGTAGTGAACGTAACTCGTGATCATGGCTGACTTTGAGGAATTGTCAGAGGAATTTTACTGTGTATCAAACCAAGATCCAGAACCATATAGTTTTGAGCCAGAATACACAGACGAGGAGTTACAAACTTTGGAAGCACAGAAAACTTTGTATGAATAGCTAAGCTACAAGTAAACAGGTGATCATGAAAGGCTATTTCAAATGTGCTATGTCAGTTGACGTACATATTTTGTGTATTGACACACTGTATGCAATGGCTATACTACAATTTCATTGAACTATGAATGATCATTATAACAAAATCACTTACTTGGTGGACAGCTGACCATTAGGTTCACTCGGCATGGGGCGTTTCTTCCAGTTGATCTTGTCACAATGGGAAAAAAAAACGACAACTGCCAGGTGTATTAGGGCAGAGAAATCATCCGTGGTAGTGACACAAATATTTTGATTGTCATCAAGCCTTGACATTGATGGCAATACCCGGTCCCATTCATTACAAAAAAGGCACTCGGTTTCTGTCGGCATAGGTTGGCATGTTCCACATTTACACCACCAGTCCGTGTTCGTTCTGATTCTCCCTTCGACATCAATCTGTTCGGCATCTTGTCTTATAGCTTCCAAAGTTTGTAACTCCTCGTCTGTGTATTCTGGCTCAAAACTATATGGTTCTGGATCTTGGTTTGATACACAGTAAAATTCCTCTAACAATTCCTCAAAGTCAACCATGATCACGAGTCACGTTCACTACTAGTCCCAAAAAGTCGGAGTGTTCCTTTAAAGACATTGCTATTGCTTCATTGCTATGCCATTGCTACACTTTCTATGACTGCTCCACAGACTTCTTGTTGCAAATTTTGCACCCTTTGAACATTTTATTTTACGGGCCTTTCTGAAAGATTATTCCAATGCCCTATCATATGGGAAGGCCTCAGGACAGGGTCCATTGATGGAGATCCTCAATCAGGCAGCCAGGTGTTCTCCTTGAAGCTGGTTTTGGAGGTCTGTTTTCACCCAAGGGAACCTACCAAAGGCAAGAGATGCCTGGCATCTGATACTGTCCTGGTGGTGCTCCATTAGTGATGTGGCGTTCCAAGTAATCTTTTCTGTATATAACGGCTCCAACCTCAACAAAAGCCCTGTTTGCGCGGCCTTTCTTAGGCGCAGGCTTGTGGTGTCTGCATGGTCGACAAAACATTCCTAAAAAACAGAGCAATCTCAATGAAAAAAAAAAAAATTAAATAAAAATATTATTTTGGATTATCGTTTCAAGATTGCACAAATTATGCAGATATTAAATTTACCATGCTGTGTGAGGTACAGCCAAGTCTTAAACTGAGTTTTTTTTTAAATTAAAACTAACATCATAAAGTATAGATGTTTTTTACTTTGAGCAATTCTAGAGCTATAATTGACTCTTCTAGTATAATTGTAGTATAATTGTAGTAGTTATAAACAAAGGTTTATTTTAGTTCAGATTTACATTTGAGGGCAGCAATTTTATTTCTAATGTCAAAATACTACAGTAAATCCATGGTAAATGTTGCTGATCTGTGGACACTGGATAGTTCATTCATGGCACAATGTTTCTTCCTGGTTTCCACGCGCTGTTTGATCCGTTAATAACGGAGAAATGTGAATGTTTCTCACTAGATCTCGCAACGATGTCATAACTTCTGTGGCGAATTCAAATGCTTTCTTTACTGGATCTCTTAGCGCTGTGTAGCAGAGATGGGGGACTCGAGTCACATGACTTGACTCGAGTCAGACTCAAGTCGCATATTTAAGGACTTGAGACTTGCTTGACTAAATTAAGAAAATGACTCGACTTGACTTTGACTTGAGATCCAATGACTCGAGACTTGACTTGAACTGTGTGACTCGAGAATGACTTGATGTACATTTTTATATCATCGCAGTATCAATTGATGAACAAAATGAAAGCAACGGAACCGTTGACGCCAGTCATCAGATTCTGCGCGATTGCGTGACGCTGCACAAGCCCAGAAAAAACATACATCGCGGTGAGCGCGTGCTAAATACAAAAACATCTCCCAGCATCGTTTCTTTTTGGATACAAACACTAGAAATTGACCATATTCATACACAAAGATTTGCTGTAGCCTACGCATAATAACAGGCAAGGGATATCAGACGACCATCACAACCTCGAACAGTCGAACTTCATTCACCACGTCTAAAAGTAAGGCTTGTTTAACCTGTTTGTTATCATTAATTTGACTATCTTTAAATCTAGAGAGAATATTGGTCAAAACAGCATGCCTCTTTATACACAATTATGTTTTTAAATGTAGTTTAATGTTGTCAATATTTAAATGATAATTAATGATGGCATATGTTTTGTATAACATTTGCCACATTTCTTTCCAATCATGCTTTAAAGCCAAATATGTTGTTCTTTCCAATGACGAAAATCAACATAGAAAACTGTTAATGTTTTGTCGTGTTTTATGTTTCTCTTAAAGGAGAACTTGGTAACATTTTTAACTTAATAAAACTGTCTAGAAATCATTTGGATGGTTAAACAACCTGTTCTGGTGATATTGGTGACTTTCCCTGCTCCCCCCAGCGTTCCCAGGCGGAAAACCAACCTTGCAACTTGGGGACTACCGTCCCGGCAAGATAGAAATTTGAAGTCTCGTGAGAAGCGAGAACGAGAACGAGCGCGAAACACGAATTGCTTTACGGCAATTCGACATAAACACACACGCATGTATGATGTATTAGTATGAAAGATTACCCACCTCGGTAGACATAGCTCCACACGATACAGTTGGCTTGCTCCGATCATAACAAACGCACATGAGCAGCTGTAGAGAGGGGGAGGAGGCCGCCGCAAGTGAGTTTTTTACGACAGGGCTGTGAAATATACGCCCCCCCACAGCTGTAGGGGGAGCTCGTGGGGAAAACATGCGACAACAAAAGGGAAAATCAGCGAAGAAGTGACTAGAGTTCGCTAGAGTTGCCGAGTTCTCCTTTAAAGCAGGGTTAGATGTTATCAGGGGGTTGGGGGCAAAATGCCAGCAGAATTAATATGCACCCAAAATTCAAAATATGGTGGAAAAATTGTCCTAATATGAGTTATTTTTATAATTAACCTATAACATATGATATTAAAAAATATTTCAGGACTATTGGCGCGATTGCAAATGTGATGATTTTATAAAACGGTTCAGTAAACAAAGAGTGAATATTGAGATGTGACATTTTAGACATAATATTCCAAATATTCTCTGATTTTGCTCTGTTTCTCCAATGACAATAGTTCCAAACCAGCCACAGAAAGAGTTATGCGTATTTGTGATTCAGTGACCTAGTTGCTTAGTTCCAGAACGAATCTGCCGTTTTGAACAAATCAGTTGAATGAATGCTTCTGTGACTCGTACATTAACCCTCTGAGGTCTGAGCTGTTTTCTGGGCCCTGGAGGTGTTCTGACATGCTCTGACATTTCTGGTTATTTCTGTTACTTGTGACATTTTCATGGCTAAAGTCTAATTACACTGTATTCAGCACAAACTCTGCTACAATAATATATCAGCAGCATGTATGTAAAAGTTTGTAGTTTTGAGATAATGACATTTATGAATGGTTTTTGAAAATACAAAAAAAAATTCTCACTGAAATAAGGCCATGAAACCCATACTGATTATTTCTTCACAAGACTTTTGAAAATGGTATGACGCAGCCTAGAATATTTGCTCCAAAACTATGTGAAAATCACCCTGACTGCTCATTCAGATAAGACAATATATTGATTTAAAAATTTTACGACGTGTTTTGTGTGAAAAAGCCTTATGCGAGAGCTCATTAATATGTAAGCTTTTCACACCTGAGAAAGACAAAGACCCTCCCCTAACGGCCCTATTAGGAGCTATCAGGCCCTGCCATTCTGGGCAACCTTGCACAATACTGTAAATGAGGAGATTTAAAAAAGAATGGCTTTTAAATTGTTTGGATTTATTTACAACACAACATAATCCAAAGATACACAACAAATGCCAAAAAAGCACTTCAAAGACAGAGACCTTTGTGCCATTCCTAAAAACATTGTACATACCTTTCATTTCCAAGATTTTCACTTTACCATGTTCACGTACTGAGACTCATGTGAATGTTGAAGTCCTCAGTGGCATCTGGGACCTGAAAAAAAAAAGTGAACATACTGATATCAAGAGAAAGGCCTGCACGATTTTGGAAATAAATATTAGATTTTTCTGGTTAAAATTGCTTTTTAAAATTCACAGAATACACACACACACACACACACACGTTTCCAACGATATATAATATAATGAACACCAGGTTTGTTGTGCCTTGTAGGCATAAGGTATATGTGCAGTGCGGATAAAATAATAATAACAATAAATAACCTATAGCAGCCTATAAATCTTCCAAAAGATTTCAGTAACAACTAAGCTAGAGAAAAATATATTGATTATCATGTTACTTCAAATGTTTCCATCCGTTATGATGATATGAGATAATAATAAAAACATGAAGCCGTTTGGTGCGTTTTGCTTTCATCCAAAATATGATACATTCAAACGCGATCGCGATCCAAAATATGATGCATTCAAACGCGATCACGCTCAAATATAAAACATTATGGTTAACCATAAACATATCTATGTTTGAGCAGATATCCACAAACACAGTAAACACGGGTCTAAATATTATAATATTCCCCATATATCTAGCAACAGTTCAACTGCAACGTGACATTTATGCAACAATAACAAACTAGGCTATGTAAGAATTTCTTACCTTACATCTTTCTTGTCTTCAAATTAGAGCCCGACCGATATATCGGCAGGCCGATATTATCGGCCGATATTAGGCATTTTCCTAACTATCGGTATCGGCATTTATAACGGCCGATAAATTAATATTTAAAAAAATGCAGCGTGCAGTGATTTATGTAAGGATGGCGCTGCCAATAAAGCACCTAAAAGCTGTTACAAAGAACTGGCAAAAGTGGAAAAAAAATAACAGCCGCATCTGGTGTAGACACAGTGTTAAAGCTCATTCTGCTACGTTACAACATCAAGCAATATTCCAATAATTTATGTAATTATAACACTTTATATAGGGCCATTTTGCATTAAAAGTAGCCAGATGGAGACGTGACACGTTCAGAATTAATACACTTTTAGTAAACTACAGAACAGCGCGAGGGGGAAGCGGCGCACCTCACGCGGGCAGAGAACGCGTCCGAGAACGGACACTGTTAGTGATATAAAACGCACACACAGGTCTGTTAAATTAAGCAATACTTTTAAGGTAGTCTAATATTTTTCTGACTAACAAAATTACTGACACAGTAAAGGGTAGATTTAAATAAAGAAAAACGAAATTTAAATAAAGAAAAATGAAATTTAAATAAAGAAATTAAACGAAATGTAGGCCTAAATAAAGAAATTAAACGAAATTTAAATAAAGAAATTAAACGAAATTTAAATAAAGAAATTAAACGAAATTTAAATAAATAAAAACGAAATTTAAATAAAGAAAAACGAAATTTAAATAAAGAAATTAAACGAAATTTAAATAAAGAAAAACGAAATTAAGTTAAATTAAAAAACGAGATTAATTTAGATTGATAATAACGGGTAAAAAGTCTAATACATTTTGTTTCTATTATTCTATTTTCCACAATGTCAAAGCAACACAGCTTAATCCAAAACAGAAGCTCAGGCATGCACTTCGGTCCATACAAACTCCGCTGTTCTGCGCTCTTGCCAGAGAAGACTTGTGCGTCGGTTCTATTTCTGGCATGCACGCGTTTTCCGCGTGTCTCACGCAGGCAGTGTGCAAACTCCAACCTTGGGAGCCGAAATAAAAACGGCCATGCCACGCAGTCAGCGTGTCGCCGGCCTTATTCAAGCGCGAATGAGAACCGTTTCGCGGGGGATCCCAGATGTGAAAAAAAAACAACAACAAATATTCGAATGTCAAATTTTCAAATCGAATACCAACCCACCGAACGAATATTCGGGTCCAGCCCTGTAGCCTAGTTTCACGTTTAGTACATTTTGCTTACTACTTATTTAAAATAGTATAAAACTACTGTACATATGTCATTATAAACGTTTTCATTATGATATTATTAATTTTACTTTACTAAAAAGATCTGAGTTCTTCCTCCACTAAATTAAGATTAAAAATAGAAGAGTATTTAGAATATAATATAATATAAAATGCAATGCAAACTAGTTTGGTTACAGCTCAAATTCTCATTCTATCATTCACCCTGCCTCCATTGCATATCTTTGTCACACAAGTGTTTGATCACCACATTTGAGTGATCATTGCAAAACGTTTATATATTTATTCTGTTTATACTGTGTATTCTATATACAGTACCCATCAAAGGTTTGTACACACCAATTGGAAAGTGTGTCCAAACTTACTGTACTATAATACACATAAATAATATTGCTACTGTATTATAATATACACACAAATAATATCGGCCGATATATCGGTATCTGGCTTTTTTTTATCGGTATCGGCATCGGCGCCCAAAAATCCATATCGGTCGGGCTCTACTTCAAATCGCGTTCTTCTTCTTCTGAGGTAGCCTAAATCCAATGTAAGCTCAGGCACGTCTTTCAAACTCGACGAAAAGTGAAGTGAAGTGTTTTGTTGTTGAGGTAACGAGCGCGCGTTCCATGTGGAGATTTGCATGTGAATCTCTTTTGCGCGAGTGGGCGTGGCCAAATTAACTGTAATGAGCAAGCGTTTGAGAAGCTGGACATCTTGTTGGTTTTATACAAATTACTGAAACAGAGAATATTTGTTTTCGTTTTGAATCCGATTATTTAAAAGTACACACTTAAATGTTTATAAAGGTATATGGCTCATAAATGTGTGACAAGTATTCGCTGAGTTTTGTTTCAGTTTATAGAAGTGCTCAAGAAAAAAAAGTTCACCGCGACGGAGAGGCAGAACGCACACCCTGTTTATTTTCTTTATTTTACAAAAGCACAATGTTTTGATTTGATTGTAAGTGGACACATATAAAAGGAGAAATATCACAGATTATTATTTTTTTTTTTTTTTATTATTTTTTTTATTATTATTTATTTAGCTTTACATAAACAGGGAAACCTTGAAACAATCGCATATGTTCTACAATAAGTGTCAAAAACAAAGCCTCCCCCCAGCCCTCAAACATAGGTCAATTCTATAGGTACAAGTCCTACAATGTGACAGACTGCTCAATTATAGTAAATATATGAACATATAGGCATGAGGAAAAGTGAAATAAACAAAAATGAATGAATAAAGTTACTTTAATACAAAGTACTTCTATATACATGCTTATACATAATTGTACAAATATACACACATATATTAAATAAAATGTATATACTTACATAATTATACATCAGTGAGCATAACCTACATTTACACACCCCACATACATTACCTACTCCAACACATTAATACTTAAATATACCTGAATGGCATCACATATTACATACATTCAGTAACCTCAGATACCTCGCATATATATATATTAGGGCTGGGAATCGATTAAAAAAAATCAACTAATTAATTGCACAATTTCTGTAATTAATTGCAATTAATTGCGCTTCCCCCAAGCTTGTAATCATCAATATTTAAACTTAGAATCACCTAATTAAACAACACAGGAAAAAAAGGGAACAGAAAATAGCCCTATATTAAAATATTAAACATCAATATATCAATATATTATTCTTTTTCAATAATCAATCAACATAATCAATTTAACAGATTATTATTATTATTTTATTAATTATTAAAACAAAATATAGTCCTACAAAGCTATTATTACCAGAGCATGTGATCAGAGCAGGTCATTTTACCATTGTTGCCCAGCATGACTACCAGCTCAGCAAACAGAAGTCAACAGAGAAATTTCACGTTACTTGGGTGGACTTTACTTTTCCAGTGCTTAGTACATGATTGAAGCCTTTGGGCCGTTAACGACAGAGCCGCCGACACACACACACATACATACACACACACGGAACGGAGAGCGCGCCGCTGCTGGGCCATTAACGACAGAGCGAGCCGACACACACACACACACGCGCGCGGAGCACAGAGCGCGACGCACATACCGAGCGGAAAAGACCCGCTCATGAAAGCTGCCCGAGAATGAAACCTGCCCGCCGAACATGGAGGGGCGGGACGGCATATTTCGGCCTTTTTAATAGCAGACGCAACAGGAAATCATTAAAACGAGGCAAAAAAAAAGTGCTGCGTCAATTGCGTTATTTTTTTTTAACGCGTTAAACATTTCAAATTAATCGCAAAGATTAACGCGTTAATTCCCCCAGCCCTAATATATATATATATATATATATATATATATGTGAATGGGAGAAATTGCAAATGACACCTAAATTCAAACTCTAAAGATGAATCTTGTTCCCTGTAACTTTAACACTAACCAGAACAAAAATAAATAAACATAAAAGAAAGGACGGTAACCAATTTTATTCAACTGATTGTCGGAAGCACTATAGTTCCTTGCTGAACGTATTATCTAAGACTAGTCGAAGCACGTAGAGCGCACACGTTCCTTGACCATAAAGCCCATATGAAGCTAAGAATTAAGATTAAGTAAAGATTTTATTGGGTTCCATATCTTTACAAATGTCTTGGGTCTATTTACTAATTTATATCTCAGCTCTTCGAGGGGTAACACATTACTCAAGTCTCTAAGCCAAGTCTCAAATATGGGTACCGACTCAGATTTCCACTTCTGTAAAATTGCTTTTTTTGCTAAGATCATGCATAATGAAACAGCCTGAGATACATATTTATTTCCTATACTTGAAGTATCTCCAAAGATGCACACTTTTGGCTCAGGTACCAAATCAATTGTATATGCTTCTGAGAGAAATTCATATATATGCTGCCAAAAAGGCCAAATTTTCTGACATGACCAGAAAGCATGAGACAACGTACCCTCTGCGATTTTACATTTGTTACATGTAGAGGATACGTTTGAATAAATCTTATGCAACTTGGTCCTCGAATAATGAAGCCTGTGGACAACTTTAAATTGGATCACAGCACGTCTAGCATTAATAGAACATTCATGAATTTTATTAAGAAAACCCTCCCATGGATCACTAGACAATTCTATAGCAAGTTCCTTCTCCCATTCTTGCTTAATATGATCAGTGTTTGTGTTTACCCTATCTAGTAATATAGCATAAAAAAAAGAAACAGCACCTTGTTCCCTTGGACTACGATTACTTACATTTTCAAGAATTTGGTGTATTGATATGTTTACAAAACCTATAAAATGTTTCCTTGTAAAATCCCTGATTTGTAAATATCGGAAAAAATCTGTAGGTAACAGATCGTATTTTACTTTAAGTTGAGAAAATGAAGCAAATTTATTGTCAATATACAAGTCCCTTATGGCAATTAAACCTTTTTGCTTCCATTTGGAGAACACTTTATCATGTAAGCCTGGAGTGAAGGCATGGTTTTTACAAATTGGGCTGTCCAAATATATATGTGGAAGATCCAAAAAAGATTTAATCCGTTTCCATATTTTAAGGGAATTGTTTATTATTAAATTTTCATTATAAGACCTTGATTCAACTTTTACTGGACTAATAAAGCTTCTAAAGATGTCTTCCTACATGAAGTTCTTTCTAGCCAGACCCATTCTGGTATCTCCGCAATATTTTCTGGAGTTTGTCTCCACCAGGAAAGGAACTGTAAATTAGCGGCCCAATAGTAACATCTAAAGTCGGGAAGACTAAATCCTCCTTTTGCTTTTGGTTTACATAGATGTTTCTTGGATATTCTGACAGCTTTATAATTCCATATAAATGAAATAATAATAGACTCTAATAATAATAGACTGACGGGTATCAGAATTGGAATGGAAGTAAATAAATATAAAAATCGAGGGAGAGTCACCATTTTGATTGCGTTGATCTTTCCTGCCATGGACATAGGTAAGGTGCTCCAAAATTTTATATTTTCTTTTAGCTGATTCATTTTTATATGCCAATTCACCTTGAGCAATGCATCTGCCCTCTTTGTAATCGTGATTCCCAAATGTTTAAATGAATTGTGAGCAATTTTAAATGGGATAGAGTTTAAAAAAAAGTTGTAGATATCTGAAGTTAAAGGCATTAATTCACTTTTATCCCAATTTATTGTGAAACCTGATAATTTGTTAAATGAATTTAAAAGATTCAAGAGAGGAGGAATGGACACTTCAGGCTTTGATATATACAAAAGCACGTCATCTGCACAGATTCTTTTTTTATATTTCTTTTTTCTGTATGACCATAAATGATGGAGTAATTTAAGTTTATAGTGCTACAATGTGGAGAAAATCCAGCAAAACGCGCCGGCGCGTTTGCCGACCTCAGAGGGTTAAGATGGTGATTTGGCGCCACCTATTGGTGGATTTAACTTAATTAAAAATATTTAATTTATATAAAGGGGATGCCAGTTTGAAGAATGCCATTTGGGTGCATAGGAACCATGATACTTGAATTGTGAATTGTTTAATACCTTTTAATGGTCTTCTGCAATGTTTGAGGCATATTTATTTTTTCACGCTTTAATGTTGGCCTAATTTCAGTTACATTTACATTTTAGGCTATGTAGTTAATTTTATTTATTTTTATTTTTTAGATTTTTATTGTAGTAACCACTCAGCTGTATGTGGAAATGCATATTTAAAAAACATTTTTTTTTTAAATTTTAATATATAAATTCAGTGAAATCATCAAACGTTTGTATGACTTGCCAGTGACTTGTGACCCAAGCTAAGTCTTGACTTCACTTGCTTGACATAAAGCAGTGACTTGACTTGACTTGCTTTTCACAAAATTGACTTGGACTTGCTTGAGACTCGAAGGTTAAGACTTGAGACTTGCTTGTGACTTGCACATGTGTGACTTACTCCCACCTCTGCTGTGTAGTAACAGTGTCGCTTGATCAAGATCGGCTCGCGCTGCTTTGGTCCAAACTGATAAACGGTCCTTCAACCACACAATAACGAGCAGTTTCGTTCGGCTTGCATTACATTTGCCATTTGATGTTGGGCAATGTTGTGGTCGCGCCGGCGTCTCTTACATTATGAGCGCGATTGCCACGCGCAAAGCGCCTACATTAGAAATTTTGGTCGTTTTATATATATATATATATATATATATATATATATATATATATATAAATAAAATGACAACAATCCCATATATAGATCACACTGTCAGAGAGTTTGGGAATACTAACACATAATTTATACTAGGGCTGTCAGTTAAACGTGTTATTAAAGGTGTTAACGCAAACCCATTTTAATGGCGTACATTTTTTTATTGCGCAATTATTGCCTGGCAAACTTTGTAGTTTTTTTTTTTTTTTTTTTACATTATTTTGCAACAATTAGTAACGTTAGTAAGACTACAACACCACACTGGATCTAGCTAGACCGGAAACAAAACAACAGGCATGCCGGCGCCGCACACACTTGTTTGGGCTTGCGAGCCGGCCAAAGAGTGGACGAGAAGCCGCATCCAGGACAACTTGTATCGCACATCAGACTGCGCACTCTCAATTTATGGCCAGCAATAAAAACGCAGAATGGCGCTGCCGGTGTGTGTACACCAGTGTTGTAGTCGAGTCACCAACTGTCGAGTCCGAGTCAAGTCTCGAGTCCCCGTGTTCGAGTCCGAGTCCAAGTCCGAGTCACCAATGAAGAGACCGAGTCGAGTCCGAGTCGAGTCACCATTACCTGAGTTCGAGTCCGAGTCGAGTCTCGATTCCCCAGTGTTCGAGTCCGAGTCGAGTCATCAAGGTCTGTGTTATATTTCAAGACTGCCTACATTTCTCTACTCTGGCACCTTTAAAGAGCTGATATAATTATAAAAGAGGGTCTACATTAAACAAAAATGACACCACTGTGTTGACAAATATAAATAATAAATAAATAAATACAATATAAATAAATATAAATAAAAACTTTTGATTTCAATAATGTAGGCTATTAGTAGGCTAAATGTTAAAATTAACATTAACAATGCTGTAGAACAATGTCCAGGACTCGAGTACTCCATCACTGGTGTACACACATAGAGAATAATGTGTTCGAATTTTAAACACGAGGCGCTGCGCTTCGCTTCTCGTCCAGAGTGCGCCCCCTTTAACGTTGTTTTGAGTGGATGAATGATGAGCGCGAGACGACGAAATGGATGCCAATAAGATTCTGAATGGAAAGTTTAATTTTAAAAAAGTGGCCAAATGGTTCAATTGACAAGACCAAAGTAATCTTTGTGTTTTGTCGGTGTGAACTGAGCTACCATCGCAGCACGTCCAGTCTGAAACATCACTGGATGGCCAAGCACACACATAGCTGATGCGAATTCTCCACCCCCTTTTCAATATCAGGACCTCGTCAGTATTTCTTTCACCCTTTTATTGATGGACAGTGTTACATTGTGTGAGAGATTATTTGCTCCAAGTGAGAATGTTAGTGTGAAATTGAACACTACAGTATATGCCGATGTTGTTTATATGCCAATGTTGTCAAAAAAACATTTGCACAAAGCAAGCCAATCCACTTTTCCATGTTGATAAGAGCATTAAAATTAGAAAAAATAATGGGACAAAAAGAAATCAAGAGACATTTAGAATAGATAAAAATGTGCGATTAATTGCGATTAATCGCGAGTTAACTATGACATTAATGCGATTAATCGCAATTAAATATTTTAATCGTTTGACAGCACCAATTTATACACAAAGACTTGAGATCAGAGTTTTAAAATTAAACAGTTTAAAAGAGAACAATTCATCATGGTTGTTTAAACTAGGGGATCTCAAACTTTTTCATTCTTAGGACCCACCTAGACAAGTATAATCAATCTCAAGACCCACCATAAAATGTTTAAATGGAAATAAGGGGAAAAACGCATCTTCATTTAGTAGTAGAGAACAGTTTTTATTTTCCTATTAATTTAATTTATTTTCATATGAATGAAATATATAATTGATTGCAATACCAAAAGGCTTGAAAGAAATACAGAAAGTTATAACCACTCAGATGTCAAAACAGCAGCCGAATGGTTATGTTAAGGTTATGAGAGGAATAGCTGAGTACTACTGATTAACAAAAACATGTACAAATCTCAAGAACTGAAATATTGTGTTTAATAACTACTTCAAGTTAAAGAGTAAGCAAGTGAAATGTATTAGTGTGAAGGGTGTGCCTGCTTCTTTGAACACAACACATCGAATCTAGGAATTATTTTCGACAGACTGACACGCATGTCTTGTGATGGTTGTAGCTGTGATCTGTATTTTGTTTTCATTGCAGTCAGAGCAGAAAATCCACTCTCACATAGGTAAGTGGTAGAAAAGGGTACCAAAACTTTGAGTGCAGCAGCTCCTAATGTGGGGTATTCCTTGGAAACAAACACCCAGAACTGTCCAAGACTCTTTGACTCTCTGAAAAGCAGTTGAAGGCTCCTGTCTGAAGCCACATCTATCAGCTCCTCCTCTGCTCTTCCTGTTAGGACACAGTGCTCTCTTGCCTCACTACAAAAAGGATCCCGTATCCAGTCCCATTCTGTCATATACAGATGATTGATTTGATAGAAAAAGATAAAATTACTATTCCAATGAAGTCAACTGTTAAGAGTGTTTAACATGTATAAAATAATAATAATAATAATAGAACCAAAAATATGTATCTTACCTCTAATATCAGGAAAATACTCGTGGAATTTCTGAGTGAGTGCGCCAAGGTGAGAATGTACAGTGTCTCGGATGCGTTCACCGTCATTGGCGCACACCTCGCACAGTGATGGAAACATGTCCCACACTCCTTTTTCCACTCGGGATCTCCACAATTTCAGCTTGCTGGTGAAAGCTGTGATCTTGTCCATATAGGTCAGGATGGATGATGATGGACCTTGCATGCTTTCATTCAGTACATTTATATGAGTGAATATGTCCGACAGATAAGCAAGCTTCATGCACCATTCTTCATCTGACAGATGTACAGCAAGAGGAGAATTAACATTTGCTAAAAACTGTGAGACCTCTTCTCGCAGCTCAAGCAGACGAGTTAACACCTTACCCCGTGATAGCCACCTGACCTTGGCGTGAAGTAGGAGGTGCTGATGTTCTGAGCCCATTTCAGTGCATAACGATGTAAAAAGTCGTGAGGAGAGTGCCCCGGCCTTGATAGCATTTACTATTTTGATGGCAGTCTGCAACACATCGTTTAACTCCGGGTGCAGTTTCTTACTGGCAAGGGCTTCTCGATGTAAAAAACAGTGGGTAAAAGTAGCTAATGGGGCCAGCTCCCTTACTCGAGCAACAAGACCACTTTTCTTGCCTGTCATTGCAGCCGCACCGTCCGTGCAGAGGCCCACACAGTTTTCCCACTGGAAGCCCTCAGACGTTATGAATCCATTTAAGCAGTCAAAAATATCTGCCCCTGTCGTTCGTTCTTTCAGTTTTTCACAAAATAAGAAGTCCTCAACGATGTCAGTGGAGTCAACGTACCTGACATAAGCCAGTAACTGTGCACATTTTGCTACATCTGTGCTTTCGTCCAGTTGTAGAGCAAATGCAACACTACTCCGGATTTTGTCACTTGTCTGTTCGCGTAAATCAGAGGACATTTCCTCAATACGTCGTTGTACTGTGTTATCAGAAAGTGGAACTTTAGCGATCTTTCCTGCAGCTTCTTTACCCAGCATTTCCTCAACGATGTCTATGCAGGCTGGCAGCAGAAGCTCCTGTCCTATGGTGTGTGGCCTTTTGGATTTTGCGATTCTGTATGCAGCTAAAAATGAGGCTCACATTGCTTTTTCAGGGATGCTGGCTGTACCTTTAATCAGTTTTTGCTGACGAAGATACTCTTCTTTTTTTAGAAGAAAATACGATCGCCCCTTGTTGGCGTATGCAGAGTGTTTTGTTGTGAGGTGCCGTTTAAGTTTTGAGGGTTTCATGCTAGCACCAACCTTTCTAAGCATAAAAGACATTGAGGGACTTCCTCACCGTCCGGACCTCCGCGGGCAATAAAACCAAGATCAAGGTAGGACTGGTCATACTTTCTTCGTGGCTTTTCACAGGTCTGTGATGCCTTTAGTTTTAAAAACTTTTCCATTTTTTTAAGCTACGCGGAGTGCGTGGCCATTGAATGCTGTATTTGTACTGATGTAGGCCTAGAGACACGTGATCAGTTCAACTCAAATGAATCAGACGATTTTATTCAGCGAGTCATTCAATGAATGCTATGTTGATTCAGATTTCTGATTCTTATGTAGGCTATGTATGTGTGTGTGTTTTAAAAAAAAATTAGGGCTGGGCAAGTTAACGCGTTATTATCGCGGTAACGCATTTATTAACCTGTTAGCAATCCTGCAAATTCTGCCAAAAACGCCTAAAAAAGGCCTACCCAAATTAAATTGCAGGCTGTTCTTGAACCATTTGGAGTATATGCATGGTATTGGTCTCTTTTGAAAGGGGACACTTTGAGGTTTGTTCCCAAACAGTCAGAATCACTGTAAGTCTCACTGTTATTGAGTAATAGAACTTTGAACACACTAAAAAAGAGGAAAAAAATTTCCGCCTAACTTTTTTTTTGTAAAAAGATGCCTGCAGATAACTATAGCTGGGAGGTATTAGCTGGAAAACACAGTGGGATCATAGCATGAAGCCTTACCAAGCCCAATTTAAATGTTGATAACAATACCTAAGCTAATGAGTGTTTTACACAGGTTTATCTAAGTTTATGTCTAGGCGCTCCCCAAAAAAAGGCCACTTGGAGACTCCAAATGACACTTTGTAACCACAGACTCATAACATGCTGCTATTCTTGAATGCTTTACTGTACAGGCATAATTTTGGGCTCTAATGAAAGGTTACACTTAGAGCTATTCTATTCCTTATTCAGATTCACTGTAAATAATTGTTGACACATAGTAACTGAAGCATAAACACATTATATTGTTTTTTTGCCATTCTTGAAACTGAAATTTGTGCAAATAACAATACAAAACAAGTGTTATGGTATTAAAATATTGTTTAATATTAGTATTTTATACACTACATATATATCAAACTATTAACAAATTTATGATTAGGTTTTTCTTTGGTTATTGAACCTCTCTAGGAAGGTGAAGGATAGGGTTTCCTCTCTTGATGTCCATCATATGGCTTTCTGCTGACTCCCATTCTTCATCCAGTTCAATGTCAGATGTTTTTCTGTGATATAAAAAAAGCAAAAAAACAAATAATTTACATCTTTTATGTATTGTGTACTATTTTATACACACACACACACACACACACACACACACACACAAACAAACCCGTGGATAAAGACAAACAGGGACATAAACGATACACGCACACCTCATAACAATAACAAGAGCGCTAAAAGCACCAAACACACACAAACAAACACGGACACACACAAACCCGTGGATAAAGACACACAAACCCGTGGATAAAGACACACAGGGACATAAACAACGATACACGCACACCTCATAACAATAACAAGAGCGCTAAAAGCACCAAACACACACGGACAAACACAAACCAGCATACCAGGGCATGTATCCCGTGGATAAAGACACACAGGGACATAAACAAACTGATAAATGTACAACACAACAGTAACATGAGCGCTCAATGCACACATACGCTTGAGGACGAGCTTAGCCATCACCAGTTAGCATTGGCCATCTCAAAACAGTGAAACACAAACATAAGATACTCAGAAAAACACGTAAAATATGTTATATAGTATAATAAAACACTTACTTGTCGAAAGAGACGATTTCCCATCAAAAAAGCCTTCCTCCAAAGTCATATGTCATTTGCTACAGCGTACGCAGTTTTGCGCACGGGCGCACGGATCCACAACAAACTTTGCGCACCGTCATTGCTGACCCTGTTTGGATCCCTCCCACTAAACCTGCATATCAATGTCTTCAGGAGATCATTGGCTATCAGAGATGTCAATCATTTTCTAACATTGCTCCAATTGGAGTAGCCAAATGTCCGTCAAAGCGAAGGATGGACCGTGTCCCTAATGCGTGGTGACTGGCTCAAGCTGGAGGAAAAACCCCCCTTAAACTCCGTGATTCGCTGAAATCCGCTGTCACTCAAAAGTTCAGGGGTCAGCGGCCATTTTGAAGTCAAAATAGCTGTATTATTGACATGTAATTTGAAGATTTACCATAGTATGTTCGATAGTTGTGAGAGCTCTGTCGGCTAACTTGGAATGCTACTATTCACAGTAAGTGGATGTTTATTGATATATAAATGTGTTATGGACTAAATACTTAGCTGAATTGATTGTATGGAGCCTTTACAGTGTAACTAAACCATTGTTGTTGCAATGTAATGGATCAGTGGACGAACAGAAGGCTTTTTAGGCAAGTGTCTTCCACTTCCTGTTTGTTTATTTGGCTGTTGGTGGTCTGACAAAGACACAGATTGTACCCGCTGTGTTTATTGTATCCTAAAATGGCTTATATCGTTAGAATCACAAGAATCTCAGCTTTCCATAGATATGCGACTTGTAAAAAATTTTTTTTTTTTTTTTTGTCTTTCATAAAGTTAACCCTTCAAAACACCCTATGGCCCGCGGGCGACCCGTTTTTATTGCACGTTAACTCAGTTTTTTTTTTTATTATTATTTTGAAAGTCCGTTGCTCACCGGCTCTGAATACACATAGGCCTACAGTCAACCCATGGGTCACAGGAGGGGTGGGATGTTGGTCAGCCAGCAAATAACCCTCCCAAACCAGCAGTGGAGGGAGGCTTCGGCAGGTTCTCTCAGGTGAACAGAAAGGGAGACAGCGCTCCGCGAGTGAACGGCAAGCGCTCTATGGATAGTAACCGCATGGCAACGGCTTCAGTGCGCAGCTGCAGCCTTTTTAACTTGAATTAAAATTTTACATAACTTTACCTGATAGGCCTGCGTTTAGTTTAGCGGGGATGCTCTGCCATGTGAAT
The DNA here is from genome assembly GCF_963993115.1 of Abramis brama. Lineage (NCBI taxonomy): Eukaryota > Metazoa > Chordata > Actinopteri > Cypriniformes > Leuciscidae > Abramis > Abramis brama. Next base: position 69,236,956 of record NC_139963.1, on the reverse strand, counting down.
TCCCTCCTGTTGATGTCCTGATAACTATTTAGATTCTGGAAACTCACAAACAGCGAGGATCAGTCTCTCTTCCAATGATTTGTGCTGCGCCTCGTGTACAAAAAGTTCAAGACAATTCAACTTCGGCAGCGGGCGGGAGTGTGCGCACAACCGCAACAGTTTCACGGGAACGCACCCGCTTGGTACTGCACCTTGTGCTCGACCACTTCACCTCACTCTATGGTGCGTTCACACCAAACTCGAATAGAGCGTCTGGCGCGAGTGATTTCAATGTTAAGTCAATGCAAAGGCACGTTTATGCGCGTCTGGAGGTCCTGCGGCGCGAATAAGGCGTTTAGCGCGGCGCGGTGGACGTGAATTCGCGCGTCCAGTTCGCTTCAAACTTTTGCTTTGTACGCGCATCAATTTCGCTCTGGACACGCGAATGGATTCAAAATGTTCAAGCGGCCAACTAGACGCGGTAGACGCGAATTTGACACAAAAAAACCCCAAGAAAACAGGACTCTGATGGTAACTTGTTTAACAAGCTAGATAAAAGGTAATGCCCTGGCAGTGGCAAATAGCTTTGGTTTGATATTTGATTTGATTACATTATTGTTTAAGTTGAGATTTACAAGAAATATTTTATTGCTACTGTGTAAAGGGAATACTGCTGGTAAAAAGCACATTAGGCTATTTGTTTAAAGTTTTTGCAAACCACATGTTATTGCACTTTTGTGTATATAGCAGTACATTTAGATCAAAAGTGTGCAATACACTACTTTAGAATTAATTCTTAAATTTTGCGCGTAATAATGCGATTAATCGCGATTAATCGCTAGAAAATCATGCGATTAATCATGATTAAAAATTGTAATGGTTGCCCAGCACTAAAAAAAAAAAAAAATTCCTTAAAAGAATCGTCACTTAAGAGCAGCCGCGGCGCTACCATTGGGTCCGGGTGGGCGTTTTAAGTCCAGGCCCACGCATTTTCTACTATGGTTTTGTACGTTTCTTCATTCGGATCTATTTGTGATCCATTCCATTCTAAACAAACAACGCAGTTCACATGCTTCGTCCTTACATTACTCATTAAGATAATAATTAATAAATGCACGCATAATTATCAGTGAACTTGATAAATGTTGCAGATATATTTTACTATGCATGCACAAACAAATGTTTTTCAACTTATGTGTGCAAAATTCAGAATAAAATGAATGTGCAGCAATTTGTACAAATAGAGTGTCTGTAGGCCTACTATATGTGTTGTAGCCATTAAATAATCTCACTTAGTTTCATATTTGTTAAAATATTATGTTATTTTTTCATCCATGTTGATTATGAAAAGTGAACCGCACGAGTAAGATAGGATGCGCAATATATCGAGAGACATAGAGTGGGTCAGACATGATTTTGACCACTTAAGTTTTGTTTTGTAAAAAAACTTTTTTTTAAGTGAATTTCGTTTTGTATAAATTGTATCTTCATTTTAATATATTTTTTTAATCAACCAATTGCCTGTATTTAATAAAGAAGCAAATATAGCAGATGACAATATAATCATGGAGGCCACTTGCATTGCTCGTGAACTGGAGCGCATATCATCCTAACTTAACGAAAAAGACATACGAAAACGAAAAGAAAAAGGCTACTCTCTGATTATGTAATCCATGATGTGCATTTCTCTCTATAGGCGCATTCACTACGGAGATGGCGATTGTCAATGGTCAACTTAATCTTTGCAGCTGTAGCTGTTGTTGCTGTTAATAAACTAAAAAGAATTGGCCTATAATTTTATTAAACAATAAATTAAATGGAATTGTAATTGTATTTAAAAAAGCAACAACAAAAAATCCTGTTTAAGTTGTTTTTTTTAAACCTATGCTAATTACGCATTAAATTCAGGTAGGCTACTGAGTCGCTGTCCTCAGTGCCCAGAAAAGCGCTGAAACGGAGATGAAGGGGAACCCGTTTTTATTAATTTTTGTTTTGTTTTTTGGCTTATTTCAACTGGCACATCCAGCTTTCTGGAGGCCCACCTACAATCAAAATCCTGGCGCCGCTAGTGCTTAAGAGTCGTTTGGTCATTAATCGGACTGGTTTTGTTTCACTCATCGTAACGTAAATTTAGCTGCAGCTAAGTGACTTTGTGCGACCCACAAAGGAGGAAAATCATGTCAGTAGTAACAGGGTTGAGTGAAACATGTAGGGCACAGATAAAGATAATACAAATAGTTAAAGGGCACCTATTATGCAAAATTCACTTTTACATGGTGTTTGAACATAAATGTGTGTTGGCAGTGTGTGAGCAAAACCACCCTAGAATGATAAAAATCCACCCAGTAGTTTTTTTACTATCTCAATAAATCACAAGCACTGTCTCAGAACGAGCTGTTCTAGATTTCCCTCACTGTGACGTAGAATTGAGCTAAGCCCCACCGACGTGGTTTGATTGACACCTGGTTTTGGCATAGACCCCGCCCTCGGTGATCTGTTCTGCACACCATCGCCATTGTTTCAACGACAGCCGGTAATGTCTCCTAAGAAGTGTAGGTGTTCTGTTGTGGGATGTAAGAATGGACATACTAGTCTTCACTGACATCAGAGCCACTGAAAACGCAGCGGATGGATTTTATTTATGAAGAAAAGGCACCATTTAAACTTCCTAAATACAAGAATCATTTTCTGACTGACTGTTTAGTGAACGAGGGTCAAAGTTAATCCTCAAGTGTGGATCGTTGCCTACTGTTCGCGATCCAACGTCACCTCCAGAAGAAGTAAGTGTATTTTATCATTTTTGAGCAAATAGTCATTTCAATCGATGTCATGTCAGCCAGTTCAATAACAAATGCGTCTAAAGCTATTTATTGTCGTCGTCATAGGATGTCTCAACAAACAACGTCAGACAGTTTTATGTCACGTACATTATTTTTTGCAGCAATAAAAAATGTAAAATGAATACCTCTATCTCCATAGACAGTATAAACGTCTACCGGTATCTCCCTGCAGCATTTGTTTTCTGGTTCTGTAACGTTAGCCATCTTCTCATATTTGCCACATAAGCGTGTGTATAAGTTAGTTTCAAAAAATTGCGCGAAAGTTATCACAATTTGTTTGTGTGTGTGTGTGTGTGTGTGTGTGTGTGTTGCACATCCATAATTGCAAAGGGGACGCGATTAAAACTCTATAAGTACATAAATGTATCAAATAACCTTTCCGAGACGTTTAGTCCATTCTCATTCGTGTTTATTCTGTGCCGGAGTCTCTTCATCATCTGGGTCCAGCAGCAGGGCGGGGATATGCAGCTCATTTACATTTAAGGTGGTATAGACCAAAAACAGCTCTTTTTAAAACAGGCCCCAAAAATGACATTTTCAAATGGTTATAATAAATTAACTGTGGGGAATTTTGTGCTGAAACTTCACAAATACATTCTGGGGACACCCAAGACCAATATTACATCTTGTAAAAAGGGGCATAATAGGTGCCCTTTAATTTAAAGCCAGTTAAAGTTATGGCCACTCTACACTTTGAGCTTGTGAAGTTTCTACAGACACTGCATTGGCCGTGAAATGACGTCACATTCTGCGGCAGCTTTTTTACAAACACAAGTTCAACATATAACAAATAATTATAATTTAAAATGTAAAAATAAACAATCCACTCCACTTGAATGCTAAACGTTTGTGTTATTTCTCTCAGGGTAATACTCTTGAGCTTGTGTTTCTGGTGTCCCACTTTCACATGCGCATGAATGGAAGTCAGTGCAAGGAAAAGTCTAGTGTGAACAGCCATTAATAATTAAAACGTTTTAGTAAAAAAAATATCAATCTCAAAGATGGTGTCAAAAATGGCAGTATTGTATATTTTAATGTTAAAAGGCACCTATTATGGCATTTAAAATTTTCCTAATATTGTTTTGGGAGTCCCCAACAACAGTTTACATGTATGCACTGACAAAAGAAACACTTTTGTTGTCTTATAATATGCATTTATTTGTACCTGATTTGCTCACCGACTCCCAAATGATTCGTTCAACGACTCATTTTTCTAAACCCCTCCTTTGCTTGACGCTAATCTGCGGTGATTGGTCAGATGACCCATCTGAACCCAGTTATTGTTTGCATTAGCCCAATGCATAAACATATTGATATTAAAGCACTGCAGTACTACAAGGTAGTGCTCTATTCTTTATGACAACTCCAATAACAAGGACAACCATTTCACATATTCAAAAAAAAATGACATTGGAGACTTAGAAGCTGCGCTGAGCGTAACTTACACAACACACACACATACTTCAGCTTGCATGCATGCTACAGAACACATTAAGCAACAATTATTAATAATACTTACAGGTTGTGATTCGGAGGAGGAAGCTGATCCAAATAAACTTGGTACTGAACCTTCCTTCAGTAGCAACCGGCTCGCGAATCCACACTTGAAAGCATTTAGGTTTGTAAAGCAATCGTCATTAAAATGACTCGAACACAGCACAAGGCTCTGGCTATACTTGTGTGGTATAGTTGTAAATATAAACTCTAGCCACTGATTCTTCACATGCTCGTCCCTGGGCAGGGAAAAAAGGTCACTTTTGATTTGCACTTCAGAACACAGCGTTTTGTTGTCGACATGATGTTTTCAAGTTTTCCCTGGTGTCTGTGTGCGTGCGCAATGAGTGGGCGCGGCCAATTTGATAATTTTTCGTTTTGACGTCACAGCGAAGAGGAAAATGACTCATTGGAAAAACGATTCATAAAATTGATTCAGAGTCGACTCCTACTTTTGAGAGACAATAACTTTTTTTACGGTGAACTTTTAGTCAGGGGGCCAATTCTGAAAAGGGCTTCCGTTAAGACTTTTGCGGACATTTTTTGGTACAAGCTGTCACCCTATTTTTTTAGTTAGAAGACACCCATAGGTAAGATACTAGGGTGGTTGTCAAGCTGAATTTTTTTTTTTTGTGACTTGTACAAGCAATTTCAGGCTAATTTTTTGGTTTCCTGCTCAACACGACATGCCAACAGTAAATGTTGAATATCTACACAACCACAAAGACCATATTCATAAAAATGGTATCAAATGAAAGCCAACACTCATGGGATGTCTGCTGAAGTGTCAGAATGAATATATATTGTACAGTGTAAGAGACAACAGAACTAGAACATGAAAAAAACAATCTCCGCCTAAAGAGAACCAGTTTTCAAAGTGAATATCAGCTTGGAAACATAACCTAGTATCCCAAAACCTCTATCAATCAGTACCCATATCTATGGGAATGAGTCAAGCCAAGTTTAAAGCTTGTAGGGAGAGACAGTGCAATGCTGCACAAGTTATAATATATTAATGTCAAGGCGGAAATTTAGAACTGTAGATGATGGTCTAGTGCTATTTGACTTAATTAGTGTACCAGGTTGTAACACAAATTATATTTAATTCACATATCACTATAGTTATTAATTCCATCCTAACAAAACTGCTCTCTCACTTCTTTAGGGTTAGGGGTTAGTAACTAGTTAGTAGTAATAACTATGTAATAGTCGTATATGGCAAAGGTATGTTTTTCCCCATCAAAGCAGTGGCTCTCAGGTTGGCAGAGGTTGGCTCTCAGGTTGTCAGTCTCATCCCTTTGAGACTGAATGGACTGAATAAGCAAGGTCAAGCTAAGCGCAATGCAAATAATGGTGTGTGTCTATTATATTGCAAAAATATTGCACAATATTATACTACAATAATCTCTAGAAAGAGTACAAAGACACCACTTCCTGAAAAATCACTTCAATCAAAGGGCTTTATCTTGGCTGTATTTTCCATATTTGTCTTGACAAATGAAACATTTTTCCCAATCAATATCTCTTCCTATTTTTTTTCTTTGGACGCTAGGCTTACTGCTCCCTCTGGATCCATGTTATCTCATCTGAAGGCAAAGACATTTTTCACTACACTTGTCTGATTGGTTTCTGAGTGGATCACTACAATGTCCTCTGACATAAGCTGATTACCTATCAGCCTATAATTACCTACCTGATAAACTTATTAACACTTTTAGCTATAGAAGACTGTAAAATAGGCTGCTGTGCAGCAAATAAATTAAAAACATAATTTTCCATTACACATCTGCACAAAACTTAATTTACCTATTAGTAAGTAAGCTAGTAATTATGAAAGTAAATTAGCCTAGCTATACACTCACCCAAAGGATTATTAGGAACACCTGTTCAATTTCTCATTAATGCAATTATCTAATCAACCAATCACATGGCAGTTGCTTCAATGCATTTAGGGGTGTGGTCCTGGTCAAGACAATCTCCTGAACTCCAAATTGAATGTCAGAATGGGAAAGAAAGGTGATTTAAGCAATTTTGAGTGTGGCATGGTTGTTGGTGCCAGACGGGCCGGTCTGAGTATTTCACAATCTGCTCAGTTACTGGGATTTTCACGCACAACCATTTCTAGGGTTTACAAAGAATGGTGTGAAAAGGGAAAAACATCCAGTATGCGGCAGTCCTGTGGGCGAAAATGCCTTGTTGATGCTAGAGGTCAGAGGAGAATGGGCCGACTGATTCAAGCTGATAGAAGAGCAACTTTGACTGAAATAACCACTCATTACAACCGAGGTATGCAGGAAAGCATTTGTGAAGCCACAACACGCACAACCTTGAGGCGGATGGGCTACAACAGCAGAAGACCCCCCTGGGTAGAGGTCTGCATTCCCGCGGCTGTCCCGCGGGACCCGACCAGATATTTTGCGCCGCGGGATTAAATTTCCGACTAAAAAACGGTAGCGGTCGGTAACTCTGGTGTAATTTGAACGGGAGCGGTCGGTCATTCAATATCACGTTCCCGACGCCGACGTTCTTTCAGAACAGCATATCTTCGCTTTACCTAATCTTAATCTTAACGACCACCCGGTATAGGCTACAGTCTGCCCTGTAGCTACTCAGGACCGTTATGCACGCGCTGCACGCACGGACCAGTAACGGTTCTTTCTCATTGATTGTATTTGCTGGATCATTTGTCAATGACATTCTTTTCTTGCATGGATATTTAAAATAGTCTGGAAAAAGCTGATTTTTCCAAGTAAGTAAACGGCTTTCGTTCATTTCATATTGCCTACAATTTTGAGATGTTAATTTATTATTAGTTATTGTTGAATTTAATTTATGTTTTGTTTGTAGGAGAGACTTGAAACCGATGTCGGCACATTCCCAGGGATGTTAAATTGTTTTAAAGTGGTTTAATTTCGCGATGGATGGCCTACAATTTTGAGTTGTTAATTTATTATTAGTTATTGTTGAATTTATTTCGTTTGTAGGGGAGACGTTGAAATCGATGTCGGCATATTCTTTTCTTAAATTGTTTGGTTAAAAAGTGATTTAATTTCGCGATGGAAGGCCTACATATTTTGCCTACAATTTTGAGTTGTTAATATTTTTTTTAGTTATTGTTGAATTTATATATTTTGTTGGAGAGACGTACGTCAGCACATTCTTCTCAGGGATGAGAAGGTTAAGGCCTACATATTGTTCGGTTAAGGCCTACATATTTTGCTTAATGACATGTCATATTTTCTTTCTTTCTCTGACACTTTTCCTGTGTTGACAGCAAAATGTTACGAATTTTGATAATACGAATAAAAATAATAGCCTACACTTTTTTTTTTCGCTGCGACATTTTTTCCCCTACTGTCTGCAGCAAAATGTTAAATTTTGTATATTGACAAGGCGAATAAAATAATAATAAAAAATGTTTGTGCAGACTACATTTTTATTTTCTCTGTGAAAATGTACATGTGAAATTCTGGGAGATCTATATTAAGCGGGATGGTCGGGTCGGGAAGAAAATTATTCTAAGCAGACAGCGGGTGAACAAATAGTGTATATATAGCGGGAACGGGTGGGTGCGGGATATAACCCCAGCGGGAGCGGGCGGGAGCGGGCGGGAGCGGGACTTAAAAAACAGTCCCGCGCAGACCTCTACCCCTGGGTACCACTCATCTCCACTACAAATAGGAAAAAGAGGCTACAATTTGCACGAGCTCACCAAAATTGGACAGTTGAAGACTGGAAAAATGTTGCCTGGTCTGATGAGTCTCGATTTCTGTTGAGACATTCAGATGGTAGAGTCAGAATTTGGCGTAAACAGAATGAGAACATGGATCCATCATGCCTTGTTACCACTGTGCAGGCTGGTGGTGGTGGTGTAATGGTGTGGGGGATGTTTTCTTGGCACACTTTAGGCCCCTTAGTGCCAATTGGGCATCATTTAAATGCCACGGCCTACCTGAGCATTGTTTCTGACCATGTCCATCCCTTTATGACCACCATGTACCCATCCTCTGATGGCTACTTCCAGCAGGATAATGCACCATGTCACAAAGCTCGAATCATTTCAAATTGGTTTCTTGAACATGACAATGAGTTCACTGTACTAAAATGGCCCCCACAGTCACCAGATCTCAACCCAATAGAGCATCTTTGGGATGTGGTGGAACGGGAGCTTCGTGCCCTGGATGTGCATCCCACAAATCTCCATCAACTGCAAGATGCTATCCTATCAATATGGGCCAACATTTCTAAAGAATGCTTTCAGCACCTTGTTGAATCAATGCCACGTAGAATTAAGGCAGTTCTGAAGGCGAAAGGGTGTCAAACACAGTATTAGTATGGTGTTCCTAATAATCCTTTAGGTGAGTGTATGTCTGGTAAATGTATAGCTAGTTGGAAAACAGTTTAGCTTACCTGTTTCTGGCAACATTTAATTGTAGAATGGTAGAATCTTGAGGTAAATGTTTGTGTAGACAAATAGATCAAGTTAATCTGTTGTGTGATTGTGTGATTCACTCCTTTATAAAGTTTTGTTCACACTGTACTGTTGACATCTGCTGTGATCATCTTCTCTGGATCTGCTGCCTCAATCTGCAGCTGTGCTGACACAACAGTGCCCCTTGTGGTGTGATACTCTTGTGGTATTTATTGATTATTATTTTTTAATGATCATGCTTGCACATAAATTGGATTATATTGCACATTTGCCCAAAATTACAATAGGTAACATGGAAGAAAATGGAAGCACTTTGGGAAAAAAATCCGCTTTTACCACTTTTAAGAATATAGTGTTAAAATGGACAAAAAAACATTTTCTAAGCTGACAACCTGGCTAGAACACATGTTGAGGGGTTAAATATTAATACTGGATAGGTTGTATACTTGTACCAAAAAGTGTCCGACAAAGTTTTAATATCAGTTTTGGCCCCCTGACTATTTCATATATAAAACTTTGCAGGATGTTTTTGTTCACTTAGATCTATGTTACACACTACGTGCCCTTTAATATCATGTTTGATAATTGTGTCATTGATCAAGTAATAGTTTTTGCTAAAGAAACAAGGGATTCTGCCTATAATGTTTTAAAAATAATAATTGTAAGATAAATTTACCTCATTCATGGAAAGTTTCAAGGACATATCATTTATAAAAAGGCATCAAATTATCATAATATTTTATAGCAGTTGTCTACTTTCTACTATTACATCAGGGCTCACTTTCATGTCCTTTCACATTATATTTCTCTCTTTGAATTATTTTGATGTACTGAAAATTAAATGTAATAATTTTTTTCTTTTTCTGTCAGGCCTGATGGAAGTGAAGGAGGAGAGTGAAGAACTGAGTGAAGTGAAGGAGGAGAGTGAAGAACTGGGTGAAGTGAAGGAGGAACATCATGTCAAACTTGGAGAAAAACCTCTGAGTCGCTCAAAGACTAAAAAGACATTTTCAAAGAAAAGAAGAGCCAAGAAATCTTTCACCTGCACTCAGTGTGGAAACAGTTTCGCACGCAAAGATGGTCTTGAGCAACACATGAGGATCCACACCGGTGAGAAGCCGTTCACATGTGATCAATGTGGGAAGAGTTTCACAACCAAACAAAGTCTTGAGCGTCACATGAGGATCCACACCGGAGAGAAGCCGTTCACATGTGATCACTGTGGAAAGAGATTCTTATGCGAAAGTAATCTTAAGAGTCACATGAGGATCCACACCGGAGAGAAGCCGTTCTCATGTGATAAATGTGGGAAGAGTTTCAGTCAATTATCACACCTTAATCTTCACATGATGGTCCACACCAGAGAGAGGCCATTCACATGCGATCAATGCGGGAAGAGTTTCACAAACAAACAAAATCTTAATGTTCACATGAGGATCCACACCGGAGAGAAGCCGTTCACATGTGATCAATGTGGCAAAACATTTCTTAGGTCATCAGCCCTGAGGAAACACCTGACAGTTCATACGAAGGAGAAGCCGCATTCATGTTCTGTGTGTGGAAAGAGTTTTTCACAGCTGCACAATTTACATACACATGAGAAAATTCACACTGGAGTGAGAGAGTACATGTGCTTTGAGTGTGAGAAGACTTTTATTACAGCAAACTGTTTAAAACAACACGAGAGAATTCACACTGGAGAAAAACCTTACAAGTGTTCACACTGTGACAAGAGATTCAGTCAATCATCAAATCTGAGATCACATGAGATGATCCACAGTGGAGAAAAACCTTACAAGTGTTCACACTGTGACAAGAGATTCAAACACTTAACGGGTATGAAAAAACATGAGATGATCCACACTGGAGAAAAACCTTACAAGTGTTCACACTGTGACAAGAGATTCAAACACTTAACGGGTATGAAAAAACATGAGATGATCCACACTGGAGAAAAACCTTACAAGTGTTCACACTGTGACAAGAGATTAAGTCGATCAGCAGATCTGAAATCACATGAGATGATCCACACTGGAGAAAAACCTTACAAGTGTTCACACTGTGACAAGAGATTCAATCGATCATCATCTCTGAAAACACATGAGAGGATCCACACTGGAGAGAAGCCGCACACGTGTGATCAATGCGGAAAGAGTTTCTCTATTAAAGCTAACCTGAAGCGACACATGAATATCCATGCACTGGAGAAACCACATCACCGCATGCATTGTTAAAATAGTCCGAAACGGCGGGATGTGACTAACTAACTCTGAGTATAAGTCACCTCTCTTTCAGAAACGTGTTTGACATACCTTCCTTTCTGAAATGGAAAACCCAGAGTTTCCCTTGTTTCAGGGTTAACATACTCAGAGTTTTCACTTAACCTCCTTTCTGAAACAGGCCCCAGATCTCCTATTCTCTTTGTTTAGCTGATTGTTATAACTCAGCTATAGTAGCCAAACTAAAGCAAACACCATAATGGTGACTTACATTTTTGATTTTCTCCTTCTGTGATTCTGCTTGTTAACATCAGGTGTCTTCAATAACGCTCAATCATCACTCAATTAATCACTTAATTATCTCATTAACTTTAACACTGATTCAGTGATCATTTAACACTTGCATTTTAACACTCTTGAGCGTGGAGCCATATAAACTCCCAGGAGATATTATTTAACAGTGGAGTTTTTTCTGTGTAGATATGTTTATTAACAGACATTTCCAACCACATAATTCAGTATAATGTTCCACCCACAATCTCTGAACATCATTGTTTCTGATGAAACAGCAATTCGTGCACAAACATGCATCTTGTCCTTTTTTCAGAGACCAAAAGACCTTTAAAACTAGAACTGCACATAATTAAAGGAACAAGTGGGTAGATTTTTGGCTTCCTTTTCCTCTTAAATCACATGAAGAAACTTTTGTGGCAGTGAGGCAGTGGAACTGTATGTCACCAAGTTGTTGTGTGTTGTATGTTCTGTTTCATGATCCTCCACACAGCTAGCCTGGCAAGCCAGACCTAGGCTACATCAAGATGTTGGGTCTGGCAACTCACCATAGACACGGCTTAGTCCGAGGGGCGGGATAAACGGCTGTCTTTCAAATTCCCTCTGCACGCAATAGGACAGCGCTTCAACCAACCAGAGCATTTTCCCCAAAAGCGGAGCTAACGTTAGTTGATAGATTCAACTTTTGAATCTGGCCGGCAAAACTACGAACACATCTTCCTTTTTTTAATAATGACTTAAGTGCCGTTCTTTGCTCTTTTCTCAAAGAAAAACTTAAAGGAGAACTCCGGTCAATTTTAACATTGAGCTCAGTTTTTTGTAAATTTGGAGAGCTGTCAATATAGAGAACAATGACAAAAATCGGTGTTGCCTACACCGTGTTATCCTCTTTTTAAAATTTGCACCCTGTTGACTTCAACGGGGCAAGTTTTAAACCTGCTTTTAGCCTCTTAACATCCTTGATGTGTCATTACAAGTGCCCAGCCATGTGAGTGATTCCTTTAGAGTGACCGCGGGTGAATCTGACTGCTGTAGATGTGAAAGATATGTATAAAAATGATGTTATTTAAGCCAGCGCAAATACCTGTATTTACATCCTGTTTTTCGGTTGAAGTCCAAAGTAGTCGATTATCGAGTTTACGCGCATAGGTTATCACGCGAGTGAACTCGACATTTGACTATTTCGGACTTCGCCCGAAAACAGGAAGAAAATACAGGTATTTGCGCTGGCTGAATAAACATCATTTTTATCCGTATCTTTCACATCACTGCAGTCAGATTCACCGCGTTCACTCTAAAGGAATCACTCACATGGCTGGGCACTTGTAATGACACATCAAGGATGTTAAGAGGCTAAAAGCAGGTTTAAAACTTGCCCCGTTGAAGTCAACAGGGTGCAAATTTTAAAAAGAGGATAACACAGTGTAGGCAACACCGATTTTTGTCGTTGTTCTCTGTATTGACAGCTCTCCAAATTTACAAAAAAATTAGCTCAATGTTAAAATTGACCGGAGTTCTCCTTTAACTCCAAGTCCTCCAGAGTCGCGGACAAAGCCGATTTGAAAGACAGCCGGCGTCATTCTTTGTTTTCAAGTAACGTTAGCAGGGACCGTCGCAACTCTGTCGTCATTATGTTAAGCCCGCCCCGCCTACTCTATACACAACGTGATTGGCCTGACCCAATTTAGGTTTTTGCAGCTTGAAAGTCAATGAAGAGTTGCTAGACTGCCCTGGCTGCAAAATAATTTTTGCTGCTGTTAGGGTGCGTCTAGATTTCTAGGCTACCACACAGCCTTATGGGGAATTATTATTGTATAAACAAAATGGATTAATATTTCTTTTTAAAGTGTACTACTGTTCCTATACAAAGAAGACTTTACAACCTCAAATCTCATGCCGCAGTGCATTCTGGGAGCCACTGATGAGTTTTGTATGATGCACCCAGAATGCATTGCAGCATGAAGCATGTCACCATTATTGAGATTCACACGCTGATTCTTGAGGTTTGTGTTTGTCGTGATGAAGAGCTTTAAGACTTATTATGTACAGTTTATTTATTTATATTAAAAACTACAGGTACTCTGGTTAAAATGTTAAATGATCTCATACTACTCATACTACATACTTCTCATCTCAGAGAAAAAACTAACATCAGTCAAGGCCAAAGAGCCCAACTAAAGCAAACACTGACCTCCACAATGGTGACCAAACCAAACTATTTTTTTCAAACAAACTTCAACATCTAAACCTCCTTTAAGAGGTTCAGTCCTATGTCTGCTGGGAAACGTACTCGGTTACTGACGTAACCTCGGTTCTCTCTAGAAGAGGGAACGAGTACTGCGTAATATCTTACGCTATGGGGAAATCTCTTTTCCGCGAGATATTGAAGCATAAAATTATCCTTAATTTTGGAATAATGTAAAACGCGTTGCAGCAGCACGCAGACATAGGCGAAACAGCTCGCGCGCCTATTGGCTGCTCTGCAGCAACTGCAGCAGCCTATCGAAAGGCCCCATCGTGACGTACGCTCCAATGGGGTATATAGATATGATGTATATTTAATCATCATAAAAAAAATGTTTTACAAATGTCATAACTGAGCAAAAGAGCTTACTTATTAGTAACAGTTTTTTACCATCAATACTTTTTTTTTTGCCAAAGATCAAACATTCTGAATCTTAACTTATAAATACATTGCAAGAAAATTAACCGTAGACACAAACACTAACATCAAGAATCAGCTTATGAATCACAACAATGATGACATGCTTCATGCTGCAATGCATGCTGGGAGCCATTAGTTTTATAATATGGTGGTACCCAGCATGCATTGCTGCACGAAGCATGTCACCATTGATGAGATTCATATGCTAATTCTTAATGTCTGTGTGTGTCTTAAATAATTTGCTCCACAATGTAAAAAAAAAAAAAAATCATAATCATAATTCAGAATGTCTGATCTGTGGCAAGAAATTTTCTTTTTTGAAAAATAATCTATTAATAACGAACAGCCATTTTTGCTACTTTATGAGATTAGTGAATCATTCTACTTCATGATGGTTAAAACTACATCACCTGATCATCTTTGTTTCTGGCTTCCTTTATAACAAACTGATGTGTTTTGGTAAAAACTGTTACAAAGACCACAAACTTGCATAACAAAGCCAAGAGACAAACTGCCCAACTAAAGCAAACACTGATCACCGTGAATTTACAAAAACATTATTTCCAATAAAACATCAACATCTACACCTCTACTAATTCTCAATAACTAGTTAGTAAGTTGTTCAGTGATTCAGGTGAAATTATTGTGAAATAATGATTATGTTAAAACATAACCAACACCATCAGATCACCTTTTCTATTTGTTCATCTGGCTGTTATAACTCATGTACAGCAGCCAAACAAAACTTAAAGTTAATAATTTAAGGGTCAAGAGCCCAACTAAAACACACACTGATCTCCACAATGGTGACTTTAATTATGGTTTTCTCCTTCAGTGATTCTGCTTGTTAACACCAGGTGTCTTCAATGTTGGCAATAAAAGATATTTTGTAAATTTTACTCATTTTAAATGGTTAACTTTTAAGGAATTAATTTGATTAATTATTTCTCAATTCTTATTTGTTAAATTTAATTAATAATATTGCTTGTAATCTGTTGCCTCAATTTTATTGATTAGATATCAATAAAATCAATGTATTCTTTTTTACAGTGTATGCATTTAGCATTATGTTAAAATATTTACATACAATTTACATACAAATATTTACATACAAATATTTACATACAAATATTTACAGAAACACAAAATATATATATTTTTCTTGCTTCTTGATTACTTTTCAGTGAGTATATCAGCATATTTAATTCCTTCATGTGCGTCTAAATTATTTCAATTAATTTTTTGTAAAGCGTTACATTAGTGCAGCATCCTCAAAATATGCAATGCAATAATTTAGGTATAGTATATTTTTGTTTAGTGTTTTAGCACCATATATAAAGCATAGTCTTCAGACTGATCAAGAAATATGGTTTAATATCGCAATTCAAATAAAAGAAAAGCATTGTCAAATCCACTTATAGATGAGATTTTATTTAAATGTTATTGTGCTATGCATATTTGGCCATCCAGGATTGCTGAAAAGGACTCCAGAGTAGAGGGAAATTAGGCTGGATGAAGCACAAAAATCTCACTGAATTGTGTAACTAGACACTGATCTGAACCTGTTTAACAAAACAAATGACTCTTATTAATTTATCAATTTGTATGATCCTGCTATGTTAATACAAGTATTTTCATATTTATCAATTCATACCCATCCTCCCATATTGTAGATCCATCTCAGTAAGTTGTCACTGATTTAGTCCAGTATCCAAGACACAAATCCTAAGCCAGAATCAAATAAACTGCCAAGCCTCTATCCATGCAAAAACAAACACATTTGAGTGACATCTGAGGGTTGCTCCATAAAACAAGATTAGAATACAAGCCAGGCTTATTTTGGTTAGTCAGACTTATTGTCAGTTGATTCTGATTCATAAAGCAAACTTAAAATATTTCGAACTCAGTTACTCTGGCAACTTATGCTTGGAAAATAGCCTGGTCCAGGGCAAGCTAATAGGCTAAGCTTGATTTGTTACACAGATCCTCTAACACTGACCATCAGGAACACAATGATATTACCACTGACATTCTCTCATACCATTACTTTATTACTTTATTACTTTATTGACCACTATCCGTCCAAAAACAAATATACAGTATACAGGAAATCTACTTAAACAAGGCTACAGTGATACATGAGACAGTATAAACCTACAAACATGTTCAATTATTATGTAAATAAAATGTTGATGTTAAAGTTGTAACAGATTAAGGGTCAAGAGCCCAACTCAAGCAAACAATGATCATCATAACGGTGTCTTAAAAAAAATATTTTTCTCCTTCAGTGATTCTGCTTGTCGGGTGTCTTCAATAATGATCAGTCATCACTAAATTAATCACTTAATTATCTCATTAACTTTAATACTCTTGAGTGTTAATTTAACACTCATATTTTAACACTTTAACACTCTTGAGTCTGGAGTCATATAAACTCCCAGGAGAGTTCAATTAGCACTGGAGTTCTTGCTGTGTAGTGTTGTTTTAAGTTTGACCATTAAAATAGAAATGTCATTGACCCACAATGGTAAAATAAGAAAAACACTTACCTTTACAAATGCATTTGTAACGACACAGATCAGTGAAACAATTTTCCCCCAGGTAATGCCATCTTCAAACACTATATCTGCAAGTTTGTAAAAGGTCTCTCTTTTCGCCACACATGCGAACTCATCATTAAAAGCCTGAGATGAAACAAATATAGCTGATAAAACCATGTTTTTAATTTAGGCTATTTTACCCAAACACTGAAAAGACCAGGGGCAGGGCTGCGTTTCCCAAAAGCATTGTAGTCCACCAATGGTCTCTGATCAACAATGAACAACTTAGCTCACGATGCTTTTGAGAAATCGTGAGCTTAGAATTATAAGGTTCTATCTCCGTTTAGGGTAGTTCTGAGTCTGACTGAGATATTGAGCATCAAGGTTTTTACATTCCAGCTGGCAAAACTGTTATGTTTTAACTGTATTTCATTAATAACTACTAAAAGAATGTTTTTTTACAAAAATAACATGCATTAATAAACACCTAATGGATCAGATTGTCAAAAACTCAATTTCAACCAAAAGTGGAGATAGAATCTATTCTAAGCTCCCGAAATGCATTTTAATTCATACGCCGCTTCACAAACTGATCGAAATTACTTGAAGCAGTGTGTGCACGCAATAACTATTTTGTGGCGTAGGCACAATTTTAGTTTTGGTCGGGCTTGGGCAAAAGTGGGCAAAAGTGAACGGGCTTGGGCAAAAGTGAACGGGTACTTTTATGTAAACTAACGGACAGACTCAATATCAAGTATTTTACTGTTATGTGTCAACAAGATCCAACAACACATTTTCGCCTGGCTATACCCAATGATTAGATCTGTTGTGGTATTTATGCAAATTAGCACATACGTAATTAGATTGTGCACCGTTTGTCCATGTTAACAAACAATTTCAAAAAACTTGTAATACAATTTTTGTTTGTCTTGATGTAAGAAATCAACTCAGTAATTTGCATGGTGATATCTAAAGGTTAAAATTTTTACCCTATTCACGTAAGAAAAATAATGAATAGGCGATATTTGGGTCTTTTTCAAAACTTTCCCCTAATGGGATTCTTCTGGACTTTTTTTTTTCCTTGCTCAGGACATATTGAGGATACAGAATCAGTTGAGTTTGCTTTTGTTGCAATTTGTTCAACCTTTTTTCATAAAATGACTGGACTAATAGTTACACAACTTGTGTCAGATATGAGTCACATGACATTGTGACTGTAGTCGGTGTGTATTTGCCAGAGTTTCTTCCTGTGTTTGGAAGAACACTGACACATATTGTTAACTTGTTTGTAGTCCAATAATATTTAATAAAGAGTTAGTTTGAACATTTGGATGTTTTAGACATCATGAATCTACAATAAGACAAGCTCTTATTGAGAATTAACAGAGGTTTGATGTTGTTGTTTCATGTTTTATTTTAAGTCACCAGAATTGTGATGAATGGCTCCTTTATTTGGGCTCTTGTCCCTTTACTCTTCTTTTTGGTTTTCTTTGACTGCTGTAACTGTATTTTAATAAAATACATCTATTATGGTGAAAGAAAATATGATCAGATGTTTCTTGATGTTGTCATAATCAGCAAGCTCTGATCAAGTTTTTGAGTATATGGGTGGTGCGTGTTTATTTTATATATGTGCTGTTAGTTATAATGTTTTTGTGAAACTACATCATGCTATCCAACAGTGCAGAATGACTTATTTAAAAAAATATTTTTTGTATTATTATTATTTTTTTTAAGTTTAAAGCTGCAGCAGAAAGTAGTCAAATAAAGACATCAAGAATCATATGAATCTCAATCGTGACAAACGAAAAGCTTCATACCGCAATGCATGCTGGGTGCCACTATAGTACAAAGCTTATCCATAACTCCATAACTCCCAGCATGCATTGCGGTATGAAGTTTTTCGTTTGTCACCATTGTTTAGATTCATACGCTGATTCTTGATGTCTGTATTTGACTAGTTTCTGATGCAGCTTTAAACTTTCTGAAAACATCTTTTTTAAAGAAATACAGGATAAGTATATCTTAGGCTTTCAGTTTTTGAGCAAAATGTAGACAAATGTACTTTTTATTTATGTGTCAAAACATGTGCAGTTAGAATAAGACATTCAAATCTGTTGCAAATGAATTTGTACAATGGGAATTGTAAAAAAAAAAAAAAAAAGAAAAAAGGTAAGCAAGCATGAAGGTCCACTAAACACAACCACTGTGGCTTAAGCATATCATCTGGAATCATACGAATGTAGCCTATATGAATTAGCCACCAACTTGCCAAATTGTAAATTAGTTATGAATTGCCTATTGAACTACAATAGTGAAGTGACACACTTAACCATGTCTCAGTTTTTCCACGTCTTTAGAGTGAGAATGTGTTGCTCTTCCACTGGTTTCTGGTTGTTAGTTTTATCTGGTGGTTAAAACTCTGTGTGGTTGCAGTTCTCAGCTCACAAATTTTGACTGTGGTTTCAGAGATAGGGCTTTTTTTACGTTGATTAAACGTCAAAAATACATCAATTAATGTTATTTCCGCTATTTCTGTGTTTTATATTAATATTATATTTTCTCTATTGGGAGCATAAGAGAGTCTGACATGTAACCCAAAGGTCGCAGGTTCGATTCTCAAGAACGGTAAGTAATCTCACTACTCACTGCTCCTTATGTGTGTGTAACTTGGATGGGTTAAATGCAGAGGACAAATTTCAAGTATGATAATTAAACTTAAATAAAGCTTAATAAATGATGGAAAACTGCGGAAAAATACTTAATTTATCTACACTACATTTACAGAGGTACTTTAAAATTTCACTTACAGCTTTTAAACATTTAAGTAAAGATGGTTTAAGTAAATATTATCTGTTTCTTACTGAAACCACAGTCAGAGCTCAGATGTGAGAGCTGAGAACGAACCAGCAGATAAACCAGAAACCAGCAGTAGAAAAAAAGAAGGAGGAGCAAAAATACAGACAGAACGAGAGAAGAAACCAAGCAAGACTGCAAACGTTATTATCCCATGAGCACAGCGCTGCAGAAATCTCCTGAATATATGTAGGTAAGACACGGTTGTTGTTGTTGTTTTTCACTTCAAGTCATTAAAGATGAACCGACGTCATACAGACTATAGAATAAATTAATATTTTCAGTCTTATGATTCTGAGTTGTATGTTTAGCTGGAATAAGGTGCTTTGTGACTTCTGATAGCAGTTTTAAGCAGATACTATTTTTTCACTCATTTATTTAATTACATATTTTCAGCTGGATAAAGCAAAGAGATCAAAGCCAGACTGGAATATGGGTATCTATTTCTCTGGTTGCCGCTCCCGCTACAGATAAGGGTCAGATGGTCCATCTTCATCACCATCTGTGTGTGTGCAGGTCTAGCAGCTCTTCTTTGGTCTGCCAGCGATCTAATTCATCACAGAAAGAATGGACTCCGTATTTCAGCCTTCATCATCCTCCTCCTTCTCACTGACTTTATTGAGCTTATCTTCAGTCCCGTCATAGTGTTAAACCTTGTCTTAAATATGTACTGGAATTGGGTTTCTCTATCTTTATGGTCCTCATCAAGTCTCTGTGGTCTCCTCCTGAACCCGTTGGTGGCGCTAGAGGGAATTCTCTCAGTAAAATATACACCATACACTGCTTCGGTTTTCTCCTCACCCTTTTTCATCACTTTCAACATACTGGTGTTTCTCTTTATCATTATCGGTGACATTTTTTTGTCAGATTTGTTTATTTTTGATCTTTTCGTGTTCATTATATCAGTGATCACATGGATGATATCTTGTTTAGCTTTGTGTTGTACTGATCGTCACTCTCACACATCCAGAGAACTAGATCATTATATTTGGGTTGTTTTCATATTCACTCTGCTAGTGCTTTTTCTGCCCAATATTTTCCTCAGTCTCTTCTTATTCTTTGCTGACGATATTCCTCAGCCTCTTCATGTTTGGTATATTCCTCATTTCTTGTTCAGTGTGAGATTGATTTCAGACCCTCTGCTGTGTGTGCTGGTCTGCATACAGTAACATACAGTAAGAAATGTATATATATATATAATAGGCCTTAAATTTACATATTTGTAGGTTTATCTTTTCTTAACAAACTTCTTAAACTTTTAATTTAATAAACTTGCCTTTTTATTTAATGTGTTTTTTAAGTCTCTGTCCCTGTTTAAATGAAAGCTGTTTGTTAATTTTATTGCATTTTCAAGATAAATGGCCTAAGTAATCAATTACTAATTAAAGAATTAGATTCTAGAAATTAAAAATTCATGCTATATTATTTTTATTTAACTCTTTACTTGCTATTGTACTCGTTCATCCGGATTCCTAAAACATTTTAAGTCTCGCATCAGCCGGCCGGGTAAACGGATCTCATAATCACCAACTCATCAGTCTTGGTCATTAGACAGAGGCGATTGACTTACATCTTAAGGCCGTACTCTACTTGCTCATTCTAGAATACATTATTTAGTCCCCATTGATCTGAACAGACTATAAGACTATATCTAATCAGAGGTCATGACCATAACCATAGAAACAAGCTGACCAACTTAACTTCTTCTAATGGAAACTTATTTAATAATGGCAATTATTAAATAATGGCATACAATGTACAAATCAGTCAACCACACCCAGAGTTATAATTGCAATGGCTGATTTAGAAAGTTATTTGTGGTGTATTATTAAAGTTAAATATAGCAGAAGCTATTAACAAACCGGGCTTTGACGGCTAATTTAGAAAAGCATCTCCCATTAAAACGGAGGTTTCAGGAACAGATCATGTCTCATATTTCATGGAAATATGCTTTAACATACATTCAAATGCAGCGAAAACTGCAACCCTAGCTGCTTTTGTATATGCCTAAATATAAAAATCAAATAGTAGCCTAGCCTATAAAATATACTGACCATTTATATCAGACAAATCGATTTTAACAAATGTAACAATATTGTGGGCTCATATAAATATAAAAATGTGTATTCCTACTCTATAGAGGTCAGATATGTTTGAATCTCATGAGGATATCTTTGATCAAGTAGATTTCTCTGTAAATGCAAACAAAATTGATTTTCTTTATTTCATTCTTACACCAAAATCAGCTTGGCTTCTATGAAAACTGAAGTTAATTTTTCATCTCGGTTTTGTGTGTGTGTGTGTGTGTGTGTGTGTCTTTTTTCCAAAATAAAATAAAAGTTAAACCACTGTTTTTATCAGTTTTGTTTGGTCCATTCATACAATTGTTTAATAAATTAAATTATTTAAAAAAATTATAAACGTGTCTTTAAAAAAAAAAAAAAAAAAAACTGTTTTCTATTAAAATACACATTGCTGTAATGTAGGCTATAGTGTATTTTTTGTCACAAAATACCAATTATTTGAACATATAACAACATTTCTTTAAAATAAACAAAGTAATTAATTGTCATGCTTTTAAACATGCTTTAAAAAATAGCACATGACTGAGAAAACATACATCCATCTTCTGCTTAGAAACCTTGTAAAATAGTTTTAACTTTTGAATAGTTAAAAATGTGTATAATATTAGATTCAGTGTTGAAAAATATATATTTTTTTACGTTTAATTTTGAAGAGTTTCAACAAGCATTTTTACAACATTCTTTTTGACTTAACCTAATTCATTACTTTCACTCTTTTCCTCCGACCTGTTAAGTAAAACGAAAATTACTTTTCATGTTATAACTTTTTGCTATCTAACATAGGCTATTATGAATCTCTTTATCAGTGAACTGGACGAACTGTAGGCTATAGAGCTGGTAAGTCCCGCCCCTTCCGCTAACCCCACTGGACCTCTAGGTTGAAAAATCGTCAATGCAAGTGAATGGGAGAAAATAATTATTTTCTGGTCCCGTTTGAATTTTGCCATGAATGTGAACATATGTTGTCTGTGAATTTTTTATATAACTTTTCGTGTAAAGAATGCTAGAATTTAGCGGGTAGAAGTTTGATACGGTTAGACTTTGTGTGAAAGCACTTTGTGGACTACAACTCTTCGCTGCTTTCGACGCGTTTGAAACGTCAACACCACTAGCACACGGACACTAGCTCACGGATCCCGCTAAACATGGCTGTGTCTTTGGTGCACTTCACCGCCTTCTTTCAGGGAGAGGACAAAATCGTTGAGGTTGGCGAAAACCACGGGTAAGTCAACTTTATGGGGTGACGTCACATAGGCGACATGTAGTCTTTCTCGTTATGTCTTTTCCACAACTGCTAGCCGAAGAATCATACCATATACTGTCAAACTCGTAACATGAAAAGTTATATAAAAAATTCACAGACAACATATGTTCAATTCATGGCACAATTCAAACGGGACCAGAAAATAATTATTTTCTCCCATTCACTTGCATTGACGATTTTTCAACCTAGAGGTCCAGCGGGGTTTTACGGATGGGCGGGACTTACCAGCTCTATAGGCCTACGTGCTCGTTTCACTTTCATCGACACGTCATCACCAGTTTACTTTCGGTTTTATTTCTGGTGTTGATCATAAATAATGGCTCACAGCGACGGTAAGATTTTATCAACCATAAAATATGTATATTAGAATGTCATACGTTTCTTCAATGATAGTCTACATATATTAATTCAAGAAAAAGTCTATTCTGCGATTAATGTAGCGCGTTTCAGTGGAGTTGTTTACGAATATTTTACGTGTTTACGATTGGCATTTCGGATGAGGAAGCAATAATAGCTGTACAATCTTATTTCTTTAAAATTAGCAAATACATTTACATACGAGTAATCTGTTTATAAACATTAAGATCCACCGCTTCGTTCACGCACTGTAGTTCAAGGACCATTTTTAATTTTATGATGTCTCGCAAATTTTGATCAGTTCCAATTTATTTGTTTTCCAGCAAAAAGAAGTAGTCCAGATATCGTTCGCCCAAACAGTAAGTATACATTAAATGATTGACAACAGGAGAGTGTGAGAGTTTTACAGTTTTGATGAAATGTTATAATTTTTACGCCCCTGTTGTTCCGGATGTGTCCAGTAGGGGGGATATAACTATATAACTAAAGCAAACACACACCTTTATGAGATGCAAGCTAAAGATAACTTGGATAAAACCCACATTAAGTGCACATAGCCTACATTTTAGTCCAGATCAGTAAGCATTTTAATAAAAATGTATATTAAGATATAAATGAGATAATTAGATCATCTCATTTATAAGAAACAACTCAGACCAGAATATACATTCAAACCATATTCCTGTAGGCAATTTTCTCGAAAACGACAAATATGAACAAGATTACATTGTTTTCTACAGTATATTACTGGTTTAATGGAAAATGGTATGATACTGTCAGAATTTTTTATTACAAGGGTTAACAGTGTATACAAAGCAGAAGTGATTTGCAGAAAAGGTCTTTTGTTATAATGACGGTGACAAAGGATGTTTCTGTAACAAAGTAATGAAATGCACATGGAAGTGTTTTACTGTAGTGTCTTTACTGTATATGTGCATAAAGGAATTGAATCGGTGTGTATACACAAACGCGTGTGTGTGTGTGTGTGTGTGTGTGTGTGTGTGTGTGTGTGTTACACAGTGTGTACACCGATTAAATCCCTTTATTGAGTGTTAGGACACATATTGATGTTACCCATTCACTAACAGTTTTTTTCTGTTGCAGTGGGCAACAGTTCAGATGATGATCGCCCCCACAGTAAGTCCGTTTGAAAGAAAAGTGTGGTAGAGGTTTATAGATTTGATAAATCTGACTGTTCATCACTCACCGTGATTCATGAAACAGAGATGACACCACATATGGATACACATACTGTCACTAATATGAATAGCAACTCAAATCATTTCAGTCACAGTTGGAAGCCATGATCCCATCCCAGCTAACAGATTTTTCTCCAAATATTCAATGTTGGTTCTGGGAACATAATTTTTTTTTTATGGAGTTTGTGGAGTTGTTTAATCCTCCTCTGAGATTTTATGTCTATAGTTGATTTCATATAAATAGTTTGTGTTGTTATTTCTCTTTTTTTTCAGTGCTTGTTCACAGCAGGTGTTTGAATGATTGAAATAATGTTTCAGGAACATCACACTAACCTTTAAATAACATTAACATTCAGGAAACTGGATATTTGTATGTTCTTGAAATGTCACGAATTCTGTTACAAAAAAACGTTCCTAGAATGTTGAACTTTAAATCAAAATGAAGTTGAAAGAACGTTTGAGGAACATTAAACCACGTTCCTCTAACGTCAAGAAACCTGGACATTTTTCACGTTCCCAGAACCAACACTGAATATTTGGAGAACGTTCTTATAACAAAAGTCTGTTTGCTTGGATTCTGTGTTAGAAATCTTTTAATGATCATTAATGTCAGACAGTCTATAATCAATATGTATTTCTTTGGAAATAGATTAAATGGTTTTGTTTTTTTTCTGTGATTTTGCTTTGACAATGGTCTTCTGTCTCTTTGAGGAAGAAGGCTGACGATGAGTTTGGCATTGTAATTAAGGGCATCATTTGTTTAGCTTTACACTGTACAGCACAGACTTAAATCTGGACATGAAACTGAAGTTACAAAAATAACTAAATAAAACCATTTTTGACACTTAAATCACAACATGAAGCATAGGACGCAAATGCAAGATTTGGCTTAATATGTTTAAAATAATTGATATTTAAACAACACATAGGCTATGCTTCCACATTACACACTGGACTGGTATTTGAAATTTATGTTTAGTAATATGTTTAGTATAAATAATCTAAGGGCTAGCTAAAAAATACATGAATTAATGCAATTGATTTATAGAAAGTAGCAAAAATCATCTTTTAAAGAAAGTCCTAATTGCTATTATATTTGTTCTTTATAGAATTTTAAATGTTAACATTTTTGTTTTAAAGGATTTATTAGGAAATTTAATATTATTTTAATATAAGAAAAGGTTTAGCTGGCAGAACGTTTAATTGTAAACTGTCCTATGTCTATTTTTCCCCTCTTATATATGTTAATTTTGTTTATTTCTAGGTTGTGGGAAAAAAATAGAAGAAAGAAACGTGACACATTTGAATCTGATCCTCCTGGGTAAAACAGGAGCTGGAAAAAGTGCATCAGGAAACACAATACTGGGACGACAAGCTTTCACATTAAAGAGAAGCTCCAGATCTGTCACTCGAGATGTTGCTGTTGAATCTGGAACTGTTGATGGATTACCGATCACTGTTTATGACACACCGGGATTATCTACAGAGAGCGAGGAAGAGCTGAGGAAATATGAAGAGGACACACACATGAGTGACGAAGAGATTCAGCAGATGATAAATGAAAAGGTTCTTCAGAGATGTGAATCAGATCTCTGTGTGTTTCTGCTGGTCATCAAAGCTGACAGATTCATTGCAGAAGATCAAGAACCTGTGCAGAAGATTGAGGAGCTGCTGGGAGAAAAACACATTGACAAAACTTGGATTCTCTTCACCAGAGGAGACGAACTGGAGGAAGAAAATAAGAGCATAAATCAACTCATCAGTGAGACTGAATTCTTGAAGAAACTTACTCAGAAATATGAGGGCAGATTCCACGAGTTCAACAACAAGACAAAAGGAGAAAGTGTCCAAGTGAAATCTCTGATAGCTAAAGTTTTCCAGGAGAAGAAGGGAAACGGTAAGTCTATTTTAAGGAAAAATTTTAGCTTCCTTGCTCATTCATACATTCTTTTGTCACAACATTTGCAAGGAAGATTACAGTAGCAATAAAGGAGACATTTCAGAACATGCATGAAAAAAAGTGGTATAAAGGTGATTTGTAAATTTGTAAAAATGTCATTTTTTAAGCAGCTGTGATATTGTCTCCTTTAACTGGATACAGAATTAGTATTCACTGTGTGTTCACTGAAGCATTTTAACAGTTATTTTTTTGTATTATACAGTAGGAACAATATGTGTATAGGCATAATTATATAGAAAAACAATGTTATCAATGTTGGATCTTGTTTTTTTTTAATACAGTGTCAAAGAGACAAAGTATTCCCATCAGCATCCAGGACACTCAGATTGTTCTTCTGGGTAAAACTGGTGTTGGGAAGAGTGCAGCTGGAAACACAATACTGGGAGAGAGTGTGTTTAAATCTGTGATGAGTGTGTTTACAGTAACCCATGAATCCTCAGTGAAACACGCCACTGTATCAGGCAGATCTGTGTCTGTAGTTGATACTCCTGGATTCATTCACTCACAGATAAACCCTGAAGAGTTAATGACAGAGATAGCCAGAAGTGTTTATTTATCCAGTCCAGGACCGCACGCTTTTCTCTTTGTGTTTCCTGTGAATATGAGGATCACTGAGGAGGATCAGAAGATCACCGAGCAGATTAAAACACTGTTTGGTGAAGAAGTGTTAAAATACTCCATCTTTCTCTTCACTCATGGAGATCTGCTGAGGGGAAAGCCCATAGAGAAACTCATTGAGGAGAACAGTAGATTAAGAGATCTAGTTGGTCAGTGTGGAGGCAGATTTCACGTCTTCAACAATAGAGATGAGAATAACAGAGATCAGGTGAATGATCTACTGCAGAAGATTGACACAATGATAGAGCAGAATGGAGGAGGATATTACAGTAATGAGATGCTTGAAGATGCTCAGAGACTCAGACGAGAGGAAGAAGAGAGGAGACAGAGAGAGGAAGAGGAGAGACAGAGAGAGGAAGAGGAGAGACAGAGAGAGGAAGAGGAGAGGAGACAACAAGAGAAGCAAACACAAGCGAAGATTGCGAGAATGATAAAGAAATTTGGAGCAGAGTTAGAGACTCAAAGGAGGTCAGAAATAGAAAGACATAAAGTAAAGAAACAAAGTGAAGAAGAGGGATCAATAGTGAATTTCATCCACTTTTGTCCAAGCATCAGAATCACTTTATTTGACGGCCATTGCAGCAGGTTTTGTGATTAGTCCACCTGTTATGGTGGCGGTGGTGGTGTATCTATATACAAATAATAATTAAAAAATCAGCATGAAATGAACGATGATTGTTTTATGTAATGAAAACATAGTAGTAGTTGCTCCTCAGACATTGGTTCATGTTGTGATACATTGCTGATTTTGAGAGTCTTTTTAAATCATCCTGTGTGTTTAATCTGAGTTAAATAAGGGTTTCTATATTTCTCATTCAGCCTTCACTACAGAGTCAATGTGCATCTGTGTTGTTCTTTTGGGATGTTTACTAATCAGTTAGTTTCATTAAATATAATATATTCATTCTGGCATGTCCCTGTAATTCACTTTGGTATTTTAGGTAGTTTGTTTAAACAAGTTGAGGATTGAGTCAAGCTAGGTTTTCTGTCTTTAAGGCCACAAGAGATCTTTTTTCAAAGGTCAGAGAGTCAGACTCATTTCTTAAGTTCATCTCTGGTCATCATGTGTCCTCCTGCATTAAATTTATAGCTTTCAGAGTTGTCAACACTGCACAACCAGTACAAATGACATGGTTGTGAATATCAGAAATTGCACAGGCGGGAAATAAATCTATTGTTCTGACTTTCTACTGATTATCAATACATGTTTCTGCGTGTGTGTGTGTGTGTGTGTGTGTGTGTGTGTGTGTGTGTGTTGCTTTAAGAGACCCACCATACATTTGTGTTGTGGTTTACTTTCTTTCTTAAATATGCATTAATTCATTCATTCATTCATTTAATAATAACAATCATTCATTATTCAATTATTTAATTGAATCATATACTCACTAAACCATTAATATACTCCTTTCATTGATTCATTTATTGATCGGTCATTTTATATTATTTTCCCATTACTGTTTAGTCTTGTGTTCAGAGATGTCTTTTAAAGGTTTTTAGTGTCACAGGATGATGTTGTGAATCAGTAAGTTTCCATTGCTATTGCTTGTGGTATAATAAAAAAGTTTGAGCTTTGAAACATATGAAAATAATAATAAAAAATGATTATTCAATAAACTCTGCTAATTATTCATTTTTGTTTCCTGTTTGATTTGACCTCTCACCCCCCACAGGCATAATCATTAAATAATATAAATTGTGTGTCATGGCTTAATTTTTCATTGTAAAGTTTAATAGTAAGTCAAAAACCTGTAAGAATAACGTCAAGCCAAACATTTTGTCAATACATATGTCACACTCTCAGACTCTCCACCTCTATCCACTTCAACACATCTGCATTCACATGTGTTTATGTGGCTTCAGTTTTTCCTTCTCCATCTCTGCATTCACAACAAGATGCTTTAAAATCAGCTCAACATATCAAACATGTTTAATCTCCAGAGGCTATATCAAAGTCCACAGCAAAATCCCCAGTGTTAAATTAACACTGAGAGTGTGGATTATATAAACTCTGAGCACAAAATGAACACTGAAGCAGAGTTAAAGTTAATGAGAGAAGTTAATATGATGGTGTTGGTTGTGTTTTAACATAATCATTATTTCACAATCATTTGACCTGAATCACTGAACTCATATAGAGCCCAAATTCTAAGTTAGATTAAAGGTGCTGTAAGCGATATCAGGCCAAAACATTTTTTGTCACATACAGCAAACATCTCCTCACTATCCGCTAGCTGCCTGTCCCCTGAACACACTGTAAAAAAACGCGGTCTCTGTAGACACCACAGGCTCCACAAACGGCAACAAAAACAAACTGGGCTCACCCGCACCACGAAACATAATAAACAGTGTTCCAGCCAATAACCGACAAGAAGTATTGGAGGGTGGGGTTTGGGGGGTTAGTGCGCGTGCACATGAAGGGGGTGTGGAGGAGAGAGAAGCATGAAGAGGGAAGTTTGAATTATGGCCGACACACGACCAAAGAGACGACGTTCCGATGAACAAATTGCAAAGAAGAGAGACAAGGATAAGTGACAAGGATGAGGGACACGCGCGAAGTATCGAATTTACATCGGAAAAGCCTTCGAAAGGTGAAAGAACTCCGCCGGCAGAACGGCTTTCGATCCGACATTCAGTTGTTCTGTTTTTGCTGGACAGGTAAATCTATTTTCTTTCTAAACTGAGTTCATGTTCGCCAAACCAACACAAGGATGTAATTAGCTAGATCTATGCAGTCAGCGTTAACTTTGGTGAATACAACAATTTCTAGCAGCTAGCGATCAATATCTATTGTAAATTCACAGTAGGGCGACAATTTGTGTGAATGATTGTTTTCATCCACTGTTTGTTATGAATTTGAATGTTCATTTATAGGCTATTGACAACTTTGACTAAATTTGTTTACGACGTCGCTGTTGTTTATGCTCACTGGGAAACGCGAAGCTAACGTTATCTTGCTATTGCCTCCTTGTATGGGAGCTATAGTTATAACCTCAGGTGGCAAAACGATTTTAAGATAATGTTTCTCTTTTTCTGCATTCTGTTCTGCAATATAAAAGCATTTATCTAACTTGGTGACACACTGAATGAAGTATCAGTTTGTAGTGTTCTTCTTCTTCTTGTTACTATTTAACGGTGGTTGGCATCCAGCTTATTGGTGCATTTCCGCCACCTTCTGCTCCGGAGTGTGAACCAGAAAATAGGTTTACAGACTAAATCCCCCTTCCATCCACACACACTTCCCAGTCATTCTGCAAAACAATAATAATAATAATAATTATTACTATAATCTCAGTTTGTAGTGACTACTTTGACTTTCCTTTATGGCGGAAGGGAGGGGAGGAGGGAGGAGACGAGCTGTCCATGAGCTAGGAGCAGGAGAAACTTTTAGTAGGTGTTTATGGCGTTCCGATCGGCTCTTTATTATGACTTTGCTATGGCGGGTACTCCGTGCCAAAATCAAACATCCGAACGACCGACCGACCGATCGAACGTCTATCCGAACGTCTATCCGAACGTCTTGAACTTTCAAACGGGTGACCCACGTGACGACCTGACGTGACGTCAGCGTCTTGAAATTTGCAGCTTTTTAACCATACAAGTATACAAGCTGATCTGTAAAGACTATAAATGGACATGATAGGCAATACATATAAATATTGTACCCCAAAAACAACTTTCCTGAATCCTGTGCTTGTGGGGCTTTGTGTTTTATGTTCAAAGAGCAGAAATACTGCCTATAGGCTACAGACATGCAATAGTCTTGACCAGTATAATCATTTTAACTAGTTTTTATTGTTAATTTTATTGCCCAATGTACAAAGTTCCCACAGTCCATAAAAACACTCAAAATAAATGTAGTCTATTATTTTTATTTTTTTTTTATTTTTTTTTTGATCCAGAAGGTTTTCATATTAGATTTATATATTTGGACTGAATGATCTAATGAATGCTCTGTAGTGTTTATGATATTGAGCTGTGTGTATGATCTGAAAGCATTGTTTGATTTTGAGCACAGATAAAATGGTTTTGAGTAAATTTCTTTATTTTGACAAGCGTCAGATGTTCTCTGAATGTAGTTTGAAGATTTGGTTTTGTGTTTAAGGTTTTGAGAAAGTGGGTGATGGTTCCAAGAAATGTATTTTAGCAATTCAGGAAAACTGTATAGATTAAAAACATGCATTATTTTTTTTATATACATAATATCAAACAAATAAAGTAATAAAAAGAAAATCTAATCAAGCATCATTTTTTGTTTCAAGAACTTAGAGATCTCAACACTTACTCAATCTTAATAAAATTACTAAATTATCATAATCTTTCACAAATAGGCCTAAACATCATAATTTTAAAGTGGAAAGGTTTATTAAAAACATATGTATAATAGTTCTAATATTACATTTAGACAAGATCAGCTGAATATACTTTACTTTGTAATTAAGGTTCGTTGATTTTCATGTCTGCCACATATAAACAATAAGCCAAAAAAAAAAAAAAATGTAATGATCATTTAAATAAAATCAAATGTAACACGTTCCTACATGTGCTTATGTGTTGTTAACGCGTTCCCATGGCGACCGGTCGGAAGTGCGAGTAACTGATCGTCTTCCCAACGTGTTGTTTACGTGTGAAGACACGTTGTAACACGTTTTTTTTTTTTTTTTTTTTTTTTACCTTAGTTTAACTTCTTATTCTTCGGTTGTATCTAACTTGTCCACATTTGATTACTGCAATGGCTGATTTAGAAAGTTATGTACGGTGTATTATTAAAGTTAAATGAGGCTAAATATTATTGACAAACCTGACATGCTTAAACGGTTATTTTGGAAAAGCACGATATTCAACATAATTTTTCTCCATCTCCCATTAAATCGGGAATAGATCTAATTTCGGAATGTGTCTTATTGAATAGAAATACGCTGTAGCGTATTCAAATGCAGCAAAAACTGCAATCAGTATCCCATCTGCTTTACCTAAATATAAAAATAATAGGAAATGAATTATATAGTAGGCTACATATAATATGCTGACCATTTATATCAGACAAATTGACATTTCAAATACAAAGCCGGCCTACATGTCTACTTTATGAGACCCTTAACCCTTTAACTGTCACCCCCCTTTTTTTCGCATAGACAAAAAAATCACTATACAAACTTAAATGGTTGTAGTTCAAGAATGTTTTGGAATATAGACATATGGTTGGTATTGTTTTTAAGAAGACATTTGCCAGATTATTGTAGAAGTGAAATAAATTATGAAAGTGAAACAGAAAAAAAGTTATGTAAGTTTGAGTTTATGAAAATGTACAATGTAAAAACATAATTATTCATATTTTGTATAAAATATATATATATATTACAAAATATATTTTACTCTAAAACTGCTAGAAAATTAAAGCCAAAAATCTAAACAAGTTGTGTTCCAAATATTAGGTTAATATCTCAAAAAAATGAGCTTTCAGTAAGATTTTATTTGGGCGCAGTACCAAACTTTTTCACTAGATGGACAGCCAGCTTCCTTACTGACCATATAAGGGCGCCTCCATTTTCATATATGTTTTGAGGGATCTGAACCATGTATTTCCATAATTTCATACAATTTATGAAGTATACATCCTATTCAGAAATAGTATGGGTGTTTTGGCAGTATTTGATTTGATTTCAACCTCTAATAAACATAAAAAGAGCACATATGCACGTTATAGCTCGCTGCCGCATCACAAATTGAGAATCCATAATATTTTCTTTATATTCAAAACATTTTCAGACCTTTTTTTCTCATAAAATTGAATTGGTGTTATCTTTTGAATTCCTGGCATGAAAACAAACTGATGTTTCTACCAATCTTTCATGATTTTTCATGTTTATTTCTATTTCAAAATAAAGGCCTAAACACACCTAATGAATATGAAATATTCTTGTTGCAAATTGATAAATTACTGCTCCTCTGTAATTTATTTTAAAAAACAGCCCAAATATGAAAACTAGAGCTTGTAAGCTTTCAAATGATATATAGTTTGTCAATATTACTTTAGGTTTTTACTAAGATATTATTGTTGTTCTAAAAATATATGGGCAAACGTCCCACCTGTGGGACAATGACTTGAAGTGGTTAAGAGTGTAGTGTAACCCAGACTTAATTTCAGGAGTCTCTCGTTTCAGGGGGACATGAGGGATGAAAGCACAGTAATTCGAAAATCCTACAGGTTTTCTAATACTACAAAGCTTAATGCTAAATCCTGAAGTATCCCTTTAACTATCAACAAAAAAGGTTCTTAATATGACAGTTTTTTTCTACTTGTTACATTTGTTAGAAAAGTATTTTTATTGTTTGATTATGTTATAACATTTTCAGTAACAATAATTAATATTGTAGTAGCCTAGATTTTTTCCCCCTGAAATATCCTGTAATTGGACCACTAGGAGGTGCTCTACAATTCATTCACAGGTGACCCCCAAAACAGAAACCCTTATTCTCAGCATAACATAACACTTACTAACAAATGACTGTTTTTATTCACCTCACAAAACAATACAAAAACAAAACAGATATGCATAAATAGGTCTTAAGGTCAACATTACACTTTAATGTTAATGCAATCTTACAGAAATCTTTATGTAGGCCTATTAACAAGGATTTGGGACGATTATAATGCCATGCTGCAAACTACTTTATGCCCCTTTAGCACTTTATTCAATAATATGTTTACAAGATGAAAACACGAGAGACAGTGAAAATGCATGTTAGAAACAGTGTTTACATGACCTCTCTCTATGACAGAATTTATATATCAGAGTTCATCAGAGTAAAAAAAAAAACATCAACATCTTATGTTAGAGGAACTCACTGTCTTGCAGCCCAAGAGTCAGCGGAGTCAGCAAAGTAAATTTCAGAATGAAGATGAAATCATGGTAAAAATGAACAAAGTAGCCTATAGGCAATAGATTATATTGGATAATCTTAACTGCGTCTTTCTCAATGTGTTACTACCATGAAAAGTCAATGGGCAACTAATGACAACATGGTCCATGGCGAAAACTTTGAAATTAAAACCCTATATCTTATAACTTTTAACTCTTACTTGTAAAACAACATATCAGACAATATACAATTAATCCGTTTGACAGATATAAAAAAAGGAAAAATACAACAACATTAATTAAAAGCCTACCACTGTAGCCTATACAGTTACAATAGGTGAGTCTGGTGTTTGAAACATTAGAGTCATGAAATACACAGAAAGTCATGATATAACCTACTTGTTCAGTTCATCACTTAGAATAACCTACAACACTAGAATAGGCTTATTCAGGGAAGTGCAGGAAATGGTTGAGTATTATTTTAGGTATAACATCTGTAGGCCTATTTAGTGCCTATCATGTCCATTTATAGTCTTTACAGATCAGCTTGTATACTTGTATGGTTAAAAAGCTGCAAATTTCAAGACGCTGACGTCACGTCAGGTCGTCACGTGGGTCACCCGTTTGAAAGTTCAAGACGTTCGGATAGACGTTCGGATAGACGTTCGATCGGTCGGTCGGTCGTTCGGATGTTTGATTTTGGCACGGAGTACCCGCCATACTTTGCTACATGCACTCGTCTCAATGAACGTGACGTCTGCGTCTGCCGAACGTCTCGTCTGCGTCTGCCACATCAATGGTTCGTGTGCCGAACGTGACGTCTGCGTCTGCCATAGTCTGCTGCAAGGGCGGTTTCCAGCACATTCCACACACTCATTCTTTATTATTTTTTCCCACTGATCTTCAGTTGTATTTTATTAGCAATTAAGTGATTTTACCTTGCTTATGTATAGCTTTTATTCCAAATAGTAAATATGAATTTACACAAATGTTCATGTTAAAATATTTGTTTGCCATTGTTTCTTGTCAACATATCCACAGATAGCCTACTTATCAAGAAATCATAAAAAACATGTATGTAGCCTACTATTCACCACTAGGAGTCTCTTGACCAACACAAAATAACGTAGTTGTAAACATTTGGGCTGATTTAACTAACATAAATAATATTTGTAATTTGTAATATTTTTAATGTTTAATTTTAGAGTTGTAATATTTAGTTTTAGAGTTTCACCGAAGTTTGATTGACAGGCGGTCAGACAGTTATCATCAGAATTATACTTAAAAACAGTTAAGAGGAAGGTGAGCACAGTTTATTATTATTATGCTATTATTATTATTATTATTATTATTATCTAGCCTAAATGTATTTGCTTGTGCATAAAAACATTTAGATTTGTATCAACAGGTACATAAATATTTTGGCACAATATAGTCATACAAGCCGGAAGAGAATTAACATAGAGCCTATAGTTTCTCTTTCAATTCTCCCATGATTTTTAACATCACACTTAAACAACATATCCTGATATTCATTCATGCTGTAACTAGAAGAGATAATCGATCAGTTCACGTCCTGCTTGGACAGTAAAGAGTCACAAAACGGTGTGTCTATTTATTATTTTAATTTCTTAAACATTTTCAAAACTGTAAAAGGTTAGGTTATATAAAAATAAAACATTCATAAATTATTTCATGATAAATATTAGCCTACTGAACTCTAATTTATAGTTAGGTATAAACGCAAATAATAATAATAATTCATTATTAATATCAGGCTAGTCTAGGCTACATATTTAGAAGACGCTTTTATCCTAAATGGGAACAAAGCAATTCGTCAAATTTCAGTCATAAATTAATATAAGATTATCACATAGCCTATAAACACAAGATTTTGACGCATATCCAAGTGTTTGTGCGAAGTGTGGAGCGCGCTTGCTGCATGCCACGGAGGCGCGGGCACGAACACTTTCCTATCAACAGTGGAAACAACTTAAAATAGCCTGTAATAGCTGTAAACTCACAATAACAAGAAAACATTGTGCTTTTGTAAAATAAAATAAAACAATCAGCCGCATGATCTCCGTGAACTGGAGCGCGTCTCAAAAATGAACTGAAACAGTGTATAGGCTCTACTGCCTCACAGTCAGACTTGAGGAATATACATAGCTTGAAATGGCTACTTTTAAATGAACAAGTTCAAATCGAAAGTGTCTGATTATGTAATCCGTAAAGGTTAATTTCTATAAGGCGCATCCGCAGCGGAGATGGAGATATGTTTGCAGACACAGATTAAAAAAACCCCAAAAAAACACGTTAAACAATTAAAATGCCTCTTTATTTTTTCAGACACATTTATTATAATTAGCCTACTTTTGCTGGTGCTTTGCAGCAAGATTTATGCGTGCGCTTGAGCTAGGCTATATACCATGCATGCACCCAGTATTTAATTAATATAAACGTGCGATTAGTCGACTAATTGCTTAAATAAATTACTACTAGTTGACTACAAAAATCTTTAGTCTATATGGCAACTCTAATCAATACATTTATTTGACATTTTTTACTTATTATTTATTGGATAGTAATTATCCAGTTATTTACATTACATTAGTTGAGTTAACATAGCCTAATTAGTAGGCTAAATGAACGAAAAAAAGAGATTAAATTAATATGCTAACCATGTATTTGTAGCATTGCTTGTTCTTACACGATAAAGACTGTTTTAAAGGTGACAATCCTTTATACGTGAAGATTATACTGTATTTTGAAGATTGTTGTATTGTATCTTCTGTTATAAAGATGAAGATTGACATTTCGTTAGTTAAAAATAATAAGCACATAATATTGTAAAAAAAAAAAAAAAAGTTCTGTTATGCGTTTTGACTACTTTTTGTATTTTGTATACCCTAATTTGATCCCTAGGTAATGAAGATATATATATAACTTTTTTAAAGGGCCTCGTTTTTCCTGGACCCGCTACAATTGAGAATCACTTTAAGCATGCACGCTAAGACAATTTGAAGTATTCCACTTAATACACAATATACAATAATTAACAACGTACCGCTTGCTAGTCTAGTGAGGACGGGCCGAAAAAATATTCCTCCAATTTATACCCACCCCACACACCACAATTCTCTCTCTACACAACTTTAATAGTTGGGAATGCATTGCTGTACTATTTACTGTAACAGGGAGTCAGAGACATTCGAATCCATCTGCAAGGCTTTATTAAGAATCGTCGACAGGCAGGAATAATCACCAGAAAACAGGAACAACGTAGGTAATCCGGGACACAGTTCAATAGACAGGCAATGGTCACAATGGCAGGTAGTAGGAATCGTCAACGGGGTACACAGTCCAGAGTCATACACAGAAAATCCAACACAGCGATAAACGCTCAGAATTACGACCATAGGGAACGATAAGACTTCGCAATGAACAAGAGAAAGTCCGCGCCTTATAAAGGCGATAACTAATGGGATGATGAGCCACAGCTGAGACGGAAAAGTACTGGGTCCGTGTGAGAAAAGAGTCCGGGCGGAACTAATATTCGGGTGATGGTTCCCGCTGTGTTCGGTCGGAAAGGGCCACAGAGGCGCTATTAGTGACATTTACTACATCTCACAATCCATAGTATATTGTTTATACAATTGTTATTTCCCTGTCGACTGGTGATATAACGGATTGCACTTTATGGACTTTTTATTGCACTTATATTGTAAGATTCTCTGATGTTATTTCGTTGTTATTTATAACAATGACAAAAAAATAAAGAAAAAATAAAGAACAAACAATATTTACAAGACGCTTTTATCGAAAAAAGGAACAAAGCAATTCGTCATATGTCAGTCATAATACAGGTTAGACAATAATAATACTACAGGGTTTTATTTGATTATCACAAATAAGATTTTGACGCATATCCAATGGTTTGTTTGGAGTGGAGCGCGCACTGCGTGGCACGGAGGCGCGGGCGCGAACACTTGTATTTTCCTATCAACAGTGGAAACAACTTAAAATGCTCATAATTTATGGTCATATAGAAAATAATAATACATAATTTGCAACTACTTTTATTTGAGTAAACTCACAATAACAAGAAAACGTTTTGATTTCGTAAAATAAAAGAAAACAATCAGGCGCGCTTTCATGATCTCCGTGAACTGGAGCGCATCTCATAAATGAACTGAAACAAAATAAAGCTTGAAATGTCCAATTTTAAACGAACAAATTTGAATCTAAAGCAAATACTGTTTATCTAAAGGCGCATCCGCTCTACAGCGGAGATGGAGATATGTTTGCAGCCGACACTGATTTAGAAAATACTAGTTTATTAATAAAAACAATTAAAATGCCTCGTTATTTTTTCAGACACATTTATTATCATTAGCCTATAAACCACCTATAAATCAGCTCTCTGTATGGTTCCAGAGATGGCTCTTCTCATTCAGCACTGCGGGAAAATAATTTGGCCTTAGAAAACCAGTAAAATCTAAAAAAAAAAATC
This sequence comes from Abramis brama, assembly GCF_963993115.1. NCBI lineage: Eukaryota > Metazoa > Chordata > Actinopteri > Cypriniformes > Leuciscidae > Abramis > Abramis brama. The sequence continues at coordinate 69,198,782 of NC_139963.1, read as the reverse complement.
CATATTAATTTGTGAATATTTTAAATGTTTAATAAAGGGGCAAAACGTCATAAACAAAAAGTCAAATAATAGTTTACAAACTATTTTTTTAAAAAAAGTTTACAGTCGGTTTTTTTCACCACAGGTGACTTATATATAAAAAATAGTAGCCTATTTTTCAATTCTATTCTTCTATTTAAATGATCTACAGAAACAGTGTTTGCGCGATCGAGTTGTCTGTTTTCTAGTTTACCAAAGTGCTGTAGTCTAGGCCTTTTAAAACTATAAAAAATTAAAAACACAATAACAACCCTAACAATAAGCTATAAAAATGCAATAGCCTATTTGTTTCTTCATATTTCCATCTTTGTGGGGGCATTTGGCCCTCAAAATGTGGGTTAAACAACACACGCACACACACACACACACACACACACACACACACACATAAAATCCTATATATAAATCACAGACGCAGACGTCATGTTATAAGACAGACGCAAGTGTCACGTTCATTGAGACGAGTGCATGTTGCACAGTCATATTAAAGAACCGATCGCAACCGCTGGCACACTGCACTGAGCCGTGTTGAGTAGAGTGTTAAATACGTGTTAAATACGTGTTAGAGAAAAAAATAATTAATAACTTCACTGCCACACGTGAATGACGCGTGACGTCTGACTCGACACTTCACTGCCACGCGTGATTTACGTGACGTCAGCGTGACGTCTGCGTCACGTCTGCGTCTTAAAATGAATGGAATAAATAGCAGAAAGAAAAATAAAATAAGACGTTGAGTGAGACGTTCATTGAGACGTTTGCATGTTGCAAAGTCATATAAAAGAACCGATCGGAACGCCATAGGTGTTCTGATTAATTACTTTGTCATTTTGTCTCCACGTCCTCCCGATTGCTCGCGAGCTTCTCCTCCTGTCCATACGGTAATTTCCTATGGAACGCCGTTGGGGACAATACTTATTATATGCAACGCGTGAAATTTGGACGCATTAACACGCACAGTTTGTACGCGTAAATACGAAGTATATGTTCGGGTGTCGCGTCAGACTGCACAACAGCCAATAGCGTTGCTCTATTTAGGATTTAATTTGCATTTGTGATGCGATGGCACGTTGCTGTATACATATATAAACATCAGACGACATTTCTTTCCGTGAGGGATGATGTGCTGTTAGGTAAGCAAATACCTATGCAAACGTCACACGTAACATTTGTTCGTGAATGAGATCGTAATTTTACGTTGGCATGTACATAGGCAAGCGTAAAACTTTAGAGTCAATGATGCATTTATACGTTGGTTGTGATGTCAGTGCTGTGTCATGCTGTGGCATCTCATCCCGTTTGTACTCATGCAGATTTTTTGTCTCCGGTAACGTGGAAAAGTGGATTGCTCTCTACGTGTTTGCGCGATCGAATTGTCTGTTTTCTAGTTTACCAAAGTGCTGTAGTCTAGGCCTTTTAAAACTATAAAAAATTAAAAACACAATAACAACCCTAACAATAAGCTATAAAAATGCAATAGCCTATTTGTTTCTTCATATTTCCATCTTTGTGGGGGCATTTGGCCCTCAAAATGTGGGTTAAACAACACACGCACACACACGCACACACACACACACACACACACACACACACACATAAAATCCTATATATAAATCACAGACGCAGACGTCATGTTATAAGACAGACGCAAGTGTCACGTTCATTGAGACGAGTGCATGTTGCACAGTCATATTAAAGAACCGATCGCAACCGCTGGCACACTGCACTGAGCCGTGTTGAGTAGAGTGTTAAATACGTGTTAAATACGTGTTAGAGAAAAAAATAATTAATAACTTCACTGCCACACGTGAATGACGCGTGACGTCTGACTCGACACTTCACTGCCACGCGTGATTTACGTGACGTCAGCGTGACATCTGCGTCACGTCTGCGTCTTAAAATGAATGGAATAAATAGCAGAAAGAAAAATAAAATAAGACGTTGAGTGAGACGTTCATTGAGACGTTTGCATGTTGCAAAGTCATATAAAAGAACCGATCGGAACGCCATAGGTGTTCTGATTAATTACTTTGTCATTTTGTCTCCACGTCCTCCCGATTGCTCGCGAGCTTCTCCTCCTGTCCATACGGTAATTTCCTATGGAACGCCGTTGGGGACAATACTTATTATATGCAACGCGTGAAATTTGGACGCATTAACACGCACAGTTTGTACGCGTAAATACGAAGTATATGTTCGGGTGTCGCGTCAGACTGCACAACAGCCAATAGCGTTGCTCTATTTAGGATTTAATTTGCATTTGTGATGCGATGGCACGTTGCTGTATACATATATAAACATCAGACGACATTTCTTTCCGTGAGGGATGATGTGCTGTTAGGTAAGCAAATACCTATGCAAACGTCACACGTAACATTTGTTCGTGAATGAGATCGTAATTTTACGTTGGCATGTACATAGGCAAGCGTAAAACTTTAGAGTCAATGATGCATTTATACGTTGGTTGTGATGTCAGTGCTGTGTCATGCTGTGGCATCTCATCCCGTTTGTACTCATGCAGATTTTTTGTCTCCGGTAACGTGGAAAAGTGGATTGCTCTCTACGATGGCTCTTAGAATTTTTTTATTAAACTGTCAAAGAACTTTTACAAACTGCGTTCAGTTGGCATCCTCTTATAACAGGCTATATACACATGTATAACATATGTTAACGTATACAACATACAACACTGGATACGGCCATAGCCAGGGTGTCAATAATTATACATAATAGTGCCAATAAATGCCATAAATCATTCAACTTTAATAAATACAATGAATAATAAAGTTAGCAAAGGCTAAATACTAAATACTGTGGCTATTTTTTTTTTCAAAATGACTGGAGTAATCTCCGAGTGGGCCAGCATCAATCTGGTATGAGAGACTCTGGAATGCTCCTTGAAGTCGGGATGTCAGTTTGACTGGAAATAATTAATACACATATACTGTATGTGTACTGTATGTCAGATAAAAATAATCTAATAACAACAATATATTGTAACAATCACAAATTTAACAATTATATTATAACAATAAGGCAAATACAAAAGCAGAAAACAAAGCACCAGTAGCCTATGACAATTTACAAATCTTTATTCAACATTTAAACACAGACACAATCATACGACACATAATTACAGAATCACTACAGCAGGCGGACCACGTAAACTGTGGGGCAGCCAGTCCAAGTCCAAGTGTAAGCAACAGTTGTGGATTCAGTAGACATTTAGATGCTATTTACTTATAAATAGTGACAGATAACGTTAGTATTTGCTCATTAGTATTGTTGTGCATTAAACATCCTGCAATATAACTGACAGTAGATCATTAAATTTATAAAACAATATTAAAATCATGACAACTTATTTAGATATTAAAGACCTAGAGCTACCCCGAACCTACCTAAATGTAACTTTTATGAATTAAAATGAATTTTAAGTCAAATCATTTTTATTGAAAACAAATGCGTTTAATAACTGTAAAGTTATAAAAAAAGCGCTGTCAGTGGGAATAGAACCCCGGTCTCCCTTTACACGTTACGCCACAGAAACCGCTGACTAAAGAGGTGACTTTTTCCACATATAGGGTAGACTGGCCTAGTATAATTAGTTCTGCCAACAAGTAGGCTATTTGCAGTGGTCCAAATAGACACCTCGAATGTATTAACCAGAGGGGAAATATGGTCGTTGGATCACAGAGACCACTCACTTTACCTACAGGACAAATTCCTTTAACGTTACAAAAGAATATAATGTTAATTCATGCAGTCATTGAATGTATTTAATCATTGACTCTAAATTATCACCAGTTTAACTAAAACAGAAAAATGTGTATGTCGCACATCAAATAAGACTCAGAAATATTACACGTTCAAAAATGTCATGTTTACACGACGAAAACGTTCGTCTAGAAACACGTAACAAAAAATACACGGACAAAAATGTTGCGTTAAGGCGATACAAACGATCGTGTCTTTAAATAACATGACAAAAAACTTCGCGTTTAGACGTACAAAACGTTCGCGTTCACACGGACCAAAAAGACGCGTACAAACTGTGCGTGTTAATGCGTCCAAATTTCACGCGTTGCATATAATAGGTATTGTCCCCAACGGCGTTCCATAATTTCCTACTGTGCGACAGAGAGTCGCGTTGCTATGACGCAATCGTTAGCCTATTTTTACAAAAACTGCTTCTACGGGGCCGTAACGTAAGCTACAAGGTAATGAAGCCTTTTATACATTGTCGTGTTTCTTTAGAAATAAATAATGGACAAATGGAGTCTTTAAACGCCTCAGATGTAAAGTTATTCGCTGTCAAAGTGACGCCAAAATGAATGGGAGTCAATGGGATGCTAACAGCAGGTGGGGGTCCGCTAGCCAATGGCGGCGCCCGGGGGTACCTTCAAAATAATAGAAATCCATGCCCCCCTGGTCGCTCGCTGTGTGAGGAAAGTGAGTCGCTCGCTGTGTGAGGAAAGTGAGTCGCCCGCTGTGTGAGGAGGGTACGGATACAGATCCACTGCTGGCCTATCAGTGGTAAAGTCAGAGCAGTTCTCCTCTTCTCTCCTCAGCGGCGCAGAATTGGTGCATTTCCTCTGTGAAATTCAGGTGTGTACATGTTTAATTTTATCTATATAATCATTAATGTGCATCAAATCATTTTATTTAATGCGAAAGAACATACGAGCTAAACGAGCGCGCCTGTCTTTTCGCATGATTAACGCCTTGCATAAAAAACACACGACTATATTCCTAAAGATAATGAATATAACTAATTTGGATGATAAAATGTCCTCAGAACTGTGCACTGTTTGTTTATTGGCAGGTTATAGAGTCAGTCGCGTCGCAGCATCTTTCGGCTGTGAGTGACGCAGGACGGCGGTGTAAAGTTAGAGGCTCCCCCGCAGAGGCGAGTCCGTCTCCGGCTGTTGAACCAGCGCTGATCCGGTGGATACTGGATAACAGACCGGTTGATTACACTTGAATTACTTGAATGTTTAGGCCTAAATGTTTAAGTTTTACTTTGAAAATGTTTCTTACATGAGTTTAAATGTAGGCAATATTGTATATGTGTTAAAAATAGTATAAAATATGCTGTATTGCTGTAGGCTACTCATCGACAATAAAGGCCAATGTCATGTAGTTATACCGGTGGTTGTATGGAATATTTTTACAAAGGTTTAGAGGAAATAAAAAAGTTAATATTACTGGCATATAAACACAGTTAATATTACTCATAAATATTTGTTTTTAAATGTCCCCCCCCCCAATTATTTCTACTCAATTTTATTTGTTAATGTACCAAATGCAGTTACTCAGATCTATTTAATTAGTTTTACTTACATTTACTCAGTTAATACAGTGTATGTAATTTATTTCACTGCTTAAAAATCTAATTAATATTAATAATAAAGTGTAAAAATGTTTCACCAAACACAAATCATATTAAAAGTTTTTAGAGTGCATCACCACCAGAGTTAATATAGAAAAACTTATTCCAGCCAATTTTCAACATTTTAATCACTGTGCTAGAAACATATTTGACTCAACTTTGTTCATTTGCAATAATATGTTATGGTTTGTTCACAAACAACAGGCCCAGACAGTTCACAATTAATGTAAATACACAGTCTTACAATGTCATTGCTTTATTCTGCTCTTTCAAATCCTGTAGGAAAATTAACAGTCTTCATAAAGGTCAGTGATATTCTGACAGCTAGTAATCCTCGAACTGGCTTCTGCACTGTACAGTTTAAAGGGATACTCCACTTTAAAATGAAAATTCTGTCATCATATACTCACCCTCATGTTGTTTCAATCCTTTATGAATTTCTTTCTTCTGCTGAACAGAAATAAGATATTTAGAAGAATATCAGTAACCAGACAGTTTCTGGTCTCACTGACTTCCATAGTAGGAAAAAATATACTATGGAAGTCAGTGAGACCAGAAACTGTGGTTACTGATATTCTTCTAAATATCTTCCTTTCTGTTCAGCAGAAGAAAGAAAAGCATAAAGGATTGAAACAACATGAGGGTGAGTATATGATGACAGAATTTTCATTTTAAAGTGGAGTATCCCTTTAAAAATTTGCCAACTGCATATAAGTGAATCAGATGTTGGTCATCAAAACATGAAATCTGTATGAAACATATAAACAAATGACACAAAACGTGTATAAATTCTATATGACTTTAATTTGACTAGCATATGATTCAATAAAAGAACTTTAAATGATTTATATATGAATTTTATATGAGTTTTATATACTACTAATACCATACACATTTGCATACTTTTGTCATGTAAAACTCATATAAGTCTTTTAACAGTATTCATATGAAACGCAAAAATCCCCTACAAGTTGTATGTGTGCTATTTAGTATGAAATGGGCCATAATCGGTCTGATTTTGTATAGGACATGTATTGGCCTTATATGAAACACAGAAGGTAATTCTGGACGATTTAAGTAAGGAAGATATATGGTTGCTGTATATGAACCATGCAGGTTTTTTTCATATGGGGTGCTAAGGGACAACACATGTTGTGTATATTTTAACACATGTAGTGTGTGTGCTCAGGGACAACACATGTTGTGTCAAATTTAACACACAACCTGTGTCGATTCTTAACACATCTCTGTGTTTATAAGGACTACACATTTTGTATTACCTTTAACACAACTAATGTGTTATTCCTCTTACACAGAAGTGTGTTGAAACCTTTTACACACTAATGTGTTATAGTTACACAACTTATATCAGATATGTGTCACATGTGACTGTAGTCGGTGAGTATTTGCCAGAGTTACTTCCTGTGTTTTTACAACTGAGTGTTTGGACGAACACTGAAACCTATTGTTAACTTGTGTTTATGGAGTCCAGTGACGTTTAATAAAGAGTTTGTTTGAACATTTGGATGGTTTAGACATCATGAATCTACATAGACAAGCTCTTATTGAGAATTAACAGAGGTTTAGATTTTGATGTCTCACTGAATGTTTTATTTGAAGTCACCAGAATCGTGATTAATGGCTCCTTTATTTGAGCTCTTGACCCTTTACTCTTCTTTTAGTGTTTCTCTCTGGCTGCTCTAACTGGATTTTAATCAAATACATTTGTTATGACGAGAGAAAATATGATCAGGTGTTTCTTGATGATGTTGTAATCAGCAAGTGCTGATCTGATCAAGTTTATAGTATATGGCTGGTTTGCATTTTATTTATTTATGTGCTGTTAGTTATAACAATCTTGTGAAACTACATCATGCTGTCCAGCAGTGCAGAATAAAAAAAAAAAAAATGTTTTCTGAACATTTTAATCTGCAGCAGAAACTAGTCAAACACAGACTTCAAGAATCAGCACATGAATCTCAACAATGGTGACAAACGAAAAGCTTCATGCCGCAATGCATGCTGGGAGTCATGGATGAGATTTGTACTATGGTGGCACCCAGCATGCATTGCGGCATGAAGCTTTATTTTTGTCACCATTGTTGAGATTCATGTGCTGATTCTTGAGGTCTGTTTGAAACCATAGTCTGGAATGTTATGTTATTAAAAAATAATAATAAGTTAATTTCATTATGCTAATCTTTTTAAAAATTATCTTTAATATATTATACTCATCTTTCAAATATTACACTCTTACTGAGCATAACGATTTTACACGTCCATGATGATGATAATATCATCTGAGCATATTTTTCTCATGATTATTTTTGCTGTTTCAAATGTGTTAAAATAAATACACATTTACAGCAATCAGAGAAAACTGATGTTAAAGAGTCAAGAGCCCAAATAAAGCTGACACTAATCACGATTCAGGTGACTTTAAATTAAACATTCAGTGAATCGTCAACACCAAAACCTGTTCATTCTCAATAAGAGCTTCTGTCTGACAGAAATAAAGTTAATCTGGTTATTAATAACAAGTGAAAGCAGCATTTGAAAAATACATTGAAAAAGAGGCATGATGTGATTGGCTGCAAAAAACCACCCGCTAATCTTTAAGTTTTCATGAATTAAGATTTAATTTATTTATTTGAATGTATTGCTTTATGATTTTAGAGCTTTTTATGGAATACCATATAAAATATACCTATATTTTTTTCATAAACACAAACTCTCCTCCACCCAGTGCTATTTTATCCAGAGTTACATTTTAACACACATTGTGTGTTAAAATATACACAACATGTGTCAAATACCATCAACACATGATGTGTGTTGTTTTTTAACACATCTCTTTTTTTAGAGTGCAACAGCAAGAAGGCAGAAGCTGGACCAGCACCACTGATAGATGTAGGAGATGGCCACAATACCAAGTATTGGAAGAATATTAAAATCCCTTTGTAGGAAACAAGTAATAAAAACTCAGTGAGTGTTTTAGCGCAATTTTCTCACCTCATGGGATCACAACACTAAGAGATAGTAAATCTTTTCCTGGATTTTTTTTGTGCGTTCCCGAGATTAGACCTTCCTTAACATAATGCCGAAAACCCGAAGTCTCTAGGTGGTCTGGTTGAGGAGTAGATAGAAGTGCAAGATTGGTGCGCACAGACGCACAGAACAGAAATCATGAGTTAACAAGCGCAATTTGTCCGGTGGAAAATTGCGCTAAAAAAGATGACCAAATAAATTGTGAATAAATTGTGTTTATTTGACAGCTGTTGTGGTGGTTACAGCATATATCTTTACCCTTCCATCTGGCATCCTCCCATTCCATACAGTTTTCTGTTTTTACTTTTGGATGGAGTGATGATGGGAAAATGTGTGTCATCAATGCATCCAACCACATTGGAAATCCTGAAAGAAATTATAATTATTAGGTTACTTTCAGAGGTCACAGATCCCAGATAACAACATTGTGTCGGCCCAGATCCAGCCCAAGCAGGCCATAGCAATGCCAGGTTTGACGGGCTTGGGTTGAAAACGCTTAACCACTCCCCTCAAACCGTTAATCTACGCCAATGTGCAAAGGTGTAATTACACTCTATTTAGCACAAACAGGGCTACCATAATATGTGAGCAACATGTATGTACATGTTTGTATTTTTGAGAGAATAATGTTTATGCATGATTATTGAGAAAACTAAAAATGAAAGTTTCTGAAATAAGGCCACAAAACACATACTAAATATGTGTCCACAAGACTTTTGACTAATGGATGTTGTCGCCTACAGTTTTTTCTTCAAAATGATCTGAAAATCATCCTGCCTAATCATTCACATAAAACAATACATTGATTTAAACTTTGTAAGACACGTTTTGTTTGGAAAGGCAATATGCATGGGGATGTGAATGATCATGAATAATGATTTACATTTATGCATTTGGCAGACACTTTTAGCCAAAGCGACTTACATTGCATTTCAAGGTACACATTTACATTCTTATCAGTCCTTGCTTTTCCTGGGAATCGAACCCATGACCTTGGTGTTGCAAGCACCAACACTCTACTGTTTGAGCTACAGGAAAGCCGATGTAGAATGATGTGATTCACATCTGAGACCTGCATAATGAGCTGCATAATGAGCCGTACATTCAGGTGCTTCACTGAGAGGGTACCACAAGGAAGAATGTGAGGACTTATTTTGTATCAGGGTGGTGGTGGCGCAATGGATAAGACACATGCCTTTGGTGTGAGAGACCCGGGTTTGAATCCACTGTGAGACACCAATGTGTCCCTGAGCAAGACACTTAACTCCTAGTTGCTCCAGAGGCGTGCGACCTCTGACATATATAGCAATTGTAAGTCGCTTTGGATAAAAGCGTCAGCTAAATGAATAAATATAAATGTAAAATGTATGCATGCAGATTGTATACTATCCAAGGTAAACATTTCTAGTAACTATGCAGTTAAATTAACACTGCTTGGTACCACGAACAGGGTGTTAAAGGGTAACTCCAAAATGCAACCTGGGCTCTTTTGTTAATCTACCCGAGGCAAACCTTCGTTTAAAAGCATAATTAAAATGGAAACGCCACTTTTAAGTTTGACCATATTTTCGTTTTAGGTTAACATGCCTTGTGAATGGAAGTGCATGGGGCACTTTTATGATAGCATCAAACATCGCTATTTTTTAAAATACTAAGAAGGCTCGTCACAACATGAAACTTTGTTCAAAGTATCACCAGGGGCTCTACACATGAACTCCAGCATTGAGAACATCGTTTGTGTACACAGAGTTTACTAAAAAGAAAGATTTTGAATAACTGTAGCTGTTGTTGTTTCCGGCCGCCAGCATTTTTGTCAATCAAAATTAGTCGATTTCCGAATGTGAATGTACTGACACTGAATTTTAGTATTGTTTCTTATTTGAGGATCCTTTTCCAAATACAAGGTCAATATTGATTTTCACTAACGACAAAACAACAAATTATCCGTGAATTTATATGGAACTAAGCTTTAGGAGCTTTACTCACCTGTTACGGAGATCAACTATTTTTGACTGACAGTTGTTCAAAATCTTTCTTTTTAGTAAACTTTGTGTACACAAACAATGTTCTCAAAGTGAATCTAATAAGTTAATAAGTGAAGTTGGTAATGCTGTTTCTGGAGTTGTTTAATCCTCCTCTGTTGAGACCTTCAGAGATTTCATTGATGAAGAAGCAAAAATAAACCAACTATCTGATCCTCTTAGAGTGCATGATATGTTACCGTCATATTGTTATGTAGAATCTCTGTTGTATAATGCCACTGTTGTTTACTCACGTAGCAGTTTTTTCTTGAATTGGGGATTTCTGCCCAAACATGGCAACAGAGCTGAAAGTTGGCTGGTGAAAACCTCAATTTGTCCATTGTCTTTCACTCCAAAATGAATGGTGCTATTTGTGCGGCTGTTCATGCAAGCTGCTGTAAATCGAATGAGCTCATAAGTGAATTGAATCATTATATTGTCTTCTTGTCTGGTTAGTGCTTTGAATTCATGGTATGGTTGTATGAGGTCAATAGATTGCTGTTTTCTATGTACCAGTGAGCACCATTAAAGGAGAACTCCGGTCAATTTTAACATTGAGCTCATTTTTTGTACATTTGGAGTGCTGTCAATACAGAGAACAACGACAAAAATCGGTGTTGCCTACACCGAGTTATTCTATTTTTAAAATTTGCACCCTGTTGACTTCAATGGGGCAAGTACTAAACCTGCTTTTAGCCTCTTAACATCCTTGATGTGTCATTACAAGTGCACAAAAAATGTGAGTGAGTCCTTCTGAGTGAACACGAGTGAATCTGACTGCAGTAGATGTGAAAGATATGTATAAAAATGATGTTATTTAAGCCAGTGCAAATACCTGTTTACATCCTGTTTTTCGTTTGAAGTCCAAAGTAGTCGATTGCCGAGTTCACGCGCATAGGTTTAGTTACCAATGATCACGCGCGTGAACTCGGCAATCGACTACTTTGGACTTCAACCGAAAAACAGGATGTAAACACAGGTATTTGCGCTGGTTTAAATAACATCATTTTTATACATATCTTTCACATCTACTGCAGTCAGATCCACTCGTGTTCACTCAGAAGGAATCACTCACATTTTCTGTGCACTTGTAATGACACATCAAGGATGTTAAAGGTGCCATAGAATGTGAAATTGAATTTATCTTGGCATAGTTAAATAACAAGAGTTCAGTACATGGACATGACATACAGTGAGTCTCAAACACCATAGTTTTCTCTTTCTTATTTAAATCTCGTTTTTGAAAAACACCCCTGAAAAACGGGCGAATCTCCACATAACACCAACTGTGACGAAACCGATGGGATCATTAATATGTACGCCTCTAAAAATTTGCATATGCCAGCCCATGCTCAGTGCCAGGCGAAACTGCACAGCCGAATCATCAGAAGTTCTGCAGGTGAAGAAACAAGCAGGAGGAGGATCATAGGGAAAATGGCAGATCTATCTATAATCTATCTATCTATAATCGGATACCGCTACAGTTTAATTCGAAGTTGTTTAGTTGCTCTGCCCATTTCACCACGGACTGTTACAACAATATCAAGCAGCCAGGCTTCTCTCGGCGTCTCAAACGGACGAAGGGGGCAATTTCAACTAACGTTATATTCCCGCAAGCGGCAAGTAGGGATTTTATTAACGATAATTTACATTGTGTTATCTAGATCCAGCGCGATATTGTTTTTTCCTCGAGAGACATCATGGCTTGCAAACGAGCGAACGAAGCATGGCAGTTGCTCAGTGTTTGGTTGTACAAATGAACACAAAAATATTTTTTTGCTCCTTCATCCGAGCCTCTGGAGAACCAGTGGGTTATGTGAATTTCTGATGTGTAATTGTTCAAATTCAGACAGATAATCTTTCTTTCAAAGTCGTTCAACACTGTTTATGCATCAGTATATCGCGTTGCAGTGATAAGATCTTCATTCACGCGATCAACAGGCTGTCATCTGCTCAGTGCTCATCACTGAAACCTTTTATGTGATGGGAATAGATCTAAATACTTTAAAAAAAACTTCTCATGATTCGTTAATCCCGATAGCTGTAATAGTAAAAACATATAAAAGCTGTAATAGTAAAAGTTTTCCAGATAGCTCTACATGTAATGCCAGATATTTCATATGCAAGCATGTCAGCCAATCACAGCAGTGGGCAACAACACTGAAGTCTCACAGCAGACACGCCCCTTCAAACAGAGTGTTCAAATCAATGGATGAAATCAGGCTAGGAAATATGCCTTTTATTTCTAAATTATAACAAATTTTGATCTAAAAAGCATACTAACATTATAAGGGCACCCCAGGAAACATTATAAAATAATAAAATAATCCATTCTATGGCACCTTTAAGAGGCAGGGCCGGCCCTGGCCAATTTGCTGCCCTAGGCAAGATTTCACCTGGTGCCCCTGGAATTTTGTTCATAAACTTACACAGAAACAAACTGCACAGCTTTGTCTTGTTTTTCTTTATTTTGAAAATATTTTGGAAACACACACACAAACGTATTATAGATACAATATAAATATGTTTATATTATATTATGTTATTGCAAAAAAAAACTATATTACAGAAACATTGCTTTCCTTTGCTTTCCTTGCCTTTCTTACAGCATATGTAACATTCCAAAAATTATAAATAAGAGCATTGCACAAAAAATAAATAACTATATACAAACTTGAATGCACTATGCAAATGTATAGCAAATGTTCTACAGTCTTACTCGCCTTGCCTTTCGAGCAGCAAAGTCATCTATGATATCATCATAAGACAGCTGTTGTGAGACCACATGATTTATGCTAATGACTGAAAGTCCACTGAGACGTTCTTGAGCCATTGTAGATCTCAGGTAGTTTTTAATCAGTTTGAGCTTAGAGAAGCTCCTTTCAGCAGCAGCGACTGTCACAGGTAGAGTGGCAGAGATTCTCAGAGCGACCCACATATTGGGGAAAATTTCCATCAGCTTCTTCTCGTGCAGGAAAGTCAGGAGCTCAATGTTTGTCATATTTTTTGATGGCAGATGTGGAAAGTTTTGCATTTCTAATACAAGTTCTCTGCCATCAATGTCTGGCTGTCCATCATAGCTTAAAGCTGTGCTCAGGGTTTGACAGTGCTCTAACAACTCTTCTTTGGACATGTTGGGAAAGTTCAGGAGAACTCCAAATTTGTCATTCACCTCCCCCAGGGTCTGAAATCTCTCATCTAGTGAAGAGAGGGCTGTATCCACGACTACATTAAAAAAATGTGTTTCCAATTTTTTAAGTGCATCACCAATAGGCTCATCTGGAGCCTCGTAACCAAAGTGCCTTTTTGTGGTTCTCAACCGCTTTTGTTTGATTACAGCTTCCACGTTCATCTCCTCACACATTTCCTTGGCTGTTGCCTGTGCACTAGAAAATCCAGTATTTCTGTAGCCGTCAAGAGATTCCCTGGTTTTTTTCAGCATGTCAACTGCCACATCTAGCTGCATGGATGGTGATTGCATCTGTTTACTCACATGCTGGATCTTGTTGAGAATATCATACCAAATGACTGTGCAAATAGAGAAGCAGTAGGATCCAATCTCCTCAGCCAAAGACTGGGCTTCAACTTTCACAACTGGGTCTTGAGTAGTTTCCCTCACCTCCAGAAGAGCATCTCCGACTTGCCCAGCCTGGTACCTTACTGCCTGGATGCTGTCTATCCTGCTTTCCCACCTGGTGTCTGACCATGATTTCAGGGTGGTTTTGACGTGTTTCAGGAGGATATCCCATCTATGGGTGGAGGCTGAGAAGAGTTTGAACAATTTTGCTACATATCCAAAGTAGCCAATGGCATCTGGTGAGCTCTTAGCAGCATCAGCTACCACCAAATTTAAGAAGTGGGCACCACATGGGACAAAAAAGGCCCTTGAGTTCAGTTGAAGCAGCCTAGCCTGAACACCTTTATTCTTTCCCTTCATGTTGGCACCATTATCGTAGGATTGTCCTCTGCAGTCCTCAAAGGGGATGTTCAGCTCCT